>NW_026692257.1:600000-1011405 GCF_021218885.2 Marmota monax
GCTCAAACTCGGCCCAAGAATGACTCCGCCCACTGTCAGTGGCCACCCAGAGCTCAAGCTCTGCCCTCCACTGTCTCTGCCTACTGGAAGACACCTGCCAGAGTTCAGCCCCAGCCCAGGTCAGCATCCCTGACAGGGGTGGGAGCCTGGCCCAAGGTAGGCCTGGCTCCATCCTGCCAGACGCTGACCCCCACTATATCTCAGGCCAGACCCAGGATCACCTCTGCCCACAGGGAACACCTTCAAGAGCTCAGGCTCCTGCCAGATCAGCCAAGGCCACTACTCAGGAGCCTGGGCAAGGGTAAACCAAGTTACATTCCCCAACCTGCGGACCCTTGTGCAGGTAAGGCCCAGACCTGATCAGCCCTGCTGAACTACAGGGAGCTTGTTATCAGGGTAAGCCTCTGTCCATCCCACCACAGCTTGCACTCTGCCCTGATCAGCCTCTTCCATGTGCGTGGGAGTCCTTACCTAGAGTAGGCCTTGGTCCATCCAGCCACCTGCCAGAGATGAGACTCCAGCCAGATTCACTTTGCCAGAAGTGCAAGGGACCCTGGGCACAGGGTAGGTCAGAGTTCATCCTGCTCCTAGCAGATTGCCACTGTAGCTTCGTCTTGTCTCAGGAAGGCCTTGCCCACCTGCCTGGCAACCATGCCCAGGGAAAACCACCTTCCATCCAGCTACCACCCAACCCCTTGCTACAATTGAAGCTCTGCCCAAGAGCCAGGCCCCAGGGAAGGCCCAGGTTCTACATGCCACCTGCTGAAGTCTCTAGGTCCTTATGCTCCACCCAGGACTGCCTCCACTCATCACAAGACACCCTTGAAAGCTCAGAATCCCTTCCAGATGTGCTAGCATGAACTGTGGTGGAAGCCCTGGCACAGGATACCATAGGTCTGTATCACCACATCAGACCTCTGCAGGACCTCATGTTTGGCCAAGATCCCCCTTGCCAACCTGCAATGGAGCCAGGGCCCAGTATAGGTCTGGGTTCATCCTGCCACTGGGGAACCCAGCCTCAGTCCATGCTCTGCCCAGGACCGCTTCTGCCCACAGGCACAAACTCGCTGGAGACTTGGAAAACTTTTGACTTCCATTGCAAATGGAGAAGAAGAACCAGAATTCTCACTCTGCCAAAGGGTTCATGCAAGAGGCAAAACTGTTGCCAGTTGCTTGAAAACAGTATTTTGGTGATGTTCCTTTGGGTATCTGCACAGCTCACCAGAGTTTCCTCACATACCTAGCTCATTGAAGTCAACGAGGAGAAACAAACAGCTGAGAAAAATGGGTAAACCCAATATGAACTGTTTTTAAAAGATGGCATACCAAAGATCCAGAGGTGTTTCCATGTCACAATCTAGTTATCCAAAGGAAACACAAAGTACGTGTGTGTTTTGCCTATCAAATGCAAAGAATAAAGAGAGGGAGAAAATTGAATGTCAACAGTTTTGGAAAATGGATTTTCAAGTTCTGAGAACTGCAATGCAAATCTGCCATAACTCGTCTGCAGAGAAGTTTCAGAAAATATGCCAAAATTTAAAGTGCATGGTATCTTTAGCCCAAGAATTTCAATTTAAATAAGTCATTCATTGTACTGGGGCAACGTTTTTTATTTTACCCTGATGTGGTCCATTGTAATCATTTTACATGATTTTCATATATTTTTTACAGAACTTTTTTTGGGGGGAGATGTATTTGAACCCAATGCCTTTATTTTATCTTTTTATTTTGATGTGATGTTGAGGATCAAACCGAGGGCCTCTCCTATGCTAGCCAAGGATTCTACTGCTGAGCTACCATCCCATCCACTCTACTGTTTTATTTCTTAAAAATACTTTCACATATCTGTATACATATTCCTGTATGATTATATCTCAGACACTTTTTTTACTAAGTTACCACTTGGACTGTAGCTCAGCACATTTGCCTGGCATGTCCAAGGCCCTGTGTTCCATTCTGAGCACTTTTGATAAATAAATAAAATAAAGATCTATCAACAACTAAGAAAACTAAATACTCTAAAAAAGAATATAGGTGGAGCTTTAAAAACAAAATTAACACAGCTGCAGTTGTGCATGTTCACAATATGAGACAATTAACATGTTAACTTTTTTAAAAGGAGTATGGTTCTATGGCACCAAAGAGAATCCCATTATGATACAGCCATAACTATCATTTGTCCATCCCCAGGAATTTGCTACTCACAAATTCAACCTGTCCTCATTAAATACTTTCCTTCCACTTTTCCTTGTAACTATCCCAGTAAGCAGCATTCTACTTCCTGTCTGTATGAATTGGATTATTTCAAAGATTTATTTTATCACCACCAAAGTACAAGATCAATGTGTGCTGGTGTATGTGTGTACATGTCCACACACAAATACACCTCTATATACATACAAAACTCACATAACTAAACAATTTTGCCTTCTTGCTTTCCACATTGAGGTTTAGAAATCCTCCTCCATTGTGTAAATATTTATTTATTTTGTTCCTGGCTTTGATGATTTATATATTTATTGTATCAGAACATCCAGAGTTTGTTTGGATGGAAAGAATGAAATAGGGATTGGATTTCATGTTTTAGACTATATCATTAGGCATCTTCACAATGGTCCCACTAACTTTTATGGAGTCATATGTCTTTCTCCAAATAATAGAAATATGACCTTTGTGACATTATCAAGTGTTTTATCTATGCAAGTCTTTCCTGATCTCTCTTTAAGTTCTGTCACTCTATTCCAGTTGCCACTCTTCAGAGTTTACAATTAACTGTGTTAAGATATTTCTTGGTGCTAAAGCCCTGACAGCTTTTATTTTTCAAAAATAATACTTTGGTGTTGGGCATGATGGCCTATGCTTGTAATACAACAATTGGGTTAGTTTTTAGTAGGTTGCTGGTTAAGAGGCTGAATTAGGGGGTTTATCCAGGCCTGGGGAGTGCAAGGAAGAGGTTCACACACCATGCTCGATGTGGGGACTAGGGCTATAGTAGCAGATTTGCCAGAGGGTCATGTGTGCATGCACCACTAAGGCAGAGGCAGAAGATGGATGTGTATGGAAAGGACTTGGTTCCTTTTTTTTCCCTTTGGTTTAGTGACATCCTCACTGAGTCACTGTTGGAATCTTATGCTGAAAGAGGAGGAGGAGATTCTCTTTAATTACAAAAATATCAACACAATAACACTCTCTTGATTACACAGACTTGTACATATACATAGCAAAAAAAGAAAACCACACATACACACCCATACATGATACATATGTTTATCTTCATGTGTGCATAACACATACAAGAAGCATAGGCAATTAAGGGTGCCACTCAATCACTACTTTACACTGCAGAAGACGATATAATTTCAACTCCCAAGTAAATGACCTGAACCACACATTTGACACACACACAGCCCATCAACAGCATGCACAGGACACACTGGCTTCTCATCAGTGCAGGAAACACATACACCCTGTGCTTCTTTCTAAACATAAACACATTCCCACTCATTTGTTTTCATCTATGGAGAATCTGAGCTGCTGGTGACTTGATGCAGTGCAGCTCTAAGGTGCCCTGGGTGCCAGAGCATGAAGCATCACAGATGCAGGAGCTGAGAAAGACTGCAGGGAGAAAGCAGAGGGAAACCAGGCCTGAAGTATGACAAGATATCCATTCATCAACAGCCGTGAAGAGTATGTGTTTATTTATTTTACTGTAAGTGATGCCTTCATGTGCTTGTTTTTGAATTATCCTTTTTTTCTCCAGGGGAATCCCAGCTCACCCAAATGCACGTTTTCTATCTTCAAAGCTTCTTCTCTAGGGACTTGAATAAAGTCTGATATATACCCATTCCCTTAGTGAGTAACTGCAGAGTCCTTAAGTGCCTATACAGCCTGCCTTGGGCTCTGAGGGATGTGATGGGCCTGGCTTCTGACATGATGAGTTGCTTAAAACAATTCACATCATAATCAGAAGGTGAGATTGCTGTTCTTTGACATGGGAAGTGGTTTGAGATAAGACAGAATCAAGCTTCCAAACCTGTTTGACTTTAAAGCTGAGAACAAGGCAGAGGGAGGGGGATGAAGGGGAGGACTATAGGAAGAGAGGAACAGAGAGGAGAGATGAAGGGAGGGGACAGCTTCACAGAGGGACTGATGAACAAAGACTGGATACCCTCAGGGTTAAGTGTCTGTGGATTCTGAGCCTAAGTGCCAATTGGGAAACATAACAGCCCAGAGGACACAGTGAAATAGGGACAGTGTGTGGCTCAAAATCATGTGGTTTCTATAAATCCTTTCCTATTTCTGGGCCTCAGTTATGCATAAACTCAGGGACTGGGCCAGTGCAGAGTTTTGAAAGGGTCTATTCTGGACACTGTTATATTTTAGGTATGAGGTGTTCCTCCAAAGAACATGTATGAAGCAATGCAAGAATTGTCAGAGGAAAGTGATTGGATTATAAATTGTGGACTAATTAATCAACTGATACGGATTAACTGGGCCTTAACTCTGGGATGCTATGTTGTTGCTGGAGGAAGTGGGTCACTTGGAGTGTGCCTTTGGCAATCATATTTTTTCTCAAGGTGCATGGAGCTCTCTCCTTGCTTTCTTATTGATATGTCCAGAGCTAAATTCCTCCACCACATCTTTCCACCATGATATCCTGCCTCTCCTCAGGCCCAGATATATGAAGTTGGCCAAACATGGACTGAACCTCGAAACCAGGAGACAAATTAAAATTTTTCTCCTCTAAGTTGTTCTTGCCCTATCTTTTGGTCACATTTACAAAGAGCTGACTAAAACAGGGATGTTTCATGGGGTAGCCCAAGAACATTTATTTTATTAATTATCAGAACAAAAAGAACTAGCAAAAAGGTCATAATCAAGTTAACTAGAGAGGAGGCCTAAGACTGAGAATATAGATGATGTGCCTCTGGAGGAAGTAGCACCATAAGCTGTGGGCAGAGTTGGATGCCCATGTGTGGGATATACTGGCCTAGGTAACCTTCAGGGAGACTTCTGCTCTTTGGCTTTAAGGCACAAATATCCTAGTGTTCAGGCTATGGACAAGTTATCTCAAGGGGGGGCCTTTAGGAGTTCTCTGCACCCCTCACCAACCCTTTTTTTGGAAGAGGAAGCACGTGTTACAAGTTTACCCCATGTTGTCCTCCAAATTCTGGAAGCCAAGAAGCGTCCTGAGAGGTGGGGAACAATCCTGAAGAGCTTAGACTCTGTATAAGGAGGAATCTGAGCATTTGTCCTGGTTGTTCCCTACTGGGCCACTCTTCCCTGTGCTCTAATTTGGTTATCCTTTTCTTCACCTCCCCATTCATGTGTCATTGATCTCTGCATGCTCCAATTGGCACTTGTCCTTTCAAATTTTGAACTCAGGGTACAGGCTTGTATCCCAGGCTGAAAGCATCTTGTTTACTTGACAAAATGCTGAGGGTCCAGTGAATGCTGTGAGAGGAAAGGCAATGTGAGAAGTTAACTGCTTATTCATAGCAAGGCTCTGGGTTTTGCTGGATAAACAAACAAGCTCCCACAGCCTAGTCTCCTGCCTCTGCCTCCCAAAAATGCTCTCTGATTCTTGTCCAAACCACCCAGGACTGTTTTATTTTTTCAGGGAAGATATGGTGTCTTCATATTAGAACCCTAGTTGGTATTAGCCTTTTTTAAAAACAACAGGATATAGCAGTGTGGCCTGGATATCCACAAACCCAGCTCTCTAGAATTGCATCCTCTGCATCCCTGAAATTTTAGCTCTGCTGATTGACATGTCTTTATGCCCCACCTTTGGCAACTCACCTTCTACTTTCGGTGTATATGAGTTGCACCATCTTACAGACATCATGTGTGTGGAATGCCACATTGTTTGATGTAGGTTTGGCATACTTTTTTGGTCATCTGTGACTCCTTTGTGTTGTCCTGGACTGAAGGCCTTATTTCTTTTTTTTAAGATTTCATGTGTGATCAGCTACAATCTGTAAGCCTATACATTTTTGATAGACATCTAGAATTTTTTCCACATCCCAACTCCTGCAACTAATACTAGAATGAAGGTGGAAGTGTTAATACATTTTTCAAATCTCAATTTTGGTTCTTTTGAATAAATACACAGAAATGGTGTGGCCAGTTCCTGAGAGTTCTAATTCATTTTTTTGAGGAAGAGTCATGCTTGTTTTCATAGCAGCCACATATTTTTTTTACTCCCACCAATAGAGGAGTTCCAATCCCCCTAGTCCCAAATAGCACTTGGTGTGTTTTTAGGGGATTTGATAAGAACACACGGAGCTGTAGCATGGGGTGTGATATCTCATTGATGTTCTGATTTTCATTTCCCTGAGCACCTTATAACACTCATCTGTCACACACCAAATCAACTGAATCAAGGATGGACATTACATGGTTATCAAATTCAACACCTTCACAACAAAAACACACAATAAACTAGTAATACCCAGAAATTTACTCAACCCCATAAAGGCCATATATCAAAACCTCATAACTAATATAATATTCAGTGATGTTGGAAGCTGTTCATGTATGATCAGAAACAAAGCAAGAATTCCCAAGCTCACCACGTCTGTTCAGCAGAGTACTAGAAGCCCTAACCAGAGCAGTTAGGAAAGAAAAAGAAGGAAAATACACCACAATCAGAAAAGAAGTAAAAAATGTATCCATTTGCATATGGCAATCTTATGGACATAAAACCATAACAATTCCATAAAAAATAATTCACTGAGAAATAATACGCCTTCATGTCAAAAGATGAAAGAAGATGCTTATCTTATGCCACAAGCAAATCACTTCAAGGTGAGTGGAAGACTTAAATATGAGACCTATGGCTAAAAATTTCCTAGATAAAAACAAGAGAAAAAAATCTACATTGTCTAGTCATTCTCACTAGTCTCAGCAATGATTTCTTTCTTGTTTCTTTTTGTTTTGTTTTGCTTTTTGTTACAACATTACTAGCACAGAAAACAAAACAAGAATACATATTTGAAAACATCTTCCCATACACCCAAAGGGGACAAAAAAAGTCAGGGCAAAAAACAACCTACAATTGGGAGGAAATGCTTGCACACTGTGAATTTCCAAAATATATAAGAATGTCCTTGAGTTTAATAGCCAAAAAAGTTACCAATCTAATTAAATCATGGCTAAGAACTGAAAGAGTTATTTCTGCAAAGAGACCTGTCTTTTCATTAGACTAAGCACACCCCAGTATGTGTATGGGTGTGAGCAAGAAATGATACCCTGTTACTGTCCCCGAGAACCTGAGGTCTGATCCCCAGCTGGAGGAGACATTGATTACAATGATCAATTCAAAATTTGACACAATGACAATAAATATGTTATTTAAATTGAAATTCTTGGCCAAAAGGTAAACATGCACTTTGAATTTTGGTATATGTTCTGAAACTTCTCTGACAAATTTGCATTGCAATTAACAGAGCATGAAAATTCCATTTTCCAACCCTGTCAACATTATATTTTCTCATTCTCTTTATTCTTTGTATTAGATAGACACACACACACACACACACGCACACACACACACACACACATACTTTATATATTCTTTGGATAACTATATTGAAATGAAATACCATCTCAAGTTTATAGTATATCATATTTTATAATGACCTACACCTGTCTTTTCCCATTTGTTTCCTGTTTGTTTCTTTTTCTTGAATTATAGAAGCTTAGTGTATGATTAACCTCTGGTGAGTGAGCTGTGCAGACACCCACAGAAACGTCATCAAAATACTCTTTTCAAGCAACTGTCAACAGTTTTGCCTCATGTATAGAGCTCTTTGCCAGTTTGGAAATTCTGATACTACCTCTAAATATCCAAAGTGAAGTCAACTTTTTCAGATATGATATTCTGGTGAATATGATTGATATTGTTGACAAGTCAGAGAAGATAATTTCAATATTTCACAATGATGTTTTATTTTTACATGGATAGCATTTGGTCCACCCAATTCAGGATTAAGTACTATAAGTTTCTTGAATTAATGAATAGAGTCAATTCATGAAGACATACTGAAAATAAATGCAAATAAAATCTGGAATATACATAAGCTAGTTTTATCTATCTATCTATCTATCTAGGCTATTTGTTTCTTGTTGAGCTCCTGGGGACTTCCCTGGTGGAGGGATTGACTTGCATCTTATCTCGGCCCTGGCAGCAATGCAGGGTGGCAAGTAAGATCTGGGCCAAGCCTGATCTGCCACAGGGGTCTCCTGGTGGAGGGATGGATCCACGTCTATCCTGTGCATGGGCTCCCATGAATGTCATCAAGGCAGATCTTGGAGGAGCAAGAGCTCCAGGGGTGTTTTTCAGGTGGTGGGATGGCCCTTGGCCTACCCTGAACTCCTTCTCCTGCACAGGTCATCGAGGAGGACCTGAGCTTTGTATGAGCTCCAGAGTGTGTCTTCCAGTGGGCAGAGGCGATACTTGGTGGATGCTAAGTTTCAGCTATTGTATCCTGGTGGTGGGATAAATTTGGGCCTAAACTTTTATGAGGCTCCCCTGCAAATCTGTATGTTTGATCTGGGCTGAGACTGAGCTCCTGCTGGGATCTGCCAGTGGTGGGAAAGACCAGGGCTTACCATGTGCTCCCGCTCCCGCTCTGTTCATAGAAGCTTATCTGGGCCAGTACTGAGCCCTGCCTGGGGTCTGTCTGTGGCCAGAGGAGATCCTGGGCCATGCCTGAGTTCCAGCCAGAGTTCCAGTGGGCTGAGACATTCCTGAGCTGTAGCTTGGTAGGCTGGTGAATGCAGGTTGTCCAGAGAGAACCTGGGTTCTGGTGGGGGTTTCACAGATGCTTTAAGGACACTAGGATACCTTGTCCCCTGGCTCTCAGGCATGTTGGAAATGAAGAACTAGGCAGAACCTGAAATCCAGGGGGAGTCAGTCGGTGGAGGAATGGACCATGTGTAACCCTTGGCACCATCTCCTGTTCAGGTATGCAAGGCGGACCTGTGTGAGACATCTGGCTACGAATTTCCTAGAGAAAAAAAGAAAACAGGAGAAAAAAACCCTTTCATTTTCCAGTCATTCTCATTAGTCTTGGCAATGATTTCTTTCTTTTTTCTTTTTCTTCCTTCCTTCTTTCCTTCCTTCATTCCTTCCTACCTTCCTTCCTTCCTTCCATCCATTCATCCTTAAATCCTTTCTCTCTTTCTCTCTCTCTCTCTCTTTCTTTCTTTCTTTCTTTCTTTCTTTCTTTCTTTCTTTCTTTCTTTCTTGATACAACAACAATAGCACGGACAACAGAAGCAAGAATAGATAATGGACAATATCTGCCCATACTGCAGAAGGGGGCAAAAATCAGGGCAGGAAACAACCTGAAGATGGGAGGAAACACTTGAACCTGTAAATTTACAAAATATATAAGAATGTCTTAGAGTTTAATCGGAAAAATGTTACCAATCAAAAGAAACTATGGTCCAAGAGCTGAGAGAGAGATCTCTGGAAGGAGGCCTGTCTTTTTATGATTTTAAGCATCCCCCAGGAAAGGCATGGGTGTGAGCAGAGAAATGGTGCCAAGTGACTTTCCCCAGAGACTTGAGGTCTGATACCCAGCCAGTGGGCACCTTGATTACAATGATCAATTTCTTGGTAAAATTTAAAATTTGCCCCAATAACTATACATAAGTTATTTGAGTTGGAATTCTTGGGTTAAAGGAAAGTGTGTACTTCAAATTTTGGTATATATTTTAAACTTCTCTGAAGAAGTATTATGAAAATTTTTCATTGCAATTATCAAAGTATTACAATTCCATTTTCCAACACTGTCAACATTAGGTTTTCTCATTCTCTTTATTCTTTTTATGTGATATGCACACACATAAATGTACTTTATACATTCTTTGGATTATTATATTGACATGAAATGCTATTTCAATGTATGGTATGTAATATTTTATAAACAGCTTACATTTGTCTTTTCCCATTTTTATTAGACTGTTTGTTTCTTTTTCTTTAATTTTATGAACTCTATATATGATTAACCTCTGGTGAGCTGTTTAGAAACCCAAAGGAATGAAACCCAAATACTGTTTTCTACCAACTGGGAACAGTTTTGACCCATGTTGAGAGCCCTTTGCCAGCTTGGTAATTCTAGTTCTATTTCCAAATTTCAGATGGGGTATTCTTGTGTATATGATTGGTATTGGTGAATGTCAGGGAAGAAATCTTTAATATTTTACAATCATGTTTTATTTTTACATGGATAACATTTGGGCCACCCAGGTCAGTCTTAGGTAATATAAGTAAGTCTCTTGTATTGAATAGAGTCAATCCATGAAGTCCTACTGAAAGTAAGGGAGAATAAAATCAAGAATATGAATGAGTTAGTTTTCTTTCTATTTCCTTCCTTCCTTTATTTAGTTATTAATTGTTTTGGCTATTTATTTATTCATGAGCTCCTGGGGGGGGGTTCTCCTGGTGGGATGAACCCATACCTAATTAGGGTCCTGGCAGCCATGCAGATTCATTAAGAGGATCTGGCCAGACCTGAGCTCCATTGGAAATATGCTGATGGGTGCATACATTCCTGGGCCCTGCCTGAGCTCTGTAAGTGTCTGCCAGTGGACTGAGAGAGTTGAGCCTCATTTTGGGTTGAGCCTCAAATCTGGTGAGGGTCTGCTGGTGGCTTGATGGGCTCAGTACTACCCTAGGTAAGGACTTCTATGCAGTTGCAATAGGCTGATCTGGGAAGAGCCCACAGTCCATAAGAGGTCAGCCAGTGGTGGGATGGTCCTGGGCTTACCCTGAGTATGAGCTCAAGAGAGTTTGCCCAGGCAGATCAGATCTAGTCATAAGCTCCTCCAATGGTTGGCTGGTGGGGGAATGGACCTATGGCCATTCTTTGTCCAGGCTTCCACTGCAGGTCATCCTGCTAGATCTGGGGTGATCCTGAGCCCCCAAAGATGTCTGGTGATGAGTGGAGGCAGTCCTAGGCTGAGCCTAAAAACCACAGATGTCAGGTGGTGGCAGGTAGAACCAGAGCTTTCCCTGGGGCTTGGCTCCTGGGCAGAGCTTGAGCTCCATTGGAGGTGTGAAGGTGGTGGGATGAAACCAGTCCTACACTTTCCAAGGTTCCCTTACAGGTCGGTGAGGCAATCCTGAGCCAAGCCTAAGCTCCACCTGCTATCTAGCAGTGGTGGAATGATCACAGGCCTCCTACCCTGGAACTGGACTCCCACAGGTGTACTAGGATAATCTGGGTTGAGCCCAAACTCCAGCAGGTGTCAGCAAGTGAGCAGAGGCAGTCCTGGCCAGGGACTGAGCTCCAGTGTGCATCTGACCATAGATAGGGTTGTATTGAGCCAAGTCTAAGTTCCAGTGGGGTTCAGACACTGGTGGGATGGCACTGTGCCTACCCATGCCCTGGCTCCCATGCAGGTGGACTAGGCTGATCTGAGAAGAGCTTGAGCTCAGGAGGATTCTGCCTGTGGAGCCAGGTTAGACAGTGTGTGGCCTGAGCTCTGCTAGGGGCCTGCTTATGGCAGTTGGTCCCAGGCCTACCTTGGACCAGGCTCCCACACCTGTCAGCACTGCTGATCTGGGTGTGGTTGAACTTCTGTGACTGACTGTCAATGGGTGGAGTTATTCATGGGCAGAGCCTGAGCTTTGGTGTCAGTCTCATTGTGACTGGATTGACTTGGGCTACTTTGAGCTCAGGCTTCCTCTCCTGCAGGTCACTGAGTTTGATCTGGGCAGAGCTGGAGCTCTGTTGGGGTTCTTTAGGTGGCAGAATGAAACCAGGCCTCCCCTTGCCCGGGTCTCTGCAGGTCAGCGAGGCCAATCTTGGCAGTGTTTGAGCTTTGTCTGTGGGCATAGTCGGTCCTGTGTCTGGCCTGAGCGCTGCTGGCAGCTTGCTTGTGGCAGATGGTACCAGGCCTACCTTGGGCTAGACTCCCGAGCCTCTCAGCAAGGCTAATCTGGACTGGGACTGAATTTTGGTGGCTGTTGACAGTGGGCAGAGTCATTTCTGGGCAGTCATTTCTGTGTGGAGGCTGAGATCAGGTGCCAGTCTAAAGGTGATTGGATGGATATGAACTACCCTGGGCTGATTTTTCCTCCGCCAGGTCGACGAGTTGGATTTGGGCAGAGCTTTAGCCCTAGTGGGGTTCTGAATGTGGTAGGATGGAACAGAGCCTTCCCTTCCCCAGGATCTTGAGCAGATCAGGGAGGCCAGTCTTGGCCATGTTTGAGATCTGCCTTTGAGCAGAGGTGGTCCTGTGTCTGGCCTGAGCACTGCTTGGGGCCTGCTTGTGGCAGTTGGTCCCAGGCCTAACTTGGGCCAGGTTCCCTTGCCTTTCAGAGAGGGTGATCTGGGCTGGGGTTGAATTTTGGTGACTGTCTGACAGTGGGAGGAGTCATTTCTGGGAGGAGCCTTAGCTCAGGTACCAATCTGAAGGTGACTGGATGGACTTCTTCTACCCTGGGCTCGGGCTCTGTCTCCTACCTGTTCCACAGTTGGATCTGGGAAGAGCTGGAGCTCTGGTGGGGTTCTGCAGGTGGTGGGATGGAGCTCAGCCTCCCCTTACTTGAGCTTTTGCACAGGTCAGCAAGGAAATTCTGGGACACTTAGGAGCTCTGGAAGGGGTCTGCCTGTGGTTGAAGGTGGTCCTGGGCTGAGCCTGAGCTCCAGCAGGGGTCAGTCAAAGGAGGAATGGAACATACCTATCCTTTCCCTGACTCTGGTGCAGGTGGTCCAGCTGGACCTAGGCTGGGACTGAACTCTGGATAGTGTCTTGCCTGTGGGTGGAGTCAGTCTTGGGCCAAGCCTGAGCTCAGGTGGAGGTCTGGTGGTGGCCATATGTTGCCAGGGCTACCCTGTGTGGGGACTCCTGTGCACATCTGCAAGGCTTCTCTGGTTGGATGCTGAGATACAGAAGGGGGTCTGCTGGTGGCAGGAGAGAAGAGGACCTACCCTTGTCAGGACACCTGAGCTGATCATCGAGGTGGATCCAGGCCTCAACTTGGGCAGGGGTCGCCTTTGTGCAGAGACTATCCTGTTTCTGGCCTGAGATCTGCTCAGGGACTGCTTATGGCATTTGGGCCCAGGCCTACCTTGGGCCAGGGTCCTGCACCTGTCAGCAAGGCTGATCTAGACTGGGGCTGAGCTTCAATGACTGTCAGTGGGTGGAGTCAATCATGGTCAGAGCCTGAGCTCTGGTGCCAATCTCATGGTTATGTGATTGCCTTGGGCTACCCTGGGTTCTGGCTTCGTCTCTTGCCAGGTCATGGAATTGGATCTGGGCAGAGCTGGAGCTCAGGTGGGGTTCTGCAGATAGCAGGATGGAAATGGGCTTCTCCTTGCCCAGGCTCTGGTGCAGGTCAGCAAGGCCAATCTTGGCCAAGTTTGAGCTCCTCCTTTTGGTGGAGGAGGTCCTGTGTCTGGCCTGAGGACTGCTTTGGGCCTGCTTGTGGCAGTTGTTCCTAAGCCTACCATAGGCCAGGCTCCCTCCCCTGTCAGCACTGCTCATCTTTGCTGGGGCTTAACTTCAGCAGCTGTCTGACAGTGGGCAGAGTTCATCACTGGTGGAGCCTGAGTTCTGTTTTCAGTCTCTTGATGACTGGAAGGACATGGGCTACCCTGGGCTCAGGTTTCCTCCTGCCAGGTTGACAAGTTGGATCTGGGGAGAGCTGGAGCTCTGGTGGGGTTCTGCAGGTGGCCGGATGGAACTTGGCCTCCCCTTGCACATGCTCCTGCACAGGTCAGCAAGGCCAATCTTTGCCATATTTCAGCTCACCTGTGGCCAGAGATGGTCCTGTGTCTGGCCTGAGCGCTGCTTGGGGCCCGTTTGTGGCAGTTTGTCCCAGAGCTACAATAGGCAAGACTCTAGGGCCAGTCAGCTAGGTTGATCTGCACTGGGGCTGAACATAGGTGACTGTCTGACAGTGGGTGGAGTCATTTCAGAGAGAAGCCTGAGCTCAAGTGCCAGTCTGAAGGTGACTGGATGGATTTGGGCAACCCTGGTCTTGGGCTCCGTTTCCTGCAAGATCATCGAGTGGTTATATGTTCCCAGGGCTATCCTCTTCCTGGGTTCCTGTGCACATCTTCAAGGCTTACCTGATTGTATCCTAAGATCCAGGGTGGGCAGTGGGGGAGAGGCTGTTGGCAGGAGGGAACAGGAACTACTCCTGTCACAACTTCTGAGCAGATAATTGAGTTGGATCAGGGCACAGATGAGCTTGGGCAGAGGTTGGCCTTTGGGTGGAGTTGACCTGTGTTTAACCTTAGCTCTGCTCGGGGCCTGCTTGCAGCAGCTGGGACCTGCTCTACCTTGGGCCAGGCTCCTATGCCTGTGAGCAAGGCTGATCTGACTGGGGCTGAACTTCAGTAACTGCCTGTCAGTGGACAGAGTCAGTCATGGGTGGAGCCTGAGCTCTGGTGCCAGTCTTATGGTGACTGGATGCATTTGGGCTTCCCTGGGCTTGGGCTTTTTCTCCTGTCATGTCATGGAGTTGGATCTTGGCAGACCTGGAGCTCTGGTGGGGTTCTGCATGTGGTGGGACAACACTGGGCCAACCATTGCCTGGAACCACAGCAGGTCACTGAGGCCAATCAAGTGTGGGGAGGTAATCCTCGGCCAGACCTGAGCTTGGTGCAGGTCTCCCAGTGGAGGGATGGACACAGGCATACCCTGTGTCTGGCCTCCCATCCAGGTTGTTAGTGGCAGATCTGGACTGTACATGAGCTCTGGTTGATGTCTGCAAGTGAGTAGAAGTAGTCTGGGATGGGTCTGAGCATTCCATTGGTTGTGGGATGAAATCAGGCTACATTGCGCCCCAGCTCCAGTGCATCTGGAAAGGGCCTGAGCTCAGGTGGGTATCTCTGGACCTTTATTTTATTCATTTGTTCATAGAAGGTACTGAGAGTCAAACCCAGAGTCTCACACGTGGGAGAAAAGAGTTCTATCACTGAGTGACAACGTCAGCATTATTTGCTTCCTGTTGACCTTTAATCATAACATCTTTTGGTTCAATATCATTTTTTCATGCATGCATTTGAATTTTAATAAGTAACAATTATGTGATATCACCAGCAATGCTTCCCAAGCTAGTCCCATATGAGACTTTGATCCTCAGCAGGCTTAAATCCCACACATCCACATCACCTCTGGCACAGGTGTGGAAGAGAGATAACTAAGACATGGACCATGACTCTCAACTTTTGGAAAAAAATTGCTTTGAAGAGGTAAAGGATAAGTGGTAACTTGACAAAGATCCTGCAAAACGCAGAGCAAGAATGTTTTTGAATAAGGTTTTATGTATTGATAAAGTTTTGTTTATTTACGTTTTTCTGGTGTTCATTTATCTGTAACATTTTTTTTTTCCTTTTTCTTTTCCGATAATGGATCTTACCTACCGCTTTGGGAATGAGAGGCAAGTGCTTTGCCACTTTGTCATTGAGCCAATTCCCAGCCCATTCATTCATTGTCAGCATGAGATTTCAGGGCTGCTTCTATGAATGAATCTACTATGAATATTAAAAAGACTGACCAATCGCATTTGTAAGTGTACAACCCAATTAGCATAACTTTAGGCCAATAGCATTGGTACTTCTTTCAAGCCATAATTAGCATAAGTTTCAACCAATAGCATTGGACTAAGTGCTGTATAAACCCCTTGGAGGCTCTTCTGAGGAAGAGAAACTGCCCAGGCCATCTGTATCACTGAGCTAGAGTTTAGCTGGAGTTTGCTGAGTCCCACCAGAGACTCGCTTGTGTCCCTCCCAAATTGCACAGAATCCAGCCTGATTAGGTTCGTGGATTTCAAAGAGACTGCCAAAAGGAGAAATGGTTGAGGATATGCTGGGGTTTTCTGTAAAGCTGGATGGAATGGCCCACCATGAATTAATTGTTAGGACCCCCTCTCTGCTGCAGAGGCTTCCCCCGCCCCTAGCGTGAAGACCCCTACCTGCCCGCAAAAGCCATGAATTTTCATCTTCGAACTCCAGTTTCAAAGGTATGTTATATGTTATATAATTAGCATCTCAATATTGAAATTTATTAATTTTAATTTCTAGTAGTGACAATTATGAGATTCATAAATAATAGAAAATTATTCCCCACAGTTCTAGAGGTCAGAAACGGAAATAGTCTGTCCCAATAGTTGTGCCATCATTTGGCAGAAAAGTGGGAGAGACTAAACTCACTCTTAAAAGCCCTTTTCCTTCCAATAATTTTAAGATGATTTCAATGCTATGAAATGTTTAAAGGAAACTAGGAGAACCTCATTTATTATTTATTTGTAGTTATAAAATCATATTTTAATTTTTTTTAAGTTGTTAATGCAGTACTGAGAATTAAACCCAGTGCCTCACACATGCTAGGCAAGTTCTCTACCACTGAGCTACAACCCTGGCCCATAAAATTCATTTTTATACAGTTCATATTTGTATAATTATACCTTATCTATTTAGAGTTGCATTCTTAGGATGTACATGGCGGTGGGATTCACTGTGCTGTTTCCAGGTATACACATGGGAAAGCTGTGTCAGAGTCTTTCCACTGTCTTTCCTTTGCTTATTCCCCCTCATTTCCTTCCATTCCCCATTGTCTAATCTACTGCACTTCTGTTTCCATCATTCCTCCTGTTGTGGTTACCTTCTACATATCACAGAAAACATTTGTCCTTTGTTTTTTTGGAAACTAGCTTAGTTTCATTTAGAGTGATTGTCTCCAGGTTGATCCATTTATGGGAAGATATTGTAGTCATAGTTTTTTTTTTCTGAAAATTGATGTTTTCTTTAATCTACTTTTAAAAAATTATTCTAATTCTACATTAAAATAGAATGGACTTTTACATATTGTACATAAATGTAGAATGACGTCTCATGCTTCAGGTTGTGTAACATGTAGCATCACACCAGGCATGTATTTGTATATGTACTTTGGATGACAATGTCTGATTCATTCTACTAGTGATTCTACCCATTACACTCCTTCCCCTCTCTTCACTTCTCTATGTAATCTAAAGCAACTCTATTATTTCCTACCACACCCTTACTGTGATTAGCATAAGCATCTCAGGGATAACTTTCAACCTTTGGATTTTTGGGATTGGCTTATAATTTAGCAGGATAAGCTCCATCCATTTACCAGTAAAGGTCATAATTTCATTCTTCCTTTTTTTAGAGAGAGAAAGAGAGAGAGAGAAGAGAGAGAGATAGAGAGAGAGAGAGAGAGAGAGAGAGAGAGAGAGAGAGAGATTTTTAATATTTATTTATTTTTTAGTTTTCGGTGGACACAACATCTTTGTTTGTATGTGGTGCTGAGGGTCGAACCCGGGCCACACGCATGCCAGGCAAGTGCGCTACCCCTTGAGCCACATCCCCAGCCCCATTTCATTCTTCTTTAAGTCTGAGGTGTATTCCTTCTCATATGTGTATAAATTTTTTTGTGTGTGTTTATGTGTGTGTACACACACACACACACACACACACACACACACACATATATATATATATATATATATATATATATACACTCATCACACCACATATGTTTTTAATTTATTTATCTGTTGAAAGGCACCTAGGGTAGTTCCATAGTTTAGCTATTATGAGTTGAGTTGCTGCAAACATACTGTGGCTGTGTCATTGTAATGTCCTGATTTTAAGTTGATTGGGTATAAAATGAGGAAAGGGATAGCTGTGTCAGATGTTGGTTCCATTCCATTTTCTGAGGACTCTCCATACTGTTTTCCATAATGGTGCACCAATTTGCAGTCCCACAAGCAATGTGTGCATGCAGCCTTTTCCCACATCCTTGCCAACATTTATTGTGACTTGTTGATTGTATTCTTGATAATCATGTTTGTGAATGGGTTGAGATGAAACCTTTGAGTAGTTTTGATTTGCTTTTCTCTAATGGCTAAATATTGAACTTTTTTTCTTGCATTTGTTGCTTCTTCAGTCAAGTTTCTGTTCAGTTCTGTGGCCCATTTATTGATTTTATTATTTATTTATTTATTTTTTGGTGTTAATTTTTTGACTTTTGCATATAACCTGGGGATTAATGCTCTGAGGTGCATGTGGTGAAGATTTTCTTCCATTCTGTAGGCTTTCTTTTCAAATTGTTGATTGTTTCCTTTGCTGAGAAGATGCTTTTTAGTTTGAATCTCTCCTGTTTATTGATACTTGAATTTACTTCTTGGAATGTAGGAGTCTCCTTAAGGAAGTCAGATTTGGGCTCACAAAGTGAAGGTTTGGGCCAACATTTTATTCTATTAGACACAGGCTCTCTGTTCTAGTTCCTAAATTTTGTTCATTTTCAATTGAGCTTTGTGTAGAATGAGAAAGACAGATTTATTTTCTTTTTGTTTTATGTGGCTTTACAATTTTCCCTGCACCATTTGTTGAATAGGCTTTTTTTTTTTTAATATTTGTTTTTAGGGCCTTGGTCTAGTATGAGATACCTGTGTTTTTGTGAGTTTGTCTCTGTCTTCTATTCTGTACCATTCATTGTACTCTGTGTCATTTTGGTGCCCATACAATGCAGTTTTGTTATCATGGTTCTGTAGTACATTTTGAGCTATACTCTTATGATAGGGTACATTTTAAGCTATACTTTTATGATATTCACTCTTCATGCTAAGTATTGCTTTGGCTATTCTGCATCTCTTATTTTTCCACATGAATATCTTGGTTCCATTTTCTAGTTTTTTGAAGAATTGTCTTTGGGTTTTCATATGAATTGCATTAAATTTATGCCAAAGCACAATTACTTAAACTATGAAATAGAATCCCAGCTCACCATATACCTGACAGCTATCTGGTCACTGGTATCAGTTGACCCAGCCACTATCTACTACACCCTTAATGGAGGCTAAGCTGAGGTTACTTGTTGCATTCTGGTGTTAAGGATGTCTTAGAGTTTATTCTACTCTGCATGTTGATGCTGAGTTCTAGGTTCAGGCACACTTTGCCAACACACAGCCTGGGATAATTTTCTGGGTTTTTTAAATTCTTAATTGTGTCTAAAAATGTCTTAGAGTCCTTTAAACACTTTGTTTGATCAACTTATGTGTGCTAGGCACTATACTATGTGGAATAAAGAGTGAATATACCAAATCTGTGTTTCCATTGAACTAAACGAAGTTAGTAGGATAATTATAGCATCTACCTAAATGTTACTGTGAAACATAGAAGACAGTATGTCTGTTAATAACTGCAGTGCTGAGGACTGTAATATTGTTGAAGAAATTCGCATAAGATTTCATCAGGCACCAACTTGTTTTTTTCTGGGAAGTCTGAGTAAAGTTAAGTTGTTACTTTTTCTGTAATAAAACCAGACATTTAACAAAGCTCATGTCTGAAGACTGTGAACTTCAGGGATCTCTGGGGATTGCCTGTCTCCAGGTCAGACACAAAGACCTGTGCTTACTCAGTACATGTTTGGAGACACTTGAAGCCTATTCTATTACCATAAGAGCCAGTGCTGCATAGTCAGCAGGCCAATTTCAAGTCTCCAGCTCACATAGATGACACATCTATCGTGCTGACTCCCCCACCCCAATCAGTTCATCTCCTGCCTTCACACACTCCCTGGCCACCATTTACCTGGATCGGCCCTGTCCTATAATGGGAATTTTATAGCCTTTGCCTTAATTGTCCAGAGTTCTTGGAGAGGGGCCTGGCCTTTCCTAATCCCCAGAACTCTCTCTATGTCCTCTTCTCATATTCCTGTTATTACTGGCTCTGAGCATGGTTTGTGCAGAGAATGGTGTACTGCAAGCTCACACCACATTCATTTTGTGTGCTCTTCCTTATTGCACTTAACAAGGTGGTGAGAGTTGGTCTGAAAAATGACATCAAACTTCATGACCATACAATTAAGAAAACCTAAGGGTTGGAGGCAATGGTAGTATGGAGAGAAACCAATTCTTTTGAGGGATACACATGCATAATCAAACTTCATTTAGTAAAATATTATCCTGCACACCAAAACCAAGCAATTCTGGATGGATTTCTGAGAGTTAAAAAATGAAGGGAAAGCAGAATAAGAAGATGAAATTAAATAGTTTTTCAATTTCTGCTTGGGAGCTGGATCTTACTATCAGATCACATTATACTCTAGCTGGGTATCATGAATATATAACATGAAGTGAGATATGTAGAAACACATCTCCAGTTACTTGTCTTGTTGTGACACATTTCCTTAGTCTTTTATGAGGGAAAAATACACATTTCCTTTTAATATTGCTCCTAATGAATGCTGTGCTAGGGCTGTTCTGCCTCAGCCAATAAAGACCAGGGCTTTGTTTAGAGGGATCCATATATTTTAGAAAAAGGCTAAGCAGCAGAGAGAGGCAAATATCAAATCTGTTTTCAGAACAGGACTCGACCACAACTATAAATGTTGAGCAATAATTTCTGGTTCTGTGATTTAGTATCTGTGCTGCCTTTCCACCTGATGGTATTTAACTGATAAACTGGCTTTTGATATTGACCTGCATGAGGACACCACAGGTGATAATTCGGGATGGTGGAGAGACTGGTTGAGGTTCAGTTGGACAATTGTGTAAGACACCATGGAAGATTCATTAGACCAAGGTGCTCCTGTGTAGAGTCCAGAAAAAGTGCTTTCTTCTTGACATTTTTATAGAGAGAGGAAGTCTAAATTTTTCCTAATGACAATCCCCATGTAATTAGTTAGATATTCAAATTAGGTTTCAAATGGTATTTTTTCATGAGTTTGGAGGGGGGAACTAGTACTTACTATTAAGCTTACTGGGTGTTAACTATCGTATTGTGCACTGGATAGTTTATAAATTATCATCACATATTTCTCATTTTAATCAGTTTTTTAAGAATACACATCTAAGGTACTCAATGTAAACATTCAAACAAAAAAGTAGAAAATAAAAACCTCCTTCATTTCTCTGCCCATAGGCCATTGTGCTGAATTGAATATCTGTTAAGGTGATATTCATTTCCATGTTTATGAAACAAAAATATAGGTATGTCAGCATTGTGCTGGTTCTTACTTCTACTGCATTTAGAACCTGACATTCACTCGATGCCTCCATTTCTCTGACTTCCCTGGTCAAGCTGTGGTCTCTCCTGTTTACTGGAGTGACACTAAGGTCTCTGACTTTTCCCACCTGTAGACTCCTCTCTGTAGGAAAAGACCAGTGGATGGTATAATTCTAATCCTTTCCATTTTAAATGAATCACTGTCAGTACTAAATTTTGAATCTGGAACAATCCCTACAGGCCTGGGTGAGAAAGCATTGGCCACAGCCACAGGTGCTATTTGGAGGAGGTGGGACCTTTAAGCAGGGAGCCTAGTGGGGAGCCTCATGTTAGGGGCCTACTTTCAGAGGACTGAGGAACCCTGGCCTCTTAATTTCCCACTCTCTGATTCCCAGGCCACATTAAGTGAGTTACATGCCACTATGCACTGCCAGGGTGATATGTGGTTTCACCCCTGGTCCAAGAACAACTAGGCAATCAACCATGGAGTGAACCCTGCAAACAGTCAGCCAAAATATACTTTGTGTTTCTAAGGTGATTACCTCAGATATTTATCCGAGTAATGGAAGGCAATGGAGGTACAAAGCAGGGGTGTGGGCCACAGAGAAAAAGTTGTAACTTAGTGAAAAATTATGTGACACACCCTAGAACCAAGTCAGGAACTGCAACATGCCAGCATCACACATGGCATGTTACTCCAGAAGTAACCAGCACCACAGCCCACATGCTCAAAGGCTAAGACAGACACCCCGTGCACCACTTGGTATGTCTTTGTGCAGGTCTTGGTTCACAGGTTCTCTGTCCTGTGTGTCTTTTCCTTGATCTCTCTTTGTTACAATGGCAGGTTCTGTGACCCATGGAGGTCCTCACATGTGGATTTTGCTTATTCATATTTAGAATATAGTACACACCTTCCTTTCTATTTCCTAGTGTCTCTTGCAAAATGGCAGCTGGATGTAGAGACCTGTTCAGAGTGTCCTTTGATGCTGAAAAAAGTGCTGAATTTTAAAGTAGATATTGGGACCTGAGGGAAATGACATTAGAAACAAGATAATGTTGCTATGTCCACCAATTGAAGCTCACCAGGCTTTCACTTGTGGTCAGAGTCAGTTTACCTAGATTTCTGGTGGCTCCACAGCCACACAGAAGCATCTCAGAAAGAAAAATAGAGCAATGACTCTTAGAAAATTCTCTCTTCTATTCAATGACTCCAAGATGTGAGTCAGGACAGGGTCAAGAATTGGGGCAGCTTGGTGATTAAGCATCTTAACTACTTTTTTCTCAGGGGTGGGAAGATTACTGGAGAATCACAGTATATGTTGGTAAAGACGCACCTGTAACTCATGTAAGAAAAAGGATGATATCAGTGATTTCTATTGCCTCCGAGTCAGGCTCCACATAGTTTTTGATATGACCACCATGTGGTCCTGCCTGAGGTTTTCATTGTATTAACAGTGCCTGTGTTGACTTGGGGAGATCATGGATGAGCCAACTATTGTCAATCCACACTTTCTCAGTTTCTCTCAGGGTCTAGATAAAAACATCACTGATTTTATTTTATGGATGGCCATATTGCTGTTGGCCTTGAGTTTTAGTGATAGGAGGTTTATACCTAGTAAGGTACATTATATTTAGATAGGAGGTGTCTCCCAAAACTCATGTGTGAGACAATATGGATGGTTCAGAGGTGAAATGATTATCTCATGAGAGTTGCAACCTAATCAATGTATTAATTAATTTGGTGGGTTAATAACTTGAAGGGATTAATGAGTGAGAATTATAGGTAAGTAGGACATAAGCAGGTCATTGAGGGTTCACCTTTTTGTTTATATATATTTTTTTCTGGCTAGTGAATCTCCCTCTTTCTATATCTCTCTCTTGCTGGCCATGAGATGAGAAGCATTCCTCAAACTTGCACCATTGTGTTCTGCTTCATCTCAGGCCCAGAGTGATGGAGTCGCCCAGGCATGGACTAAAGCACTGAAACCATGAGCTGGAATAAGCTTTTCCTTCTCTAATAAGTTTATCTGATATTATTGTGGCAGTGATGGAAAGCCAACTAACAGAGTGGATAAGAGAACCATAAACACAATTGGGAGCTAGAGTACTCACCTGAGCATCATGCTTGAGGGATTAGCATCTGTCATTATTTGGGGAGACAGATGATCTGAGGCAGGTCTAGAAAGAGGCAGATACAGAGTTGCAGCTGAAGGGAGTAAAGGATGAGGCTGCAGCCCAGGCATGACACTGGCAGAGAAGCCAGTGAGTGGGGAAGACGAGGTCTGCCTCTGGACCATGCCCGCTTTTCTGTCTGCTGCATAGTTTTCCTTGGCAAAATGGAAAGGAATGGTGAGTAGTCAAAACCAGTCCTGGCTCTCCCCGTCACATGTTCAGATGCCTCTGGGCTTTTTTTTTGTGTGTGTGAGGGTTGTGCATGACCTCACTCTGGCCAATGCATTTCTGGGAAAAGTTCTTATATCTTGTCAAATTAGGAGTATAAAAATGCTGCTCCCTAAATGGCCATTTCCTTTTTACCTGGGCAAACCTGGGTAGGTAATGCCTGGTATTATCCTTCCTGGTTTTTCTAAATTTCTCAGCATTATCAGAACTTACTTAGTTGGGAATGTGTTTCCTTGTAGCCAAAGCATCCCCATCATCAGAGACAACTTGACTGTTTGAGGTGGCAACACACCTGACTATGGAGTCTGAACTCATATGAGAAGCAGGGGGAGGAGCTGTACTGGGGATGGGTCAAGAAAAACAAAACTTTGTTAGAATATTCCAGGGGGTATGTTGACAGTGAATGCCAAGATCTGGGTCTTGGGACAGAGGCTACAGCCCATAAGGAGGCAGGTAGAACCCTGGACCAAGGCTGTGGGTTATATCACAGGAGAGGAACCAGCAAGTTATCAGGGATCCTTGGTAAACAGGGATTATTTTTTTCCACATTTTTAGATATTGTTCTTAGGAGTTGGTGAGTTCAGGGCCTGGCTGGGTTTCTGCACTTCCAGGCCCTGCCAGGAAAATAAACCACATCCCTTGTAACTATAAAGCCACCATACATTCCTCACAGGAGATTTGCTTTCTCCTCTTCTGTGCCTTTGTTTTATCCTTTTTTATTCCTGGCATTTTTCAACATTCCAAATGCAGCTGTTGCCACACTCCCTAAGAACCTGTGCATCAGTAGAAATGACTGCAGGAGGGATAGAGCCTGTGCAAGCAGGAGGATGAGGACATGGAAGTATGAAGTACAGAACAATTACTGTGGAGCAGGAAGAACAGGCCTCATGGTGAGTCAGATTTCGAGGGTGGGGAGGATGCCTGGAAGGATCCCTGGTCTCCAAACTCCTCTATCTTTTAAAATATCTTCCTCTAGTTACTTTAAATCAGGAACAAATGTGGGGAATTTGAGTCACAGTGTTGTCCATTTTTCTAGAACCAGGGATGAATTTGGCATCAGAGCCAGATCTACTTCTTGGACTTGCTCTCTTCCCTTCTTGTCACTGTGAATAAGATGAATAATCCACAGAGGGCTTGGGGCAGAGGACTCATAGGGTCTCACTCATGCTGGGGGACATCATTCAGAGTCCTCTCTTGAGCAGAAGAAGCCGGGAGTTGTTACAGGCCTGAAGGCCAGAGGTAAGAGCCTGGGAAAGATGGAGCTGAGATTCAGTGGGGACAGCAAAGGAAAGCTTGGGGCATGCTTGTTATGTTCCACCAGAGATGGGGTAGATTGTCCGAATAGACTGCTGAAACTGAGGTGACAAAGGTGATTCCCAGGTAAAATCCTGAGAACTGAAACTATGATCTTGACATTGACTCAGATGGTACAGGAACAGCAGGTTAAAGGATAGTTGTCTCCATCTGTGCAGGCTGCTAGAACCAAATATCACAGATCAAGTAGCTTATACATAACATAAAGTCATTCCTCACTATCCTGAAGGCTGGACAATGTGACATCAAGGTTCCAGCAGATTACATGTCTTGCCCTTTCTGGCTCATGGTAAGGCCTCTGCATGCATCCCTGCAGATGAATGAGCTATGGGTCTCTTTGATAAGGACACTAAGCTAATTTCACTCATAAATACATACCTGCATGACCTCATGCCATTCTAGTGGCCCCTCCTGATACTTTTGGGTCAGGATTTAGCCTTTGGTGTGGGGGCAACCAGCATTAAGGCTACAGTGAAGGCATGCACATTTACACTTGGAGAGGTGGCATTTTGATTTATTTGGACAGTAGAGGGATGAGTTAGAGTTCAGGAGAGTTTCAGGCCAGAGATATCAATGTGGGGGCACCTGGGAGTTATTAAAAACCTAAAGTTTCAGAGGATCTCCCAAAAGAGAACACTAATCTTCTCTAATGTGGTGTCCCTTCTGCCATCCAAGGCAAGCCATGCCACCACAGGATCCTTTTCCTTGAATGTAAAGATGTGAGTTGAAGGAATTTTTCTCCAAATTCTTGTACTCTTCCGTGATTCTGCAGGGGAATGGCTTCAAAACTGATTGGTGCAGACCGACCAAATGGGTGTTGTCCTCACATCAATGCTGATCTCCTCTAAGTGAAGATCTGGGTTACCTGGGTTATCAGGGTACTGACACAATGGGTGCTCTTGGAGTGAGATCTGGGTTGGTTCCTGGTTCTTCAAGCTTCTAAGCAGGAGGTGTAATTTCCAGGAAGTCAGAACCACTCAAAAAAACAGTCCAGGGGGACCAGTCACCTCTGTAACTATATCCCCAAAACCAGTTTGCAATCAGTTCTCATACCAGCCATTTAGCCAAGCACTACAGAAACAACCAGAGCCTTCCTGTCTAACATCCTCCACTACAGGGCACTGACATTCCTATTGCAATCATTGAAGGATGCAGACATTACAAGATGGCCTTGCTCTGTGGTATCACAGTCTGGTTCATTTGAAGTAGGACCCTGGAAAATGAAGAGGTCATTCTGTGAGGTCAGTTAGTCTATTCTGAGGAACAGAGAGTAACATGGCCACTAGAACAGAGTGAAGAGTTTTGTGGGATGGACTGCAAACTCCCAGCAGCCATATGGTTAAGGTCAGGAGGGTGCCAAACAGGTTGTGCTGAGACCAACAGGAGCACCTGAACATGCAGCCATTCATGTGACAGTAGGTTGGGTGGCTAGGAGGCAGAATTATGGGAATGTTGCTGCAATTTGAGGCCAGAGATATGACGCTGGGGTCCCAGCAAATCAGGTGCAGCCACTCATCCCAAAACCAAACTGGAAACTAATGAAGAAAACAAAGAAGGAGCTTTTCTAACCATGGCCATGTCAGGAAAGCAGTTAGCTGCATGGTCTCGGTCTTGTCAATGGGATGCTCTCATGAGCCTTCAGGTTAAATAGAGGAGGGATTGAGACAGAGCATGAGGGTTGAACAAAGATGCAGCCCTGGGCAAACTAATCTTGTCATCATCATCTTCTTGTTGCTCCTAGGAGGGGTTTCTTGTCTATTGGACTGAAGGTCCAGAAAGGGACAATTTGTTTCTTACTGGATATGTGCACCTACTTTGTGGGGCAGCCTTGTCACCAGGTGATCTCTGCTACAATGTTCTGCTGTTCTTGGGAGGATATGGTAATGATGGATACTTCTAGTCCACTCCAGGGCTGTGGAAGAGGACAATGTCAAAGCTGACACTGAATGACCCTGAAAACCTTGGAAGTCCCTCAGGTATTCTCATCTCATCATCCTGTCCCTCTTCAATACTAGGTAAATCAGGGCTAAAAAAAACTTTGTGCTACCAAGTTTTAGAAGAACACTCCTTAAAGGAGAACCCATCATTATGCAGAGCTGAGCAGGAGTCTGAAGAAAAATTAAAAAGGAAGGGAGAAATGTCAGGCTTCCTCTTCCTTTGTGCCAACATAATTAGCAACTTCTACTTCTGTGATGGGGACCTGTACACTCCCTCAGCTGGAATCCTGCTTCTGTCATTTTCTATCTGTGTCATCTTGGTTGTGTTAGTTTTCTGTGTTTAGAAGTTTGATATGAAAAAACGGATGCAAAATTTTGTCATTCCATCAGATCATACTGAGGACCCAAGGAGTGTAATGCCTTGGAGCAACACTCGAAGCACTGTGAGTGTACTTCAACACTTATTTGTCCCCAGGACTGACGGATTCTTTAGCCAAATTTCAGATCCTCCCTACTCTGAAAGATTGCCAGGAGCACATCTGGATTCAGAAGTTTCTTAGTACCTCAGAGGAAGACCTCAGCTCCATGTCTTCCCCCTCCATGAGCTGTCTTATTATATGACATCAGAGTGATTGACTCTGGTGTGGGCAACTCTGAACCTTTAAAAAGAGATGTGAAGCCAATACACAAGCATGTCACTGGTACACAGAAAGAGCCACCAAGTGACATTCAGGATTGTGATGGGGACATGTCAAAGGGCAGTACACAAAAAATGGTTGGATGCTTGGTGGGCCAGATAGGATAGGAATGTGGACAGAGAATCAGCAGATCATTACTGTACACAGAAGGCCCCAGAGAATCAGCTATAAGTGTCAAAACTTATAATTGTGTGCAGAAGTCCACAGTCAGGCTTGGGTTCAATCTGTCAGTAAAACAGCCATATGAACAGGAGAACAGTAAAGGAACTCTAGGAGTTTAAGGAAAGGCAGGACATTTAGGAATAACTTTCTCCACTAGACTTGCTTTTGATTCTGGAACAAAAACATAGATAATAGGAGTCTTGTATGTTAAGAATAGTGTGCTTGAGTCTGGTGTCCTGTCTCATGGAGGCTGAGACAGACATTCAAAGCCAGCTTCTCACATGCAGATTTTGAAGATAAAGCTGGAGTCAGGTGGAGTGCTTGTGTCTGATGGAGAAGCAGACCTAAAGAGGCAAACTTGAAGTTGTGGACAAAGTGATCCAGAGTCACTTAGGCATAGAGGGGGTCATATAGATAGTTGGAGGAAAATTAGAGATCCCACTAGGTGGGCTAGGGCACTGCTTTTCATGTTGGTGGAACCCTTACTTTTCTGTATTTTATTAAATTTTGCAATAGGACACACATCCAGAAAGAGTGCATGACTTTATGATCATTGACAAGCAGTTGAAATGAACACTCAGGTGCCATATTGGATGCAGGGGCTCTCAGCATGCTTCTGTCCCCTTCCCAAACACAGCCTCTAAAATCATCACTTGGTGACTCAGGCATGACTTCCTGTGTTTCTCTTTTTCCATGTTGCCGAGTGCTGCTCACTAACATCACCTCTGAGTTTTACCTGATTCACACTTCATGTACATTTTTCCATGTCTGATTTTGCTAGATGTGTCTTCATCCTTTCAGTCATGGTGGATAGTGTGCCTTCATGTGGGCATGCCCAGGTACTCATCTGTCTTCTGGAAGAGGCTGCTTGGGCCATCTGCAGGTCCAGGGACTCTTCCTCATTCCATGGTACTGTTCTGGAGACCTTGAACATGTGTCCCATGGCATTTCTGCTGAGGATACACCAAGAGTGCATTACTGGGACCCAGAATTTCCATAATTTCAAATCCATTAGACAAGCTGCCATTCACAGGGTTGACAGTGTCCAGATGCTCCATGGACTGGTGAATTCTCGTCACTTTATGTCCTCACCAATGCTTTTCAGGAGCTTCTGTGCTCACTCAGGTCCCTCCACTAGGCCACAGGCTTACTTGAATCCATTAAGGCCAGGCCACAGGATGAGCATCTTTAGGTAGCAATGGGGAAATTGTGTCTTGTCTACTCAGCAGGCCAGTCCCCTGAATGGCTTAGAAAACATCCCTGGAACTCCCATCTTTGCTGCCCCTCTTGCTGACTGTGTAATCATGGGTGATTTAATTAAACTCCCTGTGCCTCCATGTCCTTGGGTGTGGAGCATTGGTGAGGAAATACGTCTCTCTGGGCCATCTTCATTATTAACAAGTGAAGGTTTCAGAATATTTGGAAGGAGGTAAGTATGCTCTCGGGGATCCATATCTGTGAGAGAGAACTGGAACCTTCCTAGGGCACAATGATGACTATGTTTTAAAGATGGCTTAGAAGACAGAAATGTGGCTTGTTCCACAACACTGGTAGAATTCTGTTTGTCTAGGTGTGTCACCTCTCAGGGAGAGACAGGCATCAGTTTTCCAAGCTGAGTCCACATGAAGGAGTTTGCAGTTTTCAAGGACCTGTGTTCACTTGTTGTTCATAACAGTGACCAAAATGCCCCACAATGACAATTTAAAGGTTGAAAACTTTATTTCTGCTCATGGGTTCACAGGTCTTGGTCCATGTTTGGCCCAACTCTATGCCCTGAACCCAAGAATGAGGCAGAAGTTTATACAGCAGGGTGTATAAGAGGTTATCTGTTCAGCTCATGACAACTGGGAAACAGAGAGAGAGGGAGGAGCTTGGGGGACAAAATATAATCCCCAAGGGCATGTCCCCAGTGACCTAACTCTTCCAGCCATGCTCCACACTAGTACAGTACAGTAGTTTTCAAATCCTTCAAATGGATTAATCCATTGATTAGGGTCATTTTTCTTGTATTGCAATCATTTCAGCTCTGAACACAACTACCTTGCCTATCAAGAGCATTTAGAAGAACACAACACATCAAAATGATAACAGGGCTGGTCAATTTGTAGGATAATAGTTTCTCTTTAAAGAACAAGAGTGCTTCCTCTCCATGAGATGTTCAGAGGAAAGCAACAGGCTGAGAAAGGAGCAAATGGACTTCTGGTTCACGCTCACCTGACCTTGTGACTAGCAGGTGGCCATCGTAACTAGGACTAGTACTTCCTTTTGGCACAATGCACAGATGAAATTGCTAAAGGGTTTCAGGCAGCTGAGGATGTGATGGTACTGAAGATGAGTGCAGGGTTCCAGGACCTAGCAATGGGAAAGACCGCAGCCCATCCAGCACTGTGTCACTTCAAATTCATTTTCAAACTTCTGATCACATCAAGAGGAAGTTTCAGGGTAGTCCTGGGAGTGCTGAGCCATGAACATGTGTGTATATATTTTGGGAGGAAAAAGGAGAAAATTGGCCCTTCCCAGAGCCACCATAGCCAATGTCTGTGTAGAATATATCATTAGTGTTTGTATTCATTGGCTAGGATTCCCTTCTCCCTGTTCAGAATCTGAGGGCTGTGGCTGAGTGTCATCCATGGAGCATGAATCTCTGCAGCTAATCAAAAGTTAAATCCAATGGAGTCCCATCAGCCTTTGAAAACCCTTAACGAGCCTGGTGAGCAAAGTCCTGCATACCTAACCCTGGGTAACTGATCCAGTGATGTTCAGCTTATGACAAAAAATATGTGTTCAAAATGAAGTGATGGTACATTTCTAAATACTCGCTTTTTTTTTTTCAAATGAATCCTCACATCATTAAGTCTACACATGTAAATCAATACTATCTACCTCCTTAGAATATGCATCCTGTGCACAGCCCCAGATGCCTTAGCCATCACCAACATCTAGTTTGATTACAAAGTCACTGATTTTCAAACAGTGTGGTTTGACCTCTTGTAAGGAGAGGTACTTCCTAGTTTGGGGCCATGGAGGAGGCTCTGAGTTTTATCCCACTACCTGTTCTTACTCTTCTCTGCATTAACAGCAGTTGCTTTTGATTTGCTTTTATGCATCAGTGTTCTTTGTTAATTTTAGGTTTGAAAATACATGGTTTGAATTTTTTTGGAAAAAGCTTAAAAAGTTCTGGCTTAGGAAGTTTGATTGTTTTTGAGGTTGCTTCTAATTTTAACAGTCCCTAATTATCTGTACCAAGTTTCTTACCTGCATAATAACATACAACCTGCATGATAACCCCTCACACCATCTCTGAGATCTGTTGTAATCATACAATCCCAGGCCCAGGGATGGGCAAATCAGAGGATTCCATGAATGTCTGTCAAATCAGTGAGTGAGCTCTGTGCTAACTGCTGCCAGTGTGCAAGAAAGGCCAGGGCCAGAGAAAGGATGTGAAAAACTTTGTCTTGCAAAGATGGGCACATTCCTTTTAGTAGCTTGCCTTTTTTTCATATAGTTTTCTTAGGCAGTAAAAAAGCATTTTTCTAAAACACACATAATTGATCATTCAATATGAGATTAGAAGAAACAAAATATGTATTGGTAATATGAGAACTTCTGGGGGAATTTTGTTGTTTAATCAGGTAAATAATAGCACATTGTATTTGATAACTTAAGATTTTTTTTTAATTCTCATTATGCTGACCCCTTTTGTCATTACACATTTGATGAAAAAATACACATTAAGTTTAATTTTATCAAACCAGGATCATTTGTATTAAAATAAAACTACTATGAAAAAATTCATAATATACATTCCAAAGTCAAAGGACCTTATGAATTGCTCTCTTTATTTAATACATTTAACAGTTATTTGAATGTTCTGAAATGCTAAAAATGTTGTACGATATCAGGAAGGGGCTCCATGCCTGTAATCCCAGTAGCTAGGGAGGTTTAGATAGGAGAATCCTGAGCTCAAATCCAGCCTTAGCAGTAGTGAGGCACTAAGCAACTCAGTGAGAATTTGTCTCTGAATAAAATAAAAAAAAAAATAGGGCAGGGATGTGGTTCAGCAGTTGAGTACCACTGAGTTAAATCCCCAGTACAAAAATCATCGTTTGCTAACTTGCATTTTTAAGAATTAAGACTTCAGTTTAAGAAAAGGAGCTTTGATTTGTTTTTTAGGAAGTTTGTGAAGTTAGCATGGGTGTGTGCATGTGAAATAGCCAAAACTGTTTTTTAAATTTATTTTTCCAGAATAAAAGTAACTTCAGAAAAAGTGCATGAAAATTATATCTAAATTGTGTGAATTATAGAATTCTTATTTATAATCTTTTTAAGAGTAAAATAATTAAATATTTGACCAAAATCACACATAGAATACATTTTTTTTATTTGAATCCTGTGATTTTCTGGAATATTTAAACAATCTTCTGAATGGGATATCACATTATACAAACACTACTTAAGTATTTAAGCATGTATTAATGAGACAGGGCACCTATAGTCTGATATTTTGGCTGTAATTTCCTGAGGGTCTAAGAGCAATCAAACTCAGATGTAACCAACTAGTGATAAGCTATGTGGTTGAGTGTAATGGTAGTGTACAGGTTTTAATGGCATCAAAGTGTGGGCCACCCACCCAGCTTGTGTGGATTTCATGTGGAGAAGAAAGTAGATGTAGAAGTGGAAAAGGTGTCCCAGAGAGATATTGCTTCAGTCCAGCAATATCGCCTGTTTGAGAGTCTTCAACTGGGTGAGGAGGGGATATATGTAGCATGTGGAATGGGGCCCATCTCTAGATTTCTGTAGTTCACAGGTCTATTAGGATGTTGTTTACAGTATCTGTAAGATTATAGTGAGGAATGAGTTTTAGATGTATGTAGAGAGAGGATCATAGTCTAGTGTTACTTGTTTAATTGTTTACATTTGATTCTAAGGAACTTTACAAGTTTTTGAATAATTTCAAGTAAAATATTATTATTGTTGTGACCATGGATTTGAGATACGTTTTTGGGGCAAGGGAAGGCAAGTAGAAATGTTGGTAGCAAGTATATATATATATATATATATATATATATATATATATATATATATATATATATATATATATATATAATTGTTTTGTTTTGTTTTAATTGTAATTGGACACAATACATTTATTTAATTTTTATCTAATGCCAAGGATTGAACCGAGCACCCTAAATGTGGTAAGCACTCTACCATTGAGCCACAACCCTAGCTCCTTCCTTATATAATATTAATGGAATAATCTAGGTGAGTAATGACACTTGGCAGTGCAAGAGAAAAAAAAAAAAACTATGTTTACGCACTTAGTTTTGCACACATAAAGATGGATGATCATGATTTTTCTCATTAGCACTTCCAGGCTCAGAAATTTGGAATTATCATCTTATTGTATAAACTCTCCATTGACAAGCATTCTTAATGTATTCTCAAGAAATATAATTTTACTCCTTTTTTTTTCCAATTCAGCCTGACCTCTCAGTATATAATATCTGAAGTTACTTTTAGGGTTTTCTGACTGGTCCTCTTGCCTATGTGTTTTCTCAGGAAGATCTGTAACTGCATACTCATTCTCACCATCCCTCCAGCACAGGTGCTCCTTCTTTTTTGTTAATATCTATTTTTTAGTTGTAGTTGGACAAAATACCTTTACTTATTTTTATGTTGTGCTGAGGATAAAACCTAGTGCCTCGTATGTGCTATATGAGCATTCTACACTAAGCCAAAACCCTAGTTCTGGCAGTGCTCCTTCTTGCTTACAACCTGCACTCTCCATGAGTATACCTTCTCACAGCCCCATGTACATGGTCTCAACACATCTCTGTGAATTCTACACTTTAAAAATATTTTTGATATCTTTATTTTATTTATTTATTTTCTATGTGGGGCTGATATGCTAGGGGAGCACCCTACTGCTGAACTACAAACTCAACCCTGCATTTTACACTTTTTACACCATCAATAGAGTTATAGGTACTAACCTTTTGATTATTATGAACATTACATTTGATTTTAACTGTCAAAAGGAAAGCCTTCAATGCCATTTTATCACATTGGGCAGAAAACCTCCATGGTGTACCATCATTTAAATGTGAAAAACATTTGGGAACCAAAAGCAAATATTCAAGGTTCATAAAACTGAGCATGTGGCCTCCTTGTTCCTGTTCTGCATCATTTTGTTGGAAGAGAAGAAGAATGCAAGTGACATACTACAAATACCATTGGGAGATTTTTTTACCCAATTAAAAAGAAAGCCTGAATTAGAGAGAAGTTTAGAATGCAGAGTGAAAGTGAAAAAAAGAAGAAGAATCCTAGTATTTTTGTCTCTCTACTCACATGTACTGAGAGATGATTTTAAAATTAAATAATTCTGTATTAGAGTAGAGTGCCTTAGGAGTCATGAATTTGAACTTTTCTTCTAATTTGAAACCCATTCTGTAGTACCCTACTATATATCAATTGACTTTTCCACATGTTTCATGATATTTGTTTCATGTCTTTGTCTTCTTCTTCTTCTTCTTCTTCTTATTATTATTATTATTATTATTATTATTATTATTATTATTATTATTACATTTGTTTAGAAAAACCTGTCTCTCTTGCAAATAGTTCAACATTCTGTGTTAAAAGTCAGAGACAAGAACAGCAGATCCTCTTATTTGACACCATTGTATCACTGGCTTTTCATATTTTCATAATTTTCCCCCTTTTCCAAAGTAAAAATAATCAATGAAAATAAGAAATTAAAAAAACACAATATTTATGTTCCCAATATGCTCAGTTCCTAAATAGAACTTTGTATACCCAGGAGGCCACTCTCTTCAATTTTTACTACATTGTTATTTACCTATCATTAATAGATTGAAATTGGTGTTGGTCTGGAGATTTTTTGAGTTTAGTCAAATCTTCCAGTGTTTATGTCTTATTTATTTAAGCCACTTTCAGTGTCATTATAAAATGATACCTTGTGAAGACAGTGAGTCATCCTGTGTAGAGATTTCACATTAGTTTTTTGCTTTTCCAATAAAATACTAAATTATTAAAGAAACTGTTTCTACCATTATGGTTGTATAATTTGGAAGGTAATTCTTTATTAATAGAGAGTTAAAAAAAGAACTTTTTTATATTTTCAGCTCTTTGTTTTTATGTTTATACTCACTACTGAACAGGTTCTCTTCTTGCCCTCAGAGGAGAAGTACCAGTTTTCTAGTGAGGAAAAGAAAATATTAGGTTAGCATTCACTCATAATGTTGGCATTAACAATATAAAGAAACATTACAGAACCTTTAAGGGTCTCTTGTTGCTAAAACCCTACCTTGATTTCCAGAAATCATAAATGGGCCTATTTGGACCCTTAGGAAAGAAGTCCTGTTCTAACGGTGGTGTGATTATAATGAGTGGTACAGTTTACCAAATTAGTGAGGGACCAGGACGTGTCTATACTTTTTTTTAAATAGACAAAAGGAAGCACTTGGTGAAGGAAACTTGCTTTTTTCTTTCTTTTCAATTTGCCACTATAGTGCATTGTCCCTGATTGGACTGTACTGTATAGGAGAGTTGACGTTCTCCACTCATACGTATTGTATAACATCCTGGGTGCTATTTTGCAAACAGAAGCATCTAGCTATCTAGCCAGGAAACTGCTTCTGTCTTGCTATTGGTGCATCCTCTTCACATAGCAGACATGTGTGTATGGGAGTCATCCACATCACATATTTCCTTCTAATTCTATTCAACATTAAAGATTGTTGCCATCCAAGTTGAGAGCAGTACTATTTTGCTATAGAAAATGTGGAAAAGTAAAGTTCTCAAACATTTTTGCTTACTTATTTTTGTGGCTGTGATTCATCATTTTTCTTGTCTTCATTTTATTTTATTATCCAGTGGAAGAAGATACAGAATATAGTTCACAATGAGAAAGAGAATCTATATCCATAGCCATAGATCAGACTTTGCACTTTCTGGAGAGACAAATGAATGGAAACCAAGAGAAAGGGGACCATACTGATAGAAAGAAGAACAAAACAGGAAAAGAGACGTGGAAAAGATAAAAAGAAAGCCAACAAGGGAATATTGCAGGGATTTGGAGACACGTTCAAGTAAGTCTTTACCACCATAAACTAGAGCATCCTTAAATATTCAGTTAAGCACTTAACAACAGCAATATCTCATCTTTGGTGGTTTCATCATTGTGCACCTATCTTGGAAATTACATGGTATAGCCTACTTCTTGCTCAGCTAGGTGGTACATGCTATTATATATGTGGTCTTTGGATTACCAAAATGTCAGGTGGCATATGACTCTATATTACCATGACATTTAAATAAATAACACAGGAAGCACAAATTTAAATAAAGTATTTTTGAAGACAACAAACATTCTTTTATCATTTCCAGCCTTAACTCCTGTATTTTTACTTTTTTCAGGATTTTGCTTTAGTCATTTCAGCAGCCTTCAACATGACATCTTTCCAAACATGTAGATAACCCTGGGGAGCAAGGAGGGAATCTTCTGTGTCTTCACTCTGTACAACAGGAAGAGGTCCATGGAAACAAAGGGCTATTAAAGTAGTGTTTGTTCTTTTTTTGTGTGGGAACAGTGGTTCAGATTTAACCCAGAGTTCAAGTTGTGGTAGCATTCAAAGGTCATTAGTAACAAGTCTAATAAAAATGTTATACATAGAGCTTCAATAAAGGTGTGTTGTTTAATTTAATACATATAACTTTTAGTCTGCAAAGATTGTTTAAATGTAATCTCTGACTAATTCTTGATGGTTGCTTTTTTGTCCCTAAATTATAATCTAGGGTTACATCATACGATTTTTTTTTTTACAAATCATTGCTGTAAAATAAAAGTGACAAGTTGTTCAGTAGTTTCACTGAAACTCACCCTTAAATATTTACCTAAGGTGATTTATAATATTCAGTTATTTACAGTTAAATAAAAAGATTTCCTGATTGTTCCATAAATTAAAGCCCTAAACATATCAACGTTATAGTTTAAAATTGAAATCATATAGCACAGCCTCTTGACTTTTCATAAAGGAGTTACCCTATATTATGAATCCATTCCTCTTAACCTGTCTTTAATTTCAGAATGTGAACAAGAGATTTATTTTTGTGAACTTAGGATTCTCATGTAGACCTCAATAACTTGGGGCATTACAGATATATCAGATGTGGAAACTTGAGGAATCTGTACTAAGCCAGAGGTCACACAACAAATCAGATGTGTTCTGTAAATATGTTGGAGACAAGTGCATGCCAGAAGCAAATTATAGATTCATATTAACCTAAAATCAGAGTATTATCTTTGGTTTAAAATAGGATTCATTTCTCTAATCATTCAGAGTAATGAAACATTACTTTCATTAGACTTTTTCTTATGTATATACTGCTCCTTCCAAATCTATTTTCAGTCAAGTCATCATTCTTCATTATATTCCATGTCCAAAACTATTTATGCAACAAAATAGCACTTATTGCTCTTTTTTCAGCTCCTGTGTTAGCCGGAGGCTTTTCTTTCCATGTATACAATCTGGCACCTCAGAAACTGGAGCCTACGCAATTCATAAAACACAGGCTGCTGTCCATCAATTGAAATTGAAGGAATTTGTGCTAATGTCAACATTAGAGAATGATAGGTAGAAGGAAACCTCCTACAAGAATGCAGTATAGTCACATTTCTAGGGCTCTCCTGAAGGCATATTGCAAACTAATGGATTCTTAATTTCCATTCATTAACCAACAATTGTCTGATGGATAAAAGGGTTCTGGAGTTGTTGTGATGTAATGTGTCAACAAATTTCTAGTCTTTAGACATTTCCTTAATTATAAATCATCTTTGTCTTCAACTTGCAACTTAAATGGTCGGCTTACAATTTGGGAACAGAGGAGTAGTCTTTGTGCAAAATCTATATTGTTTTAAAGGAACCATGAACAGTTCATGGCCCTCCTTTTCTTAAACAGCTTGCAGAACATTATATGAAGTTTTCTCCAGATCCAAATCCATACATTTTACCTATAGTATGTAAGGAGAGCCAACATTGTAGTAAAAAAAAAAAAAAAAAAAAAAAAAAAAAAAAAAAAAAAAAAAAAAAAAAAATTGACATCTTTATAATTTCAAAAACCTTCTTCCTCTTGAAAATCAAATATTCTGGGTTAGGGGCTCAAGTTTCTTTCATTTTATTTTTCCTTTCTTTTTTTAATTAAGCTAATATTCTTTCAGTACTTAAGGAAGTCTGGTAAGAAAATCATAGATACCTAATCTTCCCTGGATACCTGGAATCATTGTTTTGATGACGTGAGCCCTCATTTATTTATTGATAGGAGTAGTTTTTTTTATAAACGTTGGAAATCATTTTTAAAACCTACCATTATTAAAAATTAAGTAGATCATATAAAAAGCAGGAATAATTAATACTCAAAACTCATCCCTTTTTAATTACTTTTACCATACTGTGATACCAGTTTCTGAGATGATGTATACCTGTGTAAATTTTGGAATTAATATATGTTACTTAATGTATCCATTTACATAAAATTCCACAAAATTGACTGTGAGGATTTGTATTGAGATGGAATCAAATTTGTAGATAAATTTGGGGAGAACTAATATCTTCATAGTATTAAATCTTCTAACCTGTGAGCAGTGGATTCTTCCATGTGACAGGATACAATTGCAGCAGAAGCAACACAGAACCTGGCAGGATGGACGTGAGAGGACAGTGGTAGCCAGGACAATGGAATGCTGAAAAGAAAGAATTCATAGTTCCAAAGGCACCCTGATAGGGGACATCCAATGGGAAAGTGAATAAGGGGCCAGCTGACACTGGGCTGCTTCCGTGTGGGGTCAAAATGAATACGGAGTACTCACATGAATCTGAAAAAAGGCACTGAAGGAAAGCCCAGAAAATTCTCTGAACCCTGTGGCACCTGAGAGTTGCTGGAGCTGATGAGGACAGGAGGGCTGATCTCCAGGGAATGGCAGTACTGGAATGCATTAAAAGATTTGTTTGCCATGGTAAGGGAAGTGAAGGAGTGGGGATTTTTGGTGTTCTTCTTGGTGTTGGGAGTGCTTTGGGCTTGTGCTGCTCTGGCTGATGCTGAGGTACATGTATCAGCATCAACTCCTCCTAAGCATTCTGTCAGATGCTTAGCAGCCAAGTTAAACTCAATGTAGTAAATTAGAAATGTTTATATTTTTATGCCAACATTCCTTCAGCACAGCCTACATCAGCTCTTTGGATCAAAGTCAGAACATCATCCTTAATAAATGAAAGGTGGTCATTATCTTCTCCTTTTTTATCTTTTACCTAAAAGTCATGTAGTGCTTTGTACTGAGGTGGGGGTGAATGCAGTGGTTTAATAAATTGCACTGGGTTAGTTGGAGAAAAGCTATGGATCACAGTGGGGGATAAGTTTTCAACAACCTTTCATTAAAAAATGATGATGTTATATTTGCTCAATTTAAATTCTCCAGACTCTTTTTATTCATAGTTTCATATTGCATTAGAACATGGTAAGAGATATACCTCTCACTGGGGCCTCCAGCCTTGTACCTGAGGCTGCCATCCACACTGGGTGCTCTACAGATCTTTTGCACTACAATTAGCCATAATGCTGCCCTGAAACCTTGATGCGTTTGTTCATCTGGTCCCTCTTTCCTGACCGGCTAGTTTTCTAAGGCCTCTAATTGATGCCATCCAGAAGCCTGACCAGCCAGATGTTACCTGGAAGCTCATCACGGAAGCCAATGAGAGTCCTCACTTGGTACAACTGAGGGAACTTATGAACCCAGGAAACATGCTTTGCAAAACCTGTGCTGGCATGGCAAGACTTTTTAAAAAGCACACAGGACACTCCAAAAGATCCAAGGATGCAGATTCATCCACTTTGAATGAGAAAAAGATTTATAAATGTTCATAGTTGTGTGCATCTCTTTAAATGATTTATGTAACATCCATGTCATAATTTGCTCTTGCATCTTGGCTCCTCTTCCTTGTTCTTAGTACCCACAGTGGTTGTCATGGCCAATGCAGATTCCACCCAGCCTTGCCTTCTGCTCTCTGTTTCTCTGAAGCAGGCAAAGTCGTCTTTGGATACTACTCTCTGCTGTCCCCCTCTCTGTGCAGACACATTACACACGTGTCATTGCCTCCCACTTGTCCAGCCTTAAATGTTATTGTTTAAATCAATTGAATGCTCTGTGGATTAAAAACCAATACATGAGAGATGAAATAGTCCATATTTCTATCCTGGCTTGAATATTTCATGTTTGTGTGACTTTGGAATAATGACCTATCTTCTCTGCTTTCTTTTTCTCTGGTGGTAGTAATAGTCCCTGCTGTTGGGAAACACAGGAACTACAGACAAAGCTCCAATTCAGTGCACGTCAGGAAACACTCTCCAAGCATGGCAGCACTTGTTATCCTGAGATTAATAATGTTTAAAACAGGAGCAGTAATTACAATGACTTGTGGAGATGAGCAACTGACAGTGCAGAGGCAGCAAGGACCTTCACTCTTTCTGTGAAGCAGCTGAAGCACAGACATCAAGGTAGATGTGGCATGGATGCTTGACACTGGTGACATATTCACACCTATCTCTCTTTTCTTGCAAAATGTCCCACAGGACCTGTCCATCTATAGCTTTGTGCTGGAGCATTTTTGTTTTTGGGTTGCAGACCTTGCAGGAGATGCTGGCTAACATGGTGGAGAAGTTGGAAGGGGCAAGTACACTTTAGATTGGAGTATTTTAATGTGCTCAAATGCTATGGGAATTTGTCTCATAGGTAGCGATATGTGGTTGGCAGAAATAAGTCAATAGGTTTCACTTGTGACTCCCTTCGTGTTGACTTTTGCTTTACCTAGCCACCCTCTCAGATTTGTAACTTGAATACAGAAATACAAATAGAATGTGAACTGTGTGGCTACCTCTTGTTCTCATGGAAGCATCCTTTCTTGGACATCTGTCTGTCTCCCTGCATCTTCAGAGCTCTTACTGATCCTGTTTTGACCAAATGTTTTGTGCATGGCTCTTTCTTATTGATAATTATTTGCTGTCATATCCTTAACTGTGTGGCTATGTTCTAAGCTGTTCTTTGTCAAGTAAAATTTCATGGCACTGTTACATACTTTAATTAATGAAATCATGGTGATATGGTTTTAGTGAATGGCAAATTTGCAAATAGATAATCTTTTTTCTTTTTAAATTTAGATTTTTTTTAATTCAGAAATTTTTCTTCAAAAATTTATGTGATTATTTTAATTATTTTTCATGTGACAAGCTCTTACTGACTGGGTAATGCCTGTTTTTAACCAATGCATACAGTTAAAAGTTAAGCAGAAGCATAAATGGTCAACTTTTTGAGTCTTCTGTATAATTTTTATGGGAATTCTAAGTGCTACACTGTTGTGTACTTTAATAAGCTCTAGTATTTCCAGGAATAGAACTATTTTTTTTCTTTTACATTAATGATCTCTGTATAGCTTTTATAGTGAATTTTTATCCTAGTTAGGATGAGTAAATAGATTAATAATACATGGTTTCAAAAAAAAGAATGATTAATTATGTTGTATCATATAGTTTTTCACCATCCATGAGCAAATACTGTATCTCTATAGTTCAAAAAAAATTAGTTTCACAGCTTAGAACTTTAATCAGGCTGTGTATGAATTCTATATTAAATTTTAACATACATATTTTGTTGAAAATCTCCTCTAAGGAAGAGATGCATTTCATGGAGCTAGATCTTACTTTCAGCTGATAGTATTTTTTAGGTAGAAAACACTGTCAAATAGCTCAAGGGATAAGTGTCTAAAATTTTAGGGGTAAGAAAGATTCTTATGTAAGAAATAATTTTGATGATACCTGGGAGTGATATTCAAATATTTAACAACTGCCTTGGCATAAGTACCAGTGAATAAGAGTAAAGGCATAGTGCTGGAGGTTGGGGTAGTCTGAGTTATATTTGGGGCTCCTGGAGGACCTATGTTGTGATCCAGTGATGTTTAACAAGAGGAATAGTTTTTTTTTCCCACTGAAACAATAATTTTAATCATGAGAGTGTTTACTGGTTGTATTTGATCCATGGATGCTCCTAGGACTCATAGGAATCAGCTTCCAGACTCCCTGGATGCCCATCGCATCTCTCCTTGAGTTTTTGATTTGTCCTTCAAACTATTAAGGTATTATGGTGGTGAATCCTTTTGTCAAGGAAATTGACATGTCTCAGTTAGTAAATTTTGCACAGTAGATTCTCTGGAATGAAGATTCCCATTTTTTAGGGTAATGTGTCAGAAAGGAAACATTAATCTTTTCATTTGGTGGTGGTGGTTGGGTTCCAGGGAATTAACTCAATGGCTCTTGAACATTGAGCCACATCCTTAGCCTTAGTTTGTATTTTATTTAGCAACAGGGTCACATTGAGTTGCTAAGCACCTCCCTTTTTGATGAAGCTGTCTTTGAAATCATGGTCCTACTGTCTCAGCCTCCTGAGCCACAGAGATTAACAGGCATGCACAACTACACCAAGTTAACCAGTTTCTAATTATAGGGTGATACTGATTACCTAAAACAGAATGTTGCATCTTACAAAGAGAAAAAAATTGTTCTAGAATCGTGGTAAGAAATGTTATTACAAGTTTTGGGATAGTGTACAAATAGCTGTCCCTGAACTCTGGAAATGTTCAGGAAGCACTTGGGGAACTGCATCTGTCATCATCATCTCTGGTGATGTGGATAATGATGATGTGAATGTTGTAAAAATTTCTCACATTTAAATAAGTGGTAAGACCAGGTGCCCAGGTCACAGAGTGTAAAGTCAAATGTAATTGACCAAGATTTAACTATTTTGGCTGGGTGTGGTTTGGTATCTTATTAGTATTTGAAATGCTATTATAGTTTCTATACCATTTGAAAACCCTATAATCATTCAAAGTAAATTTATTTTCAAGAATCCTCACTTTTTTTCTCTCTACTAAGAAACAGGAAAAGGAGAGTGAAAAAGAATGGAATAGCATCTGATGTCTGCTCTGTTTGTCCCTTTATTTTTGGGAATAACTCTTTTAGAGTGAATATGATGATGATAGTGTTATTGACCTCCATGTTTACATGAGGAAAAGGTTCAGGAAGTTCACTTGAAAGTAGATAGCTTGATACAGATGCTGTTGATACAAGCAACCTACTATCATTTAGTGACTTTGACATCCAAACAGAACTAGCTCTGGCAAATAAAGAGGAATCTTCAGCGTGTTTTTTGTGTGTTTTGCTTGATGGCTAACTTTTTCTATTTTATATGGAACTGGAGACAACTGATTTGAGTAGAGAGTCATTACTTTTTAGATGTGTGCCTTGACCAGTAATCTCTCTGAAACTTACTATGATTTCTGTTGCTATAATTAAATAGTACCCTTTGTAAATTATAGATAAAAGACATTTTATTTAGCATTTAGCGAGGCCTACAGGGTCATGAGTTTTCAGAGGACAGCAGCAAGTGGTGTTGCAGCTTAATGAATATTGAAGAGCCTGTTTTATTTTTTTTATTTTTTTTTGAGACCGTGTGTCCCTAAATTTCTGAGGCTTGACTTCAACTTGTGATATGGCTGCCTTACCCTCCTAAATGGCTACTACATTACAGGTGTGTGAAACCATGCCTAATTGGTAATTTGATTCTGATACAGATATGCACATTGTGAAATATTCACCACAAACTAATTAACATATTAGTAACCTCACATAATTACATTTGTTAGAAAGTTTCTATACTTTCATACCCTATGAAACTGGAGAAGAGTTTTCGTTTACATTAATAAAACTCTGGCCATAGAAAAAAAATTGGTCTAATCATACATGGTGGCATAATGCCTTTGAACTTTAGGGACATTTTGGAAACCAAAGACTACTAGTGAATGCTTTCCTTCAAACTTTAGATTTGACTCATCAAAACTTCAAGCATAACTAGGAACAAAAATATATAAGATGTCTTTTATTTAAATCAAGCAATGAACTCTATCTTAACAACAACATAATTCATCTACAGGATCCAAAGCCATTTCAAAGAGTCACATCTTATCTTTCTTTTTGCTATATATTTCTAATTTCCCAGTTACTTAGAAGTTTTATATCCTATAAGGAGTCAAAAGAACATTTGAAAAATGATTTTGAAGACTTAAATAAGTGATAGACTAGAAAAAATGACATGAAAGCCAACTAAAATTCCAAGCTCCTTTTTTTAAAGAGATAGACAGAGAGAATGTATATATATATATATATGTATGTATATATATATATATATATATATATATATATATATATATATATATATATATACATATATATATATATTCTCAGTTGAATATCTTTATTTTATTTTTATATGGTGCTGAGGATTGAACCCAAGGCCTCAGGCATGCCAGGCAGGTGTGCTACCACTTGAGCCAAATCCCCAACCCCAAGTTTATTTATTTTTTTAGAAATATTAAATATGCTATCCTTATAAAAAGCAATATTTTACAACTGATTTGTGCACATGTTAGCAACTTTTCTAAAAATAATTACATTTTTAAAAGACTGACATGAGAGTTTTTATATAGAGATAAATCAGATTACTTCTCTAGTAAGTGTCAACATGATGCAGATATAGCTCAGTTGTAGAGAACTTGCCTAGCATGGAAAAGGCCTTGGAGTTTAACTCCCAACATTGGAAGAAAAGGAAAGGGAGAGAAGGGAAAAAGAAGGAATGAAAGAAGGAAAAAGGAAGTAGGCAGGAGGGGAGGGAAAGGAATGAGTCCTTACAATAAAAGGGCAAATTGTACAAATATAAATACATGGTGTACTAGCTCTTTAAATTATTTTACCAAGCTTTAAAATTTTAGTTACATTAAATTGGTTGACATTATGTCTGAATGGAATAGCACATAATAAGCTCCACCTTGGCCTGGCTGAAACTAAACCAAGGAGTGGGTGGCATGGAGAGTACTTCTCTCTGGCTCAACTGGGACAGACCTGAACCTGCACTGCTTCAGGATGCAGAGCATATTGAAGGGTCTAAGACTTCCCTGACAGGCATTTGAGTGTCCTAGGCTGCTGAGAGCCTATGACTGTGACTTCCCATGTCTATGCCCATAGCTCCACCCCTGCACCCCTGGAGCTTTTTCACAATGGTATGGTCTGTTGCCTGGTAGAGATTTGAGTTCCTGACCTGACTGTCCACAGACTTTGGGTGTGGCTGGGCCGGCTGTTTCCACAAGTAGTAGTCAGCAAAGAAGCCTTAGTGTAAGGGAGGGGCCAAGGTTGCCCCTCAGATATATTTGGGTATGGTCCTGGAAGAAGTACACAGGACTCTTTTATCATTGTCTGCAGATATGAAACCAGACCCTAATCTTTATGGATATACTTGGGAGTTGGTGATATATGCAGCTGTTGGATTCTTTGCTGTTCTCCTGATTCTGTGGAGATGTGGTCAATGTGTTAGAAGTAGGTGTTATGTGAGAAAAGAAGAAATGCTTGTTTTAAAACTTGCTAGACTAATTGAAGGAAAATGTCAACTACTTGAAAAAGTTAGACTTGTTCAAAAAGAGTATGAAAGCTTAGAGTCATCTTTAAAAAATATCATTTTGGAGAAGAAGTCAATTGAAGCAGAAAAATGGAGGCATTATATGAAATGCTAGATAACTTGGGGATGAAATAATCTTTCTAGAAAAAGAGCTAAAAGAAGACAAACCTAAACCTTCTCCACAGGATAGATTGATGACAGATATATATCAAGAAGGTTTAAGTTCCTAGAACATGAATCAAGACCCCTCAAGTTACTAATAGCCAATGCTGAAACAACCTTGAGAATATTTCAAATGAATTCAGAAGGATTCAAGGTAGCAATAAAAGAGGTTTTTAAAGAAAATTCCCAACTTCAGTATTGTCAGAAACAACTTTTACAAAAAGTTGAAGTATGGAAAAAAAAAAGTGAATGACCTTTATATTCAGAAAATAACATTGGAACACTGTGCAGTATATGCAGAACAAGTTCTAAGGGAGAAAGAAAAACACATTACTCTCATTCTGAACACTTGGTGCAGATTAAATATTAGGCTTCTGTGCTTGGAGAACAACTAAAAGATGATGGTAAATTGAAATTGAAAATGAAGAGTGAATCAGAAATTAGTGCTCACATAGACGATCAGCCAAAAGTAGCATTGAAGGAACCGGTTTATGGTGCTAAGTTAAATGGCCTGTTAAAAGTGTTATAAATATAAAGAAATAGAATGTTTACTTTCTTATCTGAAGTAGATGAAATAAAGGAATACCCTAGAGAACATATTAAAAATCTTAGAACAGAGCAAGCCTCTTTGCAGTCAAAAATATACAATTTAAAACAGAGAATCAGAATCTTCAGCAGAAATTTAAAGTCATTATTTAACTAAGTCAAAAAAATGTAATAAACTCCAAAGAAAATTAATAGTAGAGGAAAATTACCAGGTAGAGTGAGAGGAGAAATTTTCCGAAGTGGATGAAAACATCAGCTATACATCTGAACAGCTGGAGAATTATAGAAAGCAAGTCAAAGATCTTCAAGAAGAATTAGAGAGAACCATTCATTCTTATCAGGGGCAGATTATGTACTATGAGAAAAAAAAACACATGACAATTAGGTGGCAGCTCAGAGTGCTAAAAGATACTTCAAGATGTAAGGAGACAAAATTCTCACAATAGATGAAAATTAACTGAAAATGCGGTTAAATTTAAACATTTATATAAATATATACTTATGCACGTGATGATTAAAAAAACACCCTTTGCTAGAGAGCATTCCCAAAATGGTCCCTCACTATTGGGACTTCATCTGAAATGAGAGGTCCTCATTTGGAAAAGAAGGAACCTCTCATATTCTCATCTTTGGTTCTAGTGGGAGGAGAGGAATGCTCAAGAGGCCAAGAGAATTCTTTGGGATCTCAGATTATCAATGAAAGGAGAAAATCTGGGAATGTTGGGTTAACTGATCCTCAGAGAGTGCCTTATAATACTGGGCCCCTGTCACCTCCATGGGAAAAGGCCTGTAAGATGATGACCCCTCCATAAGGCCAACTGTATTTTGATTCACATCTTCCTCTACAAAGGCAGGATGTATATTTTTCTAATTATGGTAGACTACGTGGACCAGTGGAACAAAGAAGTTTCCATATGGCTTCTTTGGTAAAGTGGATGGACCTCTGTCTTCAGATGGAATCTATTAAAAATGATACCAAAGTCAATCTTGATAATTTCAATGTGCCTGATTTATCTCTCCCTGCTTAAAAACAAGCAAATGGCTCTAGTTTTTTTTTGTTTGTTTGTTTGTTTTCCTCTCCAGTCAGAGGTGCATTGTTTCCAGTGGACCCAAGGAGTAAGTTTATGAGAAGAATAACTTTTTTTTTTTTCATCCACCTTCTCCAGGAAACATGCATGGGGCATTTGGAGATTATTTTGCATAGGCCCCACCACCTACTCTCTTTCCAGTGGGAAATGTCTATTTACTGAGGTGTTTTTTCATCTCCCCCTAAGAGCTGCATTTCTCCCCCACTTCCACATTCTGAATGCAGAAGTGAGTTTTTTTCAGGGTTGATTCCACCTTGAAATGAGACTGCTACTGAACATCAAGAACCACAACAAGAAACTTGATTTTTCTGATCTCTATTCAAAAGAAATTTTTCATATCTCTCATTTTTAGTTTATGTATCTTCTTTTACATAAGTGAGTGATTATACTTTTCCTCCAGTTGAAGCTTAATGAAATTATTATTCTTAGGATAGTGTTGCATAAATAGAGATGATTTAAAAATGAATCTTATGAGTAAATAATTTTCATTTTATTTTACTCTAGGTAGTGTAATTTAATGTGATTAATTTATTATTACATAACCAACAATGGGAGTTTTATATACAAAATCTTGCTGTCAGGGATATTTTAAAATCCAAACAAATCATATGCCTTTATACAAAGAAATGTGCTTATTATGATTATAGCATATGTGAAAGTAAATTTATGCTTAATGAAAGACTTTCATTTATCTGAAGCCTCGTTTGTCATTGATGATAACACAAATCAGCACGTTTTTCAATAAATTAGAATAACCAGAGCATATTAAGTGTTAACAAGAAAACATGACTGGCATACAAACAGAAGATTTCAAATATAAGAAATTTCCAGTTCTCAGGAAAACTTTTAGGAATTGTAAACCACCACTAAAGTTCACTTTTTTCCCGAATATTCTTTATTTCATGCCAATTTTCATGAAATTAACAATGTGTTATACTGTGGGATATATATATATATATATATATATATATATATATATATATATATATATATATATATATATATATGGTCATTAGGTTAAGATGTGCTCATTAAACCCAGGATGTTTGGTAGGAGTATGCGTAATTCTAGGGGTTAAAATTATATTTCAATGAGCAGTAAACTGTGCAAAATCACAGGGGTGTTATCTGTTTTTAAATAAGTAGGTTGCCTGTAGTGGCAAAGCAGAGTAATAAATGAGAATTGAAAGCTGTTAAATATTTAGATCAATGTGCAGTAGCCAAATAAACCCAGAAAGATATCAGTGGAAATATGAAGAAAGGAAAAAGAATGAAAAGGAGGGGAATGGTTAACACCCATTTGCCTAAGTGTATTAGAATGTACTCCTTCTAGGATTACAGATTCCAACATAGGGGCCCAGAAGGGTGAACAATGAGAACAGTTATTGACAGTAGCCTGAGCTTTTGGGAAGAAATTTTAAAAAAATCTTCATTCATGAGCAGAAAATCCATGAGTGTTTTGATGAGAAAATCCATGAGTTTTACAGCATCTGCCAATAAAAGATTAGGAAACTTACAGCTGTATCTGTGTGGGTATTATTCTCTGTCACAAGTCCAGGAATCTTGGTGTGGCTGTGCATATGAGCAAGGAATATGGGGGTTTTTGATGCTGTGAAAGAGTCTGAAGTGGTACAAAAAGAGATATTTAATTGGAATCCAAACGAGGGGATAACACAGCTAGAGAAATATGAGAAACAAGTTTAAATATATATTCAGAATCTGTGGCAAAGTTTAAAGGAGTAGAAAATAATATCTGTGCTATGATAATGGAGGTTAATTCAATTTCTGTGGAGAGAATTGAGGCAGGATCTGTTGTTTCTTTAACAACTAAACAAAAAAGGGAGAAAGTAGTAGGATGTCAGTTGTAATTTCTAATTTATTCATTTGAAAAACCATATTTATGGAGATTCAGCTAAATTATGTTAAATTTAATTTGCTTATTTTAAGTGTAAAATAACAATATCAGAAAAATGTGATTAACCAAATTAAACATCTCTTCTCTGTTGAGGAAAAAAAAATAGAAGCAATGGACATTGTGTTCCATTTTAACTATTCTCTAGAAATAAAGACTTTATTTTCTTGCCATCTAGAAATTTCCTTTTAATTTATTTAAATGCAGAACTTTCTTAGTCATTGGTGATATACAAATTAAACACAATATGTCCCTATTGCTCACCCATATGAATCACTGTGATAACAAAAGGCAAACTGTAATAAATGTATTTGAGGACATGGATAGATTAGAGTGTCCCCATGTTATAGTTGATTGAATTCACAGAGTTTTCCTGGAAAGCATTGGAAATATGTATTAAATTTCAAATATGTGTAACTGATAATGGAGAAAATTAATCTTATGTTATAAATAATAATAATAAAAAAATACTTGCATGCAGTTTACCCAAACACATCTGCAACAGCAATCATAGGAGACTACTTCTTCATCCTCCAAAGAGGAAGCAACTCAAATGCCCACAGGTGGTAAAGCTCTTCAAGGCACATGTAACTCAGAGAAGAAAAAAAATACAATAGGGTGGTATCAAAAGGCAATGAAGAGACTTGGGCTTCATGCAGTGGTACATGTGATTCTTACAAATAATGTTAAAGTTAAAAAGTTACTTCTGTCAATATATAATTCCATATACATAAAACATAAAATGGACACAAAGAAGTGCATTTCTATATTGCTAATAGGATTATTGTTAGAGGGTTATGACAGGAAGTGAAAATGGGATTAGAGGCTGCATACTCTGCTCTAGTTCTTTTTTGTTTGTTTGAATGCAGATATGTTTTAAGTAGAATGCATTTATGCAGTTTGATATATCATATGTAGATGGGATATTATTTTTCATTTTTCTGAGTGTACATGTTGCAGAATCATGTTCATCATGCAGTCACATATATACATACAGTAAAAATGTCTTTCATTATAGTATTTTTTCTATCCCCACATCACCTCCCCTCCTATCCCATCACTTTTCTCTACCTAATCTAAGGTAACTCTATTCTTCCTTACTGCCCCATGCCTTTTTGAGAATTAGAATCTGCATATTAGTAAACAAAAATAGGTGTTGGTTTTGGGGGGATTGACTTCTTTTGCTTAGCATGTTATTCTCCTACTCCAACCATTTACTGGCAAGTTTCATAATTTTACTCTTCTTCAAAGCTGAGTATATATTCCACATTTTCTTATCCATTTATGTATTGGGAAACACCAAGTTTGAATCCATAATCTAACTATTGTGAATTGTGGTGCTACAAACACTGATGTGATTGCATCACTACAGTATGTTGATTTTAAGGCCTTTGAGTATAAACCAAGGAGTGAGATAGCTGCGCCAAATGGTGGTTCCATTCTTAATTTTCTGAGAAACCTCCATGATGCTTTCCCTAGTGGTTTCACATATTTGCAGTCCCTCCAGCAATGTATGAGATTACATTTTTCACTGTATCCTTGTTAACATTTATTGTTTCCTGTATTCTTGATGATTGCCATTAGGACAGGAGTGAGATGAAATATTAGTTTTTAGTTGCTTTTCTCTAATTTCTAGAGATGTTGGACACTTTTTCATATATTGATCCATTGGATTATTTCTTCTGTGAAGTACCTGCTCAATTCCTTAGCCCATTTACTGATTGGGTTATTTGGGGTTTTCTTTTGGTGTTAAGTTTTTTGACATATATATATATATATATATATATATATATATATATATATATATATATATATATATATATATCCTAGAGATTAATGTTTTTCGTGTTCTAAGGAGTTCATTCTTTGAAGTTTGGAGAGCAGTGCCTAGGTAGAAGAAATTGAGGATTATCTTCCAGGGTTTTTGCAACATTAGAGGGCATGGTCCACCTTTAAGGGCTACAATATTACTAGGTTGGAGAACTGCAGCTTGTGCAGACTCTACCTGCCAGTTGAAGAAATGAATTGTGTTTCATGTCAAAACTCCAGTTTCACTATTTATTCTCCCCACACATCTGAAGGTTACCATGTCAGCTGATAGATTGCTTGCCTGGAAGTCATCTCATGGTGTGTACAAACATCACAACATCATGTTGTACCCTTTGAATATACAACATTTTATCCATTATGTCTCAGTGAAGCTGAAAAAACAAACTTGCACATTTATATGGCATAATGTCTCTAAATGCAAAACAAATATTTACTGCTCCGTATCTAGTGCCTGAGTAATTCTGAAACAGGGCTGTGGCCAGAGTCAAGGGCCACAATGTGGCCTGCCAGCCTTCCAAGTTTGGTGCAGGACCACTTCTCTAGAGTAGGTGATTTCCTACAGGAGTACCTGGGATTCACCATATCTCAATTAGCAGAAGCAAGGCTGTAAAATTATGCTGGTGGTGGATTCTAGAAAGGTGGCAAGGGCATGGAGCCAGCCCTGCCCCTATCTGTGCTCCCTGGTAACTGAACCTCAGAACGCCCAGTGGCTCTCCAAGAGGTCACAACCTTAGTGAGGAGAAGAGCTAGGACCCACATCCTTATGACTCACTGCATGCTATTTGCTGGCTCTGCTCTGCTTTCTCTGGTCAGAAAATCTGGACTTCCTGCTGGCTATGGCCTCCTGGGGTGGCTCCTCAGTCTGAATTTAAGGAGAAGCTGCAATGATTTGTTTCTTACCTACAGGCTTTGTGAACCTTTTAATTCCATTTTCTTCTGTTCTATGGCTACTAAGAACCCGTTGACTAATATTTGATGGTTAGAGCGTCTCCAGATACTTTTCATTATCATTATTTTTATTACTTTTTATTTGTCAGATTTTGGTCTTTATAATTTTATGTTACTGAATTATATATTTTTATGAAGTGACATCACTTTTCTTTTAAAACTAGGTTAAACAATAATAAGATGTAAGTCATTTAATTTTTGTCCTTCAAAGAGAAATCATCCTCTTTTCCTTTAATGTTGGATATTTGCCAAGCTTATATTGTACTGAGGAGAAATGGGAATATTGTGGAAGGAAACACAGGACCTAATCGACAGTGAGTTACCCTCCAGTGCCAGAGGGCCCTGGTTCTCTGTGGAAAGAGTGTGGGACAACTGGGCTGGTGTGTTTGGCAGGAGGGACCAATTCTCCACTTGTCTCCTTGGAGATCATCTGTTCCATCACACTGAATAAGTGCAATGAGGAATTAAGGTTGTACTTTGGAAGAAGCCCATTTTTAGCAATCCAGATGTGTAAGTAGTTTTAGAAGAGTTTGTCTCCAGGGTGTGTTTCAGGCCCTGGATTCCATGGGCCTTTTAGCCTGGCTTCTAGAGTTTGACTGGGGTGAGTAGACAGAAAGGGGGCCTGACACAGCACTCTCCATGGCCCCTGAGCAGCACCTGAGAAACATCCACCCCATGCTTGCCCTCCTGCTGCAAAAACTTCTGGGATACACTGTCAGTCAAACACACTTGAAATGCTGCACCTGGCCAAATTCTTTATTTGCTATTTACTTATAGAGTTCTTAGATCACCAAAGCTCACAAGTAACTTCAGATGAAAGAAAAGAAAATGCAATTTTCTGGAGTGGTGGCCTTGGATGATATCTGTTCCTGGCCCCCTCTATAAGGGAGAGTTATGCCCTTGACCCTGTTGAACTGGCAGGTGGAGCCCGAGAACAATTGTTGTTAAGTGAGATCAATGTCTGTTGCCTGGTTACCAGAGTGAGAACCATGAAGAGACAGGGCTCTGTGTGTCCCTGAAGGAGGGGCATGTCACTCTCACTATGATGCCAGAGGTGTGGAGCCACCAGCCAAGTTGCTCACACATGAAAGCTTTTGTTACTTCTAGTGAAGGCCTCCTCTCACAACTTCACAGCTCATGTTTACAGGACAGTGGAGAAGTTTGGTGAATAATTAATACATATTCTTCATGAGCCTCTGCTGGGGAGCAGGCTGGCACTCATTGTGTGAGCTGTGACACTTTACAAGAGCATTCTGAAGTACACGTGTCTATTGTCCCCATTCTACAGATGAGAAGACTGAGCAGGAGAAAGCATAGCCAACAGGGCAGCCATACAAGCATGCATGGAGTGTGCCTGCATTTGAAGTTGAACTGGCTGTGTGCAGCTGGTGACATGACCTCCAGCAGCTCCACAAAGATGGTGGAGCAAAGAATGCATCAGTGGACTGACCCTGGAAAGGCTGGCCTATTCGACACAACAACATGGCCTGGTGAAGCTGGGATTCAGTCAAGCATGCTCAACTTCACTTAGGGGTCCACACAGTCCAAGGGGCTGTGAGTATGAGGACTCTGTCCCCTCCTGTGTTCATTTCACAGGGTAGGCAGGCAGCTGTGCCAAGGGGCTGGTGGAATGAGAGCCTTTAATGGATCTCAAGCAGCCACATTGGGCCCAGGCTTAGCGAGGGACTCCAGGTTACCTTGGAATAGGTGGTTTCTGTGGCTTCCTTTTCTCATCTCCAAAACTGTAAGTCTTGAACGGTAATTTCAAGGGTCTCTCTAGGTCTAAAATTACCCCTCCACTACAGGGAATGTGGACATTGGTAGTGACATGGTAATCCAAAACCAAGAATGTAGGCCATGGAGGTGGCTTGTCAGAGTTTGAATCCTGGCCCTTTGGCCTCCAGTGCAAATCCTCTGCATAATACTCTAATCTCATGTGTGTAAAAATAGAATGCTGCACATCCAAGGGCCTTTGGCAGGATTAAGGAAACAGAGTTGATGGGACATGCAGTTCCAGCCACACATCTTTTCTCATGAGGCCATGAAGGCAGTTCACAGGAGAGATGCTTAGATGAGAACAGCTGTAACTCATGGGTGGGAAAGTCTGTCTGATGCATTAACAATTTGAAAGAACAACTGGGTGATGACTTAGGTGGCTGTGCCTGGAAAAAGTAGGTCAGTATGCATTTGGCCTTGGATGATATCTGTCCCTGGCCACATTTATTTATTTATTTACTTATTGGTGGTGTTGGGAATTGAACCTAGGGCCTTGTGCATAGGAGACAGCACTTTACCAACTGAGCTATATTCCCCAGCTCCCTCTGTATCACTCTGCTTCCTGGCTACCAGGAGCCCAGCAACTTTCCTCAATGACACCCTTCTGCCATGATGTTCTGCCTCACCTCATACGTAAAGCAGTGGACTTGGTCAAAAATGGACAGAATATCAGATAGCATAGGCTCAAAATAAACTTTTTCTCCTCTAAGTGGATCCTGTGAGGTATTTGGGTAATGGTGATGACATCTGAATAACACAATGACTGTTATGGGCAAGGTGGGGTAAATATTTTCTAGAGCTCACTATAAAGGATATACCTAAGACATCTCTCTGATAAAATACTGACAGATGCATTTTACCATGGGGCAGAGACAGGCACAGAGGACTAGCAGTTTGAGGAGTAGGGATCTCTCTCCAGTGTGTGTAGGCGAGAGGGGAGGGTAGGTCTGGTGGGCCAAGGATGGCAGGAAAGCCAGGTGTGTGGGAGAGGAGTTGAGTGTTGACTGACTGAACTCTGATGAAACACTGTGCCAGTGAGAGAAGCCTACTGGTATGCAGGCAGTGAAGGAGGAGAGCCAAGATTGGACAAACACAGAAGGCCACCCTTCTCCAAGGCTGAAGGACATGACTCAGGGGAGGCATGGAAGGAATCACCTGGATGGCCAGGGTGGGCCATCTGGAGCTTGTGGAAATATGCTTACAGGATGGGAACACTAGTGTGAGCAGTTTACCAGGTGCCAGGTTCCTGTAAATATTGCTGCACTGACATGGGTTTGCGGTTTTGTAAAGGTCCTGGTTTCTCTTTCTGTGAATGTGAGCCTGGAAGGGGGATTGCCAGGTCATCTGGTACTTCTGTTTGATTTTTTGAGTGTCTTATGCCATTTGCCCTGTTCCACACCAGCTACAGAAGCATGATTGCCTTCTCTCTGCCCTCTGACTGAAGCTATCAAATGGGCAAGAATTTTCTCTCTTGTGGGGTGATTTGCGTATCTTTGATGGTTAATGACATGGAACAACTTTCCTGATGCCATTTTTATGTTGGGCAAATGTTGTATCCTGCTCCACTTTCTTCTTGCGAGATCTTTCTACCCTCCAGATCCACTTTTTCCTTCTTTACCTGAGTGGGCCTCATTCCAATTTGCACCATGAAACTGATCATTCTTCCCTCAATTTCTCTGTTTTTCTTTACTCCTTTCTTTTGTTTTCAGAAATATAATATTCCAAGTGGTAAGGAACACACTAATGGGTTCTCACTGGCTTTATGTGTATCTTATTTTAAAATCAAAGCCTTTTAAATAAATATATGCATCCATAAATAGCACGCAAATAACTCATAGTATTTACATTTTGATGGCTCATGCTGTAAACACTATTTCACAGTTTATTTTTTCCCTCAATGTATGATATTGCAACCCCTCTGTGCTATGCTGTGCTGCGCTGTCCTGTGCTGTGCTGTGCTGTGTTGTGCTGTGCTGTACATGTGATGTGTAGTCTGCCCCTGTGGCACAGTCCCAAGCCAACATTGCTGTCAATCTTCTCTGACTTGGGTAGCTTCCTTTGCCATGTTTAGTTCTTGCTTACTGATAAATATTACAACACAACATAGAGTAATTACATTAATATCACTCTTCTTTCTCTCAGATTGTAAACTCCTGTGAGGCAGAAACACTATTTGAGTTTTCCTCTGCATTTCAGCACTTATCAGCTTGCACCCCATGCAGCACACAGTCAGCTGAATGCTGGAATTGTGGCAAGGTGGTTTGGCAGTCTCTCCAAGGACAGGGTGAACCTGACTGGGAAAGTGATTTTCCCCTTATGAGTGAATTTCCCCCAGGAGTTCATGCTTGTTACAGAGTACTGTGCAGTGATGGAGGTGTCCTTGAGCTGCACTGTCCAGCTGGGGGATGTGACTGCAGATGTTGTAAATGTGGCTGATTTATGGAGAAACTTAATTTTGAATTTAATTCATTTTAATTAATTTACACGTAAATAGTAATATGTGGCTTATGTCAGAATGTAAAGAGCAGATGATGTTTGTTGATAGCAAAAATATTTTTGTTGTTTTTGTTGTGTCCTTAAATGGTCATCCCGATACTTAGGAATGATGAGTAATTTAGCAAACATTTAGCAAGAAGGCGAAGGAGCCTACTGTGTCCTGGGTTTCTTCACCTCCAAGGCAAAGTTGGTTGCATCTCTTGATAGGACTGTTAATGAGACAAGGCACCTCTACAAGGCCCTTCAGTGAGTGCTCTTAAAAATAATAGCAATCAATCTTCTCAGCCCTTGGACCTTAGTGTGTAGTGGGCAGAAGAGATGTGCATCTGACCTACAGCTCCTGCTCTTTGAGTTTGGAGAGAACAGAGTGGACTGCTGCAGCAGTCCACTGGCTAGGGCAACCCCATCCCAGCTGTGTTCCTGAGACACAATGTTGGGGTCATTGCTGGTTTTCTAACTTGAGTACTGCTGCCTAGTGTCTGAGAGTGCCAGATGTTTTAGCACCCTGAATGATGGTCTGAGAATCTTGTTCCTTTTTGGCCTTTTTAAAAATTTTCAGGATATGTGCTCTATGTCTGGCTGCTTGCTGACTCCCTCTTTGATTCAGCAGATCACAGGAGCCACTTCCCAAAGCCCAACTCTGGTCTTTCTGTGTTGCTGCCCAGCTCCTCCAGGGTTCCTTCTTTCCTGGAAATATAAACTCACTTCCTTGGATGTGGGTGCAACCAGTCATTCAGTGTCTCCCTCTCAATTATGGGGCCTGCTCCCCTGTGTTCTTGTGACTGGGGCCCAGAACATGCTCAGCTCACCCATAGGGTGCTCTTGCTGATTGCCCTTCCCATTTACACTGCCTCTGTCCTCTCTTCCTGCCTATCCCAGTTGGCCATGTCTCCTCACTCTACTTCCTCACACAGCTCTGACCCAGTGCTCACACAAGCACTACCTCCATGTGGAGAAGGCCCAGCCTCCTCACAGCCCGTACACCTGTTTCTGCCTGAGTTTCCACCTGGCTTTCTTACCCAGTGCTTATGTCCAGGGGTTTGCTTTCTAGACTTTAAGACCCATGAAGAAACCTGTGGTGTCTTGAATATCTGTGTCTCCAAAGCACCACCAAACCAAGCACGTCAGAAGTTGAAGATTTGTTAAAACAAGTGAGGAAGTTAAAAGCAGCCTCTCAGTATCAGGATCTGGGTCCTTCTAGAGAAGGATCCTTTTCTAAGGAGAAGGAACCCTAGACACTCACAATGTGGCAGTTTCCTCAGAGGAGTCCTTTGTGTATGAAATGACAGAATGTATCTTTTCTTCACAAAATCACAGGTCTCTGTGTACAAAGAATTTTCAAATATTTGCCAAGTGAGGGTAGCCACTGTGGAGAACACAGCCCCATTCATGATTCCTCCAAGCTAATAATTGGAAATATGGGCTCTTTCTCATGTTTCTGGTTAAAGACAGTGTCAGCTCCTGCTTCATTGAGTGTGTACGCTTTCAGCCCAAAGCAGAATTTAAAGTGAAATTTACCTTGTTGACTTCACTTTTTAATTTGCTTCGTATTTAGGTGCAGTGTTGACACGTCTATGAAAGAAACCTGCTTTTGTTCTCAATTTGAGCCTGAGACAGATTGATGGTGAGCAGAGCTGTCATAAATGTCTTTACCAGATATCCTGATGTCATGACCTTGCACAAGGTGCCACAGAGTTTATTAAAAATAAAGCGCTGACACTCATTACAACACAAGATATGGTTTGATAATGCATCAATGTGTACAAGGAGTTCTGTTGTTTTCTGGATTAAACTACAAAAGCCCCTGTTGAGTGCTGTTCTGTGACCTAAAATGGTAATGTAATAGAAGCTAAGAAGGGTCTGAAAAGACTACAAATAGAAATCTTAAAATCTAGCTGTTTCTAGTTTCTATGGTGGAAAATTAAATTAGCACATTATCAAGCTTGTGGGTGAGACTGTGAAGTGGGACCTTTGTCAGAGCTGTAGGAGACAGGCCAGGAGGGGCATGGAGTTCTTGGTCAGATAATGTTTTTATTCATGGTGAGAACTCCTTCCTCTGGTTGTCATTGCTATTTTTGCATCAAGGGAGGATGGGTGGTACTGCTTGACAGTGACAGTAACATTCCCTTGGGGGTTTATACTTTAAATTATTATGAGACAAAGAGAAGGTATGCAATTTCAGCAGGAGAATAAAGCAAATAGCATCCTTGCAGAAACTTGAAAATTGAAAGGAGCCAAGATCAGAGAGGGCTGGCCCCATGCACTCTGTGGCCACACAACAAACCCTGGGGAAAGCTGTTTCTTCTGAGGCTTGTTACCTGTAATGGGCCAAAGAGGAGCAGCATGGAAACTACCAGAAAACCTTTCCCCAGTCAGCACATAAGAGTCCACCAAAAAAGAATGCTGTCAGCCATCACCTTGACTACATTGTTGCTGTCAGCCTCTGTCACCAAGCTAATGCAGTGTGAGTCAGGTTTCTCCAGGACATGGGTGACTCTTATTAAAATGGAAAACTGCTGGATAAGTTTAAACTGAGTTTATTTGAACAATACAAAAATGATTATATATCAGGCAGCCCCAGGAACCAGAAGAGGTCCAGCCATCAGTGTACCAAGCATGGTGTGGAAACTAGAGAATGGATTTTTGGACCATATGCCTGCTCGGTTACCACCTCCTCTGACTGATGTCATCCACAGAGATGGGAAATCTTAACCATGTGCTCCATCAGGCCTGGGACAGGAGCTCAAGGCAGTCAGTGACTTCTGCAAGTCCTCCTTCTCAATTTTTCTTTCTGAACTGTACACTTTGGAGTAGGTGGCATGGAGGGCCCACCCTGGAATGAAAAGGAGCCAGAATGGTGCCTCCTCCTTTAGGGTGGACTGTCTGCTGGTCACTCAGATTTCTTCCAAGAGAGGAGACCCTCTACTTACCTCACCTACCTGCTTATGTCCTATGACTCCTGATACTTCTCTTGGATATTGACCTGGATATTATTGATCCACACCTTGTGTCACCTTGACCCTTTTGTCCAGTTTTGTTTCCAGGAATTTATTTTCTTGGGTGCTTCTGTGTCTCTTGACACCTTCCATCACTTTGTAGGACTCTGTGTTCTTGGAGGATTCTTTTAGTGCTTCCCGACCTCTGGTTCCCCAAGAGGCTCTGGTGACACCTTATTATTTTTTCTGCCCTTGCTCCAAAGTCAGCTGTCACAGCAAGGAGTCCTAATTTGTCTTAACAAAGAGTGAGATTAGAGAATGAGATTTGGTGAATCTCTATTTTTATGAAGGGGATATTTGTAGGAAATGGAAAAGAGAAATGTGACATATTGTAATGTGGGCAATTTAGTCTACTTGGGCTTCTAGGAATCATGGAGAGCAGCATCAAGTCCAGCTGGGTCTCAATCCATAGGCAGGCTGGGGGTTTGTGCTACATTTACAATGTCACTGAAGGACAGAACTTATGATTTATTCCATCATATACAATAGTACACAGTATGATTGCCAGCTTTCCACATAGTTGAGAAAGATCAGATGCTTCCATAGATGGGCTTGCCTGAGTGGTGAAACTGTGTTTGTTCCAAAACCACAGTCCTGTGAAGTAGTGACCTAAATTAAAGAGGGGAATGTTATATTTATTGGGAAAGCATGTGATATGTATATGGTAAGCATGTAGGAGGGCCAGCTTTTTGAACAGACTTATACAAAAGCAGAATGCATAAAATGGAATATATAATTATATATTACCATACCATTAACTTTAAACTGACATAACAAAGGAGAAGAATCCAGACTTAAGCTGAGAGGATGCTACACAAATGATACCTACGAAAACAGTAAAAAGACCAAGAAATGGAAAATGAGAAGTTTGAGCTTCAGTAGGTAAAAAGGAAAATCACAGCAGCCAATCAATTGAGTGAAGTCCACCTCACAGGGACTTGGGTGCCCCCCTCCCCCAGCACAAGTGAAGTAAAATTGCACAGGCCTCAAGCCATCAAGTCAGGAACTGTGGGAGAATCCAAGGTGCCAGGAAGGGTCAGGACTCGTGCTTATTGCTGTTGAGGTTAGTGACCAGGCTCTAGAGGAGGGAAGTTTAAAGAGCCAAACCCACCTTGATTGTGCTTCCCCAGGTCCTAGCAGCTCAAACTCTAAAGGTCTGTTTTAGAGGAATTCACATGGGACTCAAAAGCATATGACAAGTAAGAATGCTCTATATTATAACAGCAAGAAGCCCTAAGACCTAGGGTGCATAGGGGAAGAATGAATGGACAACAAGTAGCAGGTGCTTAGGAGAGGAACTAAGCAGCTTCAAAAAGAATGAATAAAAGCTTGGGGATGTGGCTCAAGTGGTAGCGTGCTCACCTGGCATTCACGGGGTGCTGGGATTGATCCTCAGCATCACATAAAAATAAAATAAAATGTTGTGTCCATTGAGAACTAAAAAATAAATATTGAAAATTTCTTTCTCTCTGTCTGTCTTTGAATAAATTCTCTCTTTTCAACTCTTTTTTATCTGCTTTACAAAATGAATCTCTCTCTGAAATCCTTCTGCTGAAAATGAAAGTGTGAATTATTATTGCTCTGTGTGATAAAACATGGAGTAATGCAAAATATTTTCTATATGTATATCCATGCAGTTATAAAAGTACTTTTAAGGTGGGTAAAAACACTCAAGACACTATAGTAATGGTAGTAATTGGGATGTTTTAGGGAGGAAGCTTGGATATGCAGAATAACTTATATTTTATTGATCTAATCTGCTATAAGAAGAATGGATTCCTGTATCAATAGTAAAATTTAGACCCAGAACAGGCCCAGTGACCCACAGGCGTGGTAGTCATGTCACCCCAATTGGAGTAGGGGTAGAGCAGAGCCGCTACCTGCACCCAAAACAGGCCCAGCAACCCTCAGGTGTGGTAGTCACATCACCCCAATTGCAGTAGGGCAGAGCAGAGCCGCTGCCCGCACCCAGAAAAGGCCCAGGTACCCGCCGGCATGGTAGTCAAGTCACCCCAATTGGAGTAGGGGCAGAGCAGAGCTGCCGCCCACGCCTGCAAGGTAGGAAGACCCGCAACTGACTGGCAGAACAGGCCCAGAGGTCCACGGGTGTGGTAGACACGTCACACCAATTGGAGGAGGGGCACAGCAACCGCCCAACCCTGCAAGGGAGGCTTTTCAACTATACAAGAGCAATATAAATATATAGGGGGAAATTTCAATAACACAACAGTTTCACCAAGCAGAAAGAAACACAAGCAGTATTAAAAGGCAAGGAAAGAAAGGACCACAATCAATGCAGGTCAACTCAACTTTAGAAGAGGTAATAGCTGCAGCAGTTGGAATGTCAGATAAAGAATTCAGGATATACATGATTCTGATGATCTGGAGTCTCAAGGATGACATCAGACAGCAAAATCAGATAATGAAAGATCACTTCAACAATGAATTACATAAACAAATCCAAGAAGCAAAAGATCAACTATACAGGGAGATAGAGGTTATAAAAAACAAACAGAAATCCTAGAAATGCAGGAAGCAATAAACCAACTTAAAAACTCAATTGAGAATACTACCAGTAGAGTAGAACACTCAGAAGATAGAACATCACACAATGAAGACAAAGTATTTCAACTTGAAAAGAAGATAGACAGCTCAGCAAGAAACCATAAGCAGAACATCCAAGAAATATGGGGTAACAGAAAGAGACCAAACTTAAGAGTCATTGGGATACAGGAAGGTATGGATGTCCAAACCAAAGGAATGAGCAATCTATTCAATGAAATAATACAAGAAAACTTCCCAGACTTGAAGAATGAGACAGAATCCCAAATCCTAGAAGCCTACAGGACCCCAAATGTGCAAAATCATAAGATATCCACAAGTAGACACATTATAACGAAGATGTCCAACATACAGAATAAGGAGACAATTTTAAAAGCTACAAGAGAAAGGAAGCAGATTACATTTAGGGGTAAGCCAATCAGGATAACAGCTGATCTTTCAACACAGATCCTGAAAGCTAGAAGATCCTGGAATAACATATTTCAAACACTGAAAGAAAATGGGTTCCAACCAAGAATTGTGTATCCAGCGAAATTAAGCTTCAGGATGGAAGAAGAAATTAAAACCTTTCACGATTAACAAAAGTTAAAAGGATTTGCAGCTAGAAAACCATCTCTTCAAAACATCCTCAGCAAAACATTCCAGAAAGAGGAAATGGAAAATAACAATGAAAACCAACAGTGGGAGGTAGTACAGTAAAGGAGGGGGGGAATAATCAAAGAGGAAAACAAACAATGTTTAGTAACATAAATAAACAAATATGGCTGGAAGAACAACCCATGTCTCAATAATAACCCTAAATGTTAATGGCTTAAACTCACCAATTAAGAGACACAGGCTAGTAGAATGGATCACAAAATAAGACCCAACAATATCCTGCCTACAAGAGACACATTTGATAGGAAAAGACATACATAGACTAAAGGTGAAATATTGGGAAAAATCATGTCACTCATATGGACTTCGGAAAGAAGCAGGAGTGTCCATACTCATATCAAATAAAATAGATTTCAAGCCAAAGTTAATCAAAAGGGATAAAGAGGGACACTATATACTGCTCAAGGGAACCATACACCAACAAGACATAACAATAATCAATATATATATGCCCCAAACTATGGTGCAGCTATGTTCATCAAACAAACTCTTCTCAAGTTCAAGAGTCTAATAGACCACCATACAATAATCATGGGAAACTTCGACACACCTCTCTCACCACTTGACAGATTTTCCAAACAAAAGTTAAATAAGGAAACTACAGAACTCAATAACACAATTAATAACCTAGATTTAATTGACATATATAGAATATACCACCCAACATCAAGCAATTACATTTTTCCCCGCAGCACATGGATCCTTCTCAAAAATAGATCATATATTATGTCACACAGCAACTCTTAGACAATATAAAGGAGTAGAGATAATACCATGCATCATATCTGATCATAATGGAATGAAACTGAAAATCAAAGATAAAAGAAGGAAGGAAAAACCATGCATCACTTGGAGAATGAACAATATGTTACTGAATGAACAATGGGTTATAGAAGACATCAAGGAGGAAATTAAAAAAAAATTCTTAGAGATAAATGAAAACACAGACACAACATATTGGAATCTATGGGACACATTGAAAGCAGTTTTAAGAGGAAAATTCATTGCTTGGAGTTCATTCCTTAAAAAAAGGAAAAAAACAACAAATAAAAGATCTCATACTTCATCTCAAAATCCTAGAAAAACAATAGCAAAACAACAGCCAAAGAAGTAGAAGGCAAGAAATAATTAAAATCAGAGCTGAAATTAATGAAATCTAAACAAAAGAAACAATTGAAAAAATTGACAAAACTAAAAGTTGGTTCTTTGAAAAAATAAATAAAATCAACAGACCCTTAGCCAAGCTAATGAAGAGAAGAAGAGAGAGAACTCAAATTACTAGCATATGGGATGAAAAAAGGCAATATCACAACAGACACTTCAGAAATACAGAAGATAATCAGAAATTATTTTGAATCCTTATACTCCAATAAATTAGAAGATAGTGAAGGCATCGATAAATTTCTTAAGTCATATGATCTGCCCAGATTAAGTCAGAAGGATATAGACAACCTAAACAGACCAATATCAATTGAGGAAATAGAAGAAACCATGAAAAGACTACCAACTAAGAAAAGCCCAGGACCGGAAGGGTATACAGCAGAGTTTTACAAAACCTTTAAAGAGGACCTAATACCAATACTTTTCAAGCTATTTCAGGAAACAGAAAAAGAGGGAGAACTTTGAAATTCATTCTACGAGGCCAACATAACCCTGATTCCTAAACCAGACAAAGACACTTCAAAGAAAGGAAACTACACACCAATATTTCTAATGAACCTAGATGCAAAAATCCTCAATAAAATTCTGGCAAATCAGATACAAAAACATATCAAAAAAATTGTGCACCATGATCAAGTAGGATTCATCCCTGGGATGCAAGGATGGTTCAATATATGGAAATCAATAAATGTTATTCACCATATTAATAGACTTAAAAAAAAGAACCATATGAACATCTTGATAAATGTGGAAAAAGCATTTGACAAAGTACAGTATCCCATTATGTTCTAAACTCTGGAAAAACTAGGGATAACAGGAACATACCACAATATTGTAAAAGCAATCTATACTAAGCCTCAGGCTAGCATCATTCTGAATGGAGAAAAATTGAAGGCCTTCCCTCTAAACTGTGGAACAAGATAGGGATGCCCTGTCTCACCACTTCTGTTCAACATAGTTCTTGAAAAACTGGCCAAAGCAATTAGACAAAAGAAATTAAAGGCATAAAAAAAAGGAAAAGAAGAACTCAAATTATCACTATTTTCAGATGACATGATTCTATACCTAGCAGACCCCAAAGGGTCTACAAAGAAACTATTAGAGCTAATAAATGAATTCAGCAAAGTGGCAGAATATAAAATCAACTGGCATAAATCAAAGGCATTCCTGTATATAAGTGAAAAATCCTCTGAAATGGAAATGAGGACAACCATTCCATTCACAATATCCTCAAAAGGAATAAAATACTTGGGAATCAACCTAACAAAAGAGGTGAAAGACTTATACAATGAAAACTACATAACCCTAAAGAGAGAAATAGAAGAAGATCTTAGAAGATGAAAAATATACCCTGTTCATGGATAGGCAGAAATAACATCATCAAAATGGCGATATTACCAAAGTTCTCTATAGGTTTAATGCAATCCCAATCAAAATCCCAACAGCATTTCTTGTAGAAATAGAGAAAGCAATCATGAAATTCATATGGAAAAATAAAAGACCCAGAATAACAAAAACAATGCTAAGCAGGAAGTGTGAATCACGATATAGCCATACCAGACTTCAAACTATACTACAGAGCAATAGTAACAAAAACAGCATGGTACTGGTACCAAAACTGGCGGGTGGATCAATGGTACAGAAAAGAGGACACAGAAACCAATCCACAAAACTACAACTATCTTATATTTGATAAAGGGGCTAAAAGCATACAATGGAGGAAGGATAGCATCTTCAATAAATGGTGCTGGGAAAACTGGAAATCCATATGCAACAAAATGAAACTGAATCCGTTTCTCACAGCATTAACAAAAGTTAACTAAAAATGGATCAAGGAGCTTGATATCAAATCAGAGACACAGGTCTGATAGAAGAAAAAATGGCTACGATCTACATACTGTGAGGTCGGGCTCCAAATTCCTCAATAGGACACCCATAGCACAAGAGTTAATAACTAGAATCAACAAATGGGACTTAAACTGAAAAGTTTTTTCTCAGCAAGAGAAAAAATAAGAGAGGTAAATAGGGAGCCTACATCCTGGGAACAAATCTCTACTCCTCACACTTCAGATAGAGCCTTAATATCCAGAGTATACAAAGAACTCAAAAAAGTAGACAATAAGATAACAAATAACCCAACCAACAAATGGGCCAAGGACCTGAACAGACACTTCTCAGAGCAGGACATTCAATCAATCAACAAGTACATGAAAAAATGCTCACCATCTCTAGCAGTCAGAGAAATACAAATCAAAACCACCCTAAGATACCATCTCACTCCAGTTAGATTGGCAGCCATTATAAAGTCAAACAACAACAAGTGCTGGCGAGGATGTGGGGAAAAGGGTACACTTGTACATTGCTGGTGGGACTGCAAATTGGTGCAGCCAATTTGGAAAGCAGTATGGAGATTTCTTGGAAATCTGGGAATGGAGCCACCATTTGACCCAGCTATTCCCCTTCTCGGTCTATTTCCTAAAATCCTAAAAAGAGCATGCTACAGGGACACTGCTACATCGATGTTCATAGCAGCACAATTCACAATAGTAAGACTGTGGAACCAACCTAGATGCCCTTCAATAGATGAATGGATAAAAAAAAAATGTGGCATTTATACACAATGGAGTATTACTCTGCATTAAAAATGACAAAATCATAGAATTTTCAGGGAAATGGATGGCATTAGAGCAGATTATGCTAAGTGAAGCTGGACATGAAGCTAGCCAATCCCTAAAAAACAAATGCCAAATGTCTTCTTTGATATAAGGAGAGTAACTAAGAACAGAGTAGGAATGAAGAGCATGAGAATAAAATTAATATTAAACAGGGATGAGAGGTGGGAGGGAAAGGGAGAGAGAAGGGAAATTGCATGGGAATGGAAGGAGACCCTCAGGGTTATACAAAAATACATACAAGAGGAAGTAAGGGGAAAAGGGAAAATAATACAAGGGGGAGAAATGAATGACAGTAGAGGGGGTAGAGAGAGAAGAGGGGAGGGGAGGGGGGATAGTACAGGATAGGAAAGGCAGCAGAATACAACAGACACTTTTATGGTGATATGTAAATCAATGGATGTGAAACTGATGTGATTCTGCAATCTGTTTATGGGGTAAAAATACTAGTTCATAACCCACTTGAATCAAAGTGTGAAATATGATATATCAAGAACTTTGTAATGTTTTGAACAGCCAACAATAAAAATTAATATATATATATATATATATATATATATATATATATATATATATATATATATATATTAAAATTTAAAGTTAGTTTTATTTATTTTTGTTTGGTGCTGAGTGTCAAACCCAGGGCCTCACACATACAAGGCAAGCAAGAATTCTACCACTGGGCTATAACCCCATCCCTAAAAATTAATTTTGAATAAAGAAAGAAAAAATTACAGATATCTCAGAAAAAGGAAAGAACACAAAGTTTTAGCTCTTACCAAAGGCAAATTGTTAATATGGTTAATATTTGCCAAAATTCCAAGAGTTGCCATTGATTGTTGAGGAGAAAATAGCATTCATGTTTATAAGTCGGTTCATTTTGGGCTAAATGTGCCTTTCATGCCCATAGTACATGGATTACTGTGGTTTTCATTTCTTGTTTCTTTTCAAATATTTTTCTTGCCTCTGCTTCCTGCAGATTCACAACTCACTTGCTTTGTCTGCAGATTCACAACTTTTTGGTATGCATTAAGATGAAAATTCATTGATTATAAAAGCAATAATTTTCAGATAAAAGGGACTTATTTTAGAGGATTCTAAGGAAGAAATCTTAAGCAAGAACTCAAAGAGATATCTTCAGTTCTGTAGCAGGAATTGAATAAGGAGTTTCCTCTTCTTGTATTCTGAGTAAACAAGACTTGAGCCTATTGCTACCAGCTCCTCCCTTCCTCCCATGGAGGCTGAGGACAGTAATCTGGCTGTTCTGCAGCCTCTTTCCCCTGGAAAACATGACCTGTGAACCAAGATACAGAAATCTATAAGTGTACCTCTACCGCTGGGAGAGGACTAGAAATGAGACTACTGAGGACTCCAGGAAAAGTGGGAACTTGGATGGCTTCTCTAGCTTCCCAGGTCTCAAGAGCAAACCTTATGAACCTTTTTTACTGACTCCTTTCTCCTGTGGTTCTCGTGCTTGAAGAATGGGGAAAAACTCTAATGGATATCTGGTGATTTCTTGATCAGTAGAGACATAAATGTTTCACTGCTGGTGCACAGAACTTTCTGTGTTCCAGGTGCAATACTAGTATGGGATGTCATGACTAAAGGTCTCCTGCCTCTCACACTTTTAAAGCTAAGAAACAGAACATCTTCTGCCTGAAGGCACAATTCATCCATTCCTGCCTCAACAATTTGATCAGAACTAAGGACACACCATTGAGAAAACACTATTCCTGTGTTTATGGAGGTTATCCAGAGGTAGGGGGGCCATCTGCAAAGGCCATAAAGTGCAAATCCTTGGCTTTCTGACCTCTGCATTTCTACCACAACCCCTTAGCCCTTTTTCTGCTTTTTCAAAGCAGCAACAGCCCCTTCAGCCACAGACAAATGGAACTGGCTCTGTTCTAGCATAACATAATATGAATATTAATGTTAATTAATAGCAGGTGAGTGGCAGATTTGGCTGAAGGTCTGTACTTTGTTGATCTCTGATCTAGAGAATAAACATTAATAAAGAAAACTTACAATATTATTAGAGGATAACAAAGAAAAGGAAAGGGATTTGGAGTGTGGAGCTAATGATCCATGCAACTTTAAGGGACTAAGAAAAGACTTGGAATGTCTTTAAGGGACCTGGGAAATTCTTGGAGAGTGACAGCCAGCCCTGGGTTCTGACAGCTGTAGCTGCTGGCAGAGGAGGAGTGTTGTCTTTGTTCTTTCATGCTTATGTTCCTTAGAACAGCTCTTGCTTCTTCAGCTACTGCTTGCCAGCAGCCTGCCCCTCAAGAGCCTCTGTTTCATCTTTTCTTCATCATCTCTAAACTGACCATAGATTTGTGGATGCTGCCTAGTTGATAGCTGTTCCCAGTTTGTGTTGGACATAGAAGGCAAGAGAGAATCAAAAATCTTCCTTCAGTTTGCAGACTTATCCTAAGATTTCTCATTTCCTTCATTAAGAAGTGGGGTGAATATGTGTAAAGGATAAAACCATATTTTGAGTTTTGTTTTTGTTTTGGATACTATAAAACTCACATGGCTTTAATAAAGTAAATTTTCTAATATTTTAAAAAAGGTATTTTGTTTTCATTTTTTTTATGTTACCATGCCTTTTTGCTGTGTTTAAAAGTTAACCAGAATCACAGTGCATTTCTTTTTATGTGTTTCTTAAAATTCCTATCTACTGACAAAAGCATATGAGACTATTTGATGCATTTTATTAAATAAAAAGAGATCTTGGAGCAGGGAGCAGAGACAGATTTTTTTTCTCCTCTTTCAGACTTTCAGAAGTCTTAGGAATCTTCACAGAGGTCAATGATGGGTGCCACTGGCAACTCTTTGTGAAAATTCATGTGGGATTTAATTTTATTGGATACCTGCTGTTTAAGTTTAAGTTGATTCAAGTGCAATGCTCCTAATTCCATTAAATTTTGGGGTGTTGCACACTGGCAGAGGAATAGCATCACATAGTGTTCATTCCATCTGCACTTTATTTTTATTTTGCTTATCACAGACTAAGATTCTTTTCTGTCTCTTTGATCAGAGCAAGAATAAGATTTTTTTAAAAAAAATAAAAATCAGAGGGAGAGAGCTCCAGTGAGAGAGAGCACATTTCCTGCCTCCATGCTAGATGTGTAAGGAGTAGCCCAACAACCTCACTCAGCTCTGCTAAGCCATAATGTCTGCCCTTCTCCATTCAAGATTCCTGCCACTCCAAGAACAGTCCTCACTTGGAAAAGTTCAGGTACAGGAAGAACCCTGCTGTGCTTTGACACTATGGTTTTCTGTACTGCACAGATACTGTGTTGCTTTAAAAATATCCCCCTTTGTCGCAGAGAAAGGAGTCCCAAAGTGGCACTCAAAAACTTGTTCTACAGAAGCCCTGTAGGCTAGGTGATAGCAGCAGGATAAATTTAATGTGCTAAAGGGAAAAAAGGAAAATCTCACCATCCAAGAGTACTTTGTCCAGCTAAACTGTCCTTCAGAAATGAGGAGGAAGTAGGTGATGACTCCCCTAAAGAAATGCCATATTCCCCACCATAGGGTCTTTTTCTGGAACTGCTGAATGGAATAAAGTTGAAGCATACAAACAAAATTACTAATTAGCAACATAAAACATATAAAAACTCAGACAGCAATACTATAAGTAATACTGAGTCATTATTTCTCTTAAGTATGGGGAGAGAGCAAAATATTTAAGACAACTATAGATCAAACGGATTGTCAAGATATGTAGCTCTTGCATGGAAATGTTGACATCAAAAGCATAAAAGGAGTGTTTTAAGTTGCTAGTCAAAGCACAGAGTTGTATATGATTGAGATTAAATTGTTTTCTGCATAAAATTGTCTAAGATTTTTAGATAAGCTGTGGTAACCACAAAGCTAGAATCTACCTCAGAAGCACAAAACACAAATAGAGCGTAAGCATACCAGGTGCTGTGGGTTGACTATGTACACAAGGGTTCACATGTCATTTGCATGAAAGTATCAGTCTAGTGTCTCTACTTACCCACTGTCTAGTCCCCTTACACTCACAACACTTTCCAGGCAGGAAGGGAAGTTAAGCAAGCAGTACCACTCAGGGTACACCCAGGCCTCCATGGTCTGATTGCCAGGGTTGGAGTTCTGGACCAGCAGTCACTGGTTTTGTGATTACATTAGGCAAGTCACTTAAGCTCATGGATTCCCACTCAAGTCCTGAGCAAAAATAGGATGTACATTTCAGGATTGCCAGGGAAGGTTATACAGAACAATGTGGGAAGCACTTGATCCTCACTCAGGATGGCTCTGCTCCATCATATCCCCGTGAGCACTGAGCTGTCCATGGGATCTAGCACCCGGCCAGGATCAGGATGCCCAAGAGTCAGTAGCCAAATATGTAATACTTATCGTTACCCATGGCAGTTCTGTTCTGTAAATCACCTGGAAATCTGAGCTGGGGAATGAGCTGGGGAATGCTGGGGTACTGATCCTAGTAGCAGCAGGGCCAGGTACCTTCCAGCCTCTGGTTGCACTATCCATTCACCAATATGTCACATTGTGGCATGTGTGTTTCTGTTTGAGACATCTGAATTGATACATGCTGCTAATTGGTTAGCATGAAACAGGGCCAGCAGTGCACACCTTGTGTTGGAAGGGAGATTATTTGATGTGTGTGTTATCTGTGAGGTAATCCCAGCCTTCCTTTTCTCAGAAGCATAAGAGCACTTCAGCATGATGTATAAAGAGTGTTTAAACAGAGCTCTGGGTAGGTGGATAAAAAGACACTTGTTTTCAGTGTCTTTTTTACAAATAGGAAGGAAGAGGCCTCATTCGGCCTCAGCAGGGAGCATCACTATCAGGTGGCTCTGGGCACTTGGGCACTGATTTGTATGTTACAAGTAAGTTTTACAAGTAGTAATCTTGCAAAAACAGAATATGAATAAGGAAGATTGGCTACGCCTAAGGTGGTAACTTCTGGAAAACGTTCACTGTTACTATTGCTATTATTACAAAGGTACTGAAGGACAGGGGCAGAGCGAGACCTTCCTTCCACCTGCAGATCTTCAGGATGCCCTGGAGAAGCATGGGAAACAGAAATCCACCTCCAGGTTGCTCTGCTCAAACCATTCCCCACTTTCCTCCTATACTTTCTCTTTTCCTTTCTTTTCTTTTATACTTCTTGCCACTTGCAAAAGTCTGGATTGAAGTATAACAGTGGCTACAAAGACCACATACCATCTCCCATCTCCTAGGAGCCTTAGTGATGAGTGCTGGGAGGATAAGACAGAAATGCATCTGCCAAGCTGCAGGAGACAAGTCACTTCATGGACACATTGCTTAGCCCAGTTGAAGATCCAAACATCATCCTGCAGATCTCCCTGTCTTGCTTGGCCAGGAAACTCAGTCATAGGAACAGAAACTTGAGCACTTGCAGAGTTCAATTCTGTGGGTATTGCTCAACACAGATCCCACATTGACAGATATTTAGGGTCATCATGGTAGTTCTTTGATTTTTCCCTTTAATTTTCTTAAATATTTACCTTTTCTCTGAGTGCAATTTCCTTTTTGGTTATGTTCCTGGATTACAGAATGCCTTTTGGGAGAGGATGAGTTGCAAGCATCACTTACAATGATAGTTCAAAAATAGCATCCCATTGTTTTAAGATGATAGAATAGAAATCTCAGTTTCTGCACAATTCCAAAATTGGCCAGGTAGAAGCAAATGCAATATGGTCAGAAAGTGTTCCCAGTGTAGGTCTGCCAGAACCAAAGTCCAAGGCAGGGTGACTTCCATCCAGGCCTGAGAGAAGACCTCTGATGGCTTCATTGCCACTGCAGCATATTGAACTCCCTGTCACTAGCATGTCCCAAACTACTTGTAGGATCATGATGGTCACATGTCAAGAAGCATGGATCTCCTGAACTGTGGAGTTTCAGTACTGAAAAGTAGAGGGAGAGAGAGGGCCTTATTTTAAGGAACTGGCTCACCAAATTTGGAGAGTAGCAAGTTTAATGTGATGTTCAGGGAAGATTGCAGGCTTGAGGCCCAGGGAAGTGCTGAGGTTGCAGCTTAATCTGGAATCAGTCTGTGGGCAGAGGTTTCTTTTCCAGATGGAAGCCCAGTCTTATTTCCTAAAGAATTCCATTTGCTGAGGCCCACTTACATTTTGGAAGGCAATCTTCTTGATTCTCCTTCTGAATAATTCAATGTCAATCACATCTTTAAAATACCTTTACAGAAACATCCAGGCTGAGTGACCATGTGGGCACCATAGTCTGTCCATGTGGACATACAGGATTGACCATCACCCTCCTTTCCTCTCACCAGGTAATTTAAAACCAACACCCATGGTTAGCCTGTGATTAAATTCAGGCCTCAGGGAAAAAAAAATAAACACACCCTTTCACTGTGCTTGGCATTTAAGTCACCTGATGGGTGGATGGTTGACCTGAGGAATGTGAATTCCGTAGTTTCAAGAGAAGAGTTGGTCAGTGACAGACACCCTGGTCCACTCAATGGCAAGTTCAATTGCAAGGTAGTCTGGTGTTTGCTGCTTTAGGAAACTGTCAAGCAGGAACTAAAGTTAACACAATGATATTGAGTCAGAAAACAGGTTTGATCTGTGCCTCTGGGGCCCTCCTAAAACCATCTGGGTAAGCTCTTGCACAGCAGCTCCCATTCCCACACCCACCCCCATGCAAGACTAAACCCACAGTCACAAGTAGGCTCTACCTTACTGTTATCCAGGGGATGTCACAGTGATGCAGTTTCAGTTTTTGTGACTGATTTTTAACTTGTTTTGTTCCTACTCATCTTTATAGACTTTCAAAGGATCCACATTCCTCTGTGGTTCCCATTTGTTTATCCCTGTGTGAAGGCCCTTAATGATGGATTTCCACTTCTGTCATAACAAACTTCTCTCTTTGGAGTTAGAAGTCTCCATAAAATCATGGGCACAGGTGGATTATGATTATTATTACCAAGTCTCATTCTTCCCAAATTGAAAACTCTAACGTTCAATCGACACAGTACACTTTTTTCTCCCTCTCTCCTCCTCTTTCTCCTTCCCTCTCACAGCCTCCTTTCTTTACTTCCTTCTTTTTTTTTTTTAGAATTTGTACTTTTCCTGGATTGTAAACTGGCAGTTGGAGGATTAGCTGTTAAATCAAATTCTAACTGCTCTTGATGTTCATTCTTTCTTTTTAAATAACTCCCAGAATCATTAGCTTGATAAGATTGTTATTACCAGTAATTGTTTCAATGATACAGAAATTATTTTCATTGGGAATTAATTTCTTTCTTCTGAACATAGTAAAAGCCTCAGATCATAGGCTTGGAAATGGCTTCAAAGCAGTGCAGTTGAGGATGACCTACAAACCCCTGACCAGTGCCCCTCAATGCTTCTGTGAAGGTCCTCAAAACCAGGAGACACTGAGATACCATGACTGTTCAGAGGAGCCCACACAAAATGACCATGCCCCATAACTTAGTATTCTAGGTGGGATCTGCAAACAGAAGAAAGACAAGAACTACAGAGTGAGTAACGCTTGGGCATTATTCAACATGTCAGTGTAGATTCCTTGATTGTGACATATTATCAAAGCCATGTCTATGCTAACCATTGGTGAAACCAGCTGAGATGTATCAGTAACATTTTGCACTGTCTTATTAGTTTTTCTATAAACTAAAACTTTACTAAATCTAAAAGTTTATTTACAGAAAAAAACCTGGGCATGGGGCACAGGAAATATTTTCATTTGGCTGGTGCTGGGAGAGAGAGTGGAAGGTCATGTGAGAGATGCTGATAATAGGAGTGGATCCCATCACACAAAGCCACATGGCCTGCTTTGGCCTCATGTTCCAGCCAGTATGGATGTGGGAAGTTGTGCAGAGGCTCTGAGGAGCATAGCAGTGTGATGGGTGGTACATCCCAGGCTGTCATAGTGGTGTTGAAAAGGAGGGTGGGTTTCTGAGTGACAGGTGTAGTAGGAGCTGTGCTTCAAGCTCAGCAGAAAGAAATGAGACCTGGAATAACTCACTTTGGGAAGGCAGGGAAAGGAGCTTATGGTCATGAGAGTTTTGAGGGAACAGAATTGATCAGACTTGGTGGCAAGCTATGGGGATAAAAGGGGGATAAATTTTCTCCTTCCACTCATTCATTAAAAAAAATCACTGGGAACCTAGCACTTTTTATCACCCAGCTCAGGGTTCTCACATTCGTAGGAGGGAGGTAGACCACAGAAGGACACACTAGGTTCTTGGCAAGGCCCTATGGTGGTGAGAGCAGGTTGGGATACAGAGTTTATCAAAGCCATGGTCCAAGATGGGAATTGATCATTCAGGAGTAAAATGCAAAATGTGTCTGGCCGGAAAAAGGAATTGAGCTCCTGAATCCAGGTAAACTGCACATGTGGATTGAAAGATTGGCCAGAAGACAGGAACAGAACTGTGTGCACTCTGACCACAGGATTGAGGGCCAGAAGGAGCAGGGCCAATCCTTGTGAACACTAGGCAGAGGGCCTTGGTGGAGGCTGCCCTGCTCAACTTCCACTCTTTTTGCAGTGGCAGGACCTCTTTTTCCCAGTGGTAACATTCAGATGGACTCCATGGGTGAAGAGATCTGCAGTCAGAGGCAGAGAAATTGGGGTCTGAAGCTTCACCATTAGGGGATGGGCTATGCAGAAGTACGAAGGTTTTTTGAAGAGTAGAATATACCTGAGCGTGTGAGCTTAAGAAATTTTCTGCATGCTGTCAGTCTCCCTGATTGTTGTCAAGCCAGTGATGGTAGAAACCTATTGTAGAGGGTCCACTGGCCTCCTCCATCTTCTAAACAGTGTCCTTTTGGAAAAGAGGACATAGCTGAAAGGGAATGATGCCTGTTCTGGTATCCATTAGGTTGTCTGAGGGCTGGGGCAAGCATAGCTCCCTTGTGCTTCCTTTCACCTGGAGGATCGAGAGGGGGGGGTTTCACTTTAAGAAATGGAAAACTTTTTTTAAAAAAATTAATTAATTTTATTTTTTAAACACAAGACAGCAGAATGCATTACAGTTCTTATTAGCCATAACACAATTTTTCATATCTTTTTATATAGAGTATGTTCATGCAATTTCATGTCTTCATAAATGTACTTTTTTGCCCTAAAAATCTTATTTCACTTATATACCTCAGTATTTCATAACTGTGGTTTTATATAAAGTAGGTTGACACCCAATTTGTGTTTTCATCCTTGTGTTTTGGATAATGATGTTTATCATATTCCAGCATTCTTGCTAATCCCCTGCCTTCTACCTTTCCCTCCAAACCTTCTTCCCAATATATAATTCATCTATTTTTCCTGTGATTCCCCTCCTTATCCCAGCAACTATGAGTCAGCCTCCTTATATCAGAGAAAAAATTCGGCATTTGTTTTTCTTGTTTTTTTTTTTTTGGGGGGGGGGATTGGGTAAATTCACTTAGAATTATCTTCATTAATGCCATTAATTTACCTGCAAATGCCATGTTTTTTTCTCTTTTATTTTTGAGTAAAATTCCATATTGTATGTATGCCACATTATTTTAATCCATTCATCTACTGAAGGGAATCCATGTAGGCTCCACAGTTTAGCTATTGTGAATTGTGCTGCTATCAACATTAATGTGATAGCATTAATGTAAGCATTAATGTAAGCATTTAAGTACTTTGCGTATAGTCCGAGGAGAGGGATAGCTGGGTCAAATGGTGGTTCCATTTCCAGATTTCCAAGGAATCTCCATACTGATTTCCATATTGGCTGCATCAATTTGCAGTCCCACCAGCAATGTATGAGTATGCCTTTCCCCCATCATCCTCACCAACACTTATTGTTGTTTGTCTTCATAATAGCTGCCATTCTGACTGGAGTGAGATAATATCTTAGAGTAGTTTTGTTTTGCATTTCTCTGACTGCTGGAGATGATGAGCATGTTTTCATATATTTATTATATATTCCCTTCTGTGAGGTGTCTGTTAAGGTCCTTGGCCCATTTGTTTATTGTGTTATTTGTTTTATGATGCTTAGCTTTATGAGTTCTTTGTAAGCCCTATATATTTGTGATTCCATCCTATTTATTGATTCTTGATTTTAATTCTTGTGTTAACAAAGCCTTATCAAGGAAGTTGGGGCCTAATCCCACATTATGAATATTAGGGTCTAGTTTTTCTTCTATTAGATGCAGGGTCTCTGGTCTAACTCCTAGGTCCTTGATCCATTAAGAGAGCCATAATAGCTAAAGGAATTGTTAGCAAGAAGAGCAAAGCAGGTGTCATCGCTCTACAAGACATAAACTATAATACAGAGAAATATTAACAAAAACAGAATGATATTGGCACCACAAAAGACTTGTAGACCAGTGGTACAGAACAGATGACACAGAGACTAATCACTAATTGACAAAATTATAATTATCTTATATTAGAAAAAGTGCCATAAACATACACTGGAGATAAGATAGCAATTTCAACAAATGGTGCTGGAAAACTGGAAATCCATATGCGACAAAATAAAATTGTACACCTATCTCTTACAATAAATGGAAATCTTCATAATGTTTACACACTGCTGGGAGGAACACGGACATGCAATATACTCTACAGAGCAGAGGCCACTGGTAAAGACAGGAGGTGGAATAATTTTTGAAGCTGCAGCAAGTGAAAGAATAAGAGTGTGTCTTCCTGCAGCTATGTTTGCCAAGATGTAAAAGGGCCATTCCCACAAGGTAACCATAATTCCTGGGAAGTGGGAAGACGTATGTCCAGAGAGGTGGGCATTCTGGAGTTGGGATGGGAAAGCACAGAGAGGAAGGGTCTGGAAACCAGTTCAGACAGTTCATTTATAGGGTCTAAAGGCACAATTGGACCTGTGATAACTCAGGTGTGAGTCTTCAGTGGTAATAATGAAGGCACCTACTTTATAATACATTCTACTTGAAAATTGGCTTATAAATGACATTTTGACAAATTATCCCTCTTTCATCCAGAAAGACAAATCAGAAAGTCATGTGCTCATTATACCTGGCACTGGGCAATAACAACAAATAGGGGAGAGGATCCAGCCTCATGAAAGAGCTCTATCTGGAGGAAAAATAGGCCAATCGCAGACCCAGGCCTTCTGCAAATAGGCATTGTGGAGGCTGTGCAATAAGAGCACAGAGAAGGGTGTGTATGACTGCTTCAGAGTCTCTAGAAGGTTGATAATTTTGTTAGTCCAATTTCCTTCACTGTAACAAATATGTGAGCTAATTAACTTATGAAGAGAGAGGGTTTCTTTGGACCCTCAGTTCTAGAGATGCCAGTACACAATGAGTTGGTGCTGTTGCTTTGGGCCTGTGGTGGGGTGACCCATCATGGTGGGAGGGTGTGGCAGAGGAGAACTTCTCCTGTCATCAGCCAGGAAGTCAAAGGGGAGGAGGGAACAGCTAGGGTCCCATACTCCTCCTCAATGACATACCTCAGGGGCCTCAGGACCTAAGATTAAGTCCAGCTCTCAAAGGTTCAACTTCCTCCTAATAGCACTACCCAGTGGGACAAAGCCTCAGTAAATGGGCCTTGGAAGATCTTTCAATACCAAAACTATAGCAAGAAAAGATATTTAAAGAAAGGATTCATGAAATGTACAAGCATGGCTGTTCCTCACTCCCATCCCAGTCATGAGTCCATGCTTATTCAGGGATTCATTTTGGTTCAAGCTGGCACTTAAGCCACCTGTGGTGCATGGCTATGTGTTCTCCACAGTATAGAGAACTGCAGGAATTTTCTCCAGGGCTGAAAGTGAGGGAGATGATCTATCCAATGAAGTATGAGGGCTCAGTTACATGCAAACTGCCAAACTTCAAAGGGAGATGTGACAGGAAGAGATGGCAGGACTCGAGAGCACCCACCCAGTGTCCACTGTCATCCTGCCCAGCATCCCTCAATATCTATCTATACACCCACCCACCCAACATACACATACTCACAAACATACACATGACTTCAAAGAGAATAGTACACCTACAGCAAATTTTATAATTATACCTAAAAATACTATGCTAATGCCTTGTCCCTTACGTAACAAAGTTTCTGTTTACCAATTGGAGGGTGAATGAGATTATTTTCTGTTGAACATGGTTCTTGTGAAAGCTCAGTTTCTGTTACAAATGAATATATCTGGAATAGGGTAAAAGCATGAATGTATTCAATACTCATGTTGATGAGTACATCTTCAGATTTATGGGTGGTTGATACACATATCAGATCATAATTGATTTGGTGTTTTAGAAAAGTTAAACAGCTTGTGGGGGGGCAGTGATGCTTCAGTGTTATATCAAGGGTGCCTATGTTTAAACCATGCACTTCTTCATTTGAATTAAGGATTATATTTGGACCAGGTGCCTTTAGTAATTCATTTTCCTTGGTGTTTATAGTGTATTGGATGATGTACTCTCTAATTCATGTTCACCTTGAACTTTAGAATGTGAGGTTCATGATTTTTGCAGATATAGTTTATTTAAGATTATTATTAATCCTAAATAAATTAATTCTATATCCAAATAAACTATATTAATCCTATATCTAATAAATATATTAATCCTATATCTAAATAAACTATATTATTAATCCTAAATAAATTAATAATCTTTGAATTATTATTAATTCAAAGATTAGTAACCTTCTAAATAAAAACAAAGAGGACACAGAGAGACAGAGCAGAAGACCAGATCAAGACAGAGCAGGCCCTGGGGGGAGCAGCACCAGCTGAGGAAAGCCAGCCAAAGAATAGAGCAGGAGAGATGAAGAATCTGCCTATGATCACAATCTCTAAGGACCTGCAGGTTGGCAGCCACCAGGCACCCACGTGAGAATAACAAGGAGAGAAAGAACCACATGGTAGCAGGTCTTTTCCAGGAGAAAAAAATATGTCTTTTTTGGTCTATTGCTAATTTGAAAAATAATTTTATGTTATACATGAAATTATACAGCCATGAAATTATCTACAGAATAGATGAAAAATGAAGGGAAAGAAAAAGCCCGTGTAGTCCCACAACTTAACACATGGTGCAGTTCCTCCTCCTTCCAGACCTTCTCCTCATCTCTAAGTTCTGCATGGTGCTTTCTATTTCCCCTGTTTCTCTTCACTTGATTTGTTTGAAAATTCTAATTTGTCAAGATGCAGAGGAGGTGTATCTAGTATCAAGTGGAATGGAGCATGCCCACCTGCCACAGGGTTGCCTCTTCCATCCTTTTTTGCACACCTTGGTCTCACAGTGCATGAGAAACTTAGCCATGTTTGTTGATAGTGTTTCTGGTAATTGCTTCCATAACTGTAAATATTATGTTCATGACAATTTATTTTTATTATGAATTATTTCAGACACATCAGAAGATACAAAACTATTGGTAACAACCACCCAGCTCCACAGGATGCTAAAATTCTGTACCTGGACTTAGTTTTTAAGAGAAAAGTTTGCTGATCCATCTGAGCCCTGCCGTCCACTCACAGACTCTGACCCAGTGACCTTACTGTGTTCTCAGGAACACTCCTATTTCAGCTGCTGCCAGCCCTGCAGGATCCTTTTGCATTCTTAAAGATTATGAGGACCCCCAAACAATTTCCTGTGAGTGGATAAAACTATCAAAATTTGCAGTGAAACAATGATTGGAAAATTTTAGAAATATTTATTAATTTGTTTTAAGTTATTTTAAACTCATCACACATTAGAATAGATATATTATGAAAAAATACGTATTTTCCAGAGTAAATGAAGAATGATGAAATGTTGCTTTTTTTTTCTTTAATGTCTGGCTTTCTGGAAGATAGCTGGCCTCATAGGTTAGCAATGTTACCCAAGTGCTGTGACGTTCAGCTCAGTAGCCTTTGGAAAAGCGTCCCATGCTCATAGGAGAAGTAGAGTGGAAGAAAGTTACCTTAGTCTCCTGATGTTTTCATCATTGCTGTCTTTAGAGTAAAATTCCTGTATCATAATGCCTGACTGAAGCCAACCCTTGTCCCAAAGCTGTGGAATGGATGCCCACAGGGCATGAAGTTTGGGTTGCAACCTGTAGCCAGATGGAGCCAACCATGTTGGTGTGGGCCTGAGGCACTAAGACAAGGCTTAGCCCAAGTTAGATGTTGACTCCACAGAGCACTATCTCCAGAACACCAGCCTCTACAATCCAACAATCTTAACTTCCTGCTTGCCAACCAATAGTGGGAAAATAAAATTGGTGTGAACTTGAATGAAAATTCAGGCTTCAGTGTGGTCACAATCACATTTGTACTTCTCCAAATACTGATTATTATGAGTCTGAATCAATAACATTGACCCAATTGCTAGATAATACCCTAGACTAGCTCACTTGGACTGAAAACCCGCTGTAAGCCTCCCCCTTGCCATTTCAAGAGCTCTGTTTCTATTTTTCATACTGAAATATATTCTACTGCTTTCACACTTATTTTCTGGTTCATCCTTTAGATTTGTGTGAGAGCAACCTGGAAATAAGTTGGTATGAATTTCAAGAGTCTTTTGCAATATTGGAGGCCATCAGCAGAAAGGGAATTCTAGCAAAGCTGAAACACACTGCTAAGTGGTAGTGGAGGACAGGGCCTGACCTCTTCTGAACCTCAGAGGTGACAAGGGCAGGCATCCCCTTCTGTGATTCACAGCAAACACTGAAACATGCTTTCTTGGCTGCAGTGTGCACAGATTCATGCCACGAACAAAAGTGGTGAAGTTTCATCTCAAACTGATCTCATGACTGTGCCCTGAGAGCTAGAAAGGAGGCAAAGTCTCCCTCTGATGCGCATGCAGTGACTGCAGTCCTCTTCTGGAGGTGATTTTCAATTCTTGCTTGATTCCTCCTCACCCAGCTTTCTCAGAGCAAGATGCTTGTTTATATCATAAACTTGTTCCTATAGATTGATGGACTTCAGCATAAGAAATTACAGTGAAATAACAATAAAATGATGAGGTAAAAAACACGTATGCTCTCCAGAAATTGCAGTTACACCACACAGGGTGATGTTCAGCTTAGTGGCACTAGGCACTATTCTGCTCTGGATTGGATATCAGTGGCAAACATCTGGGGCCTCACAAAGTGTGTTTAGTACTAATATCAAAGGGCTGGAGCTACCATAGTTATTTTGCAAGGGTTTTAAAAACCCAGTGCAGAAAAGTAAATACAGCAAAATTTAGCACAGAACTGTATGTCCCTGCATTCTGGTCCAGGGATCCTTCTTGAAACTTGTATTAAATCTCAACACCACACACAGATAAGGTAGCCATTTATTAGAGTTGTTGTCTGGACTCATGCAACAAAATAGAAGCAACATATAGCTAGAGTTTAAGAAGCTGAATTCACCAGTTCTGCTGGTGTGCAGTCTGTGAAAATACAGATCACTGTAGCCAGGCTGGCTAATTTTAAGTGTTGGCAGCTAATCAAAGAGGGGATGCCTAGGAAACCAAAGTTTTGAGGAGAAACTTCATTCACTGCTGCTGCTGCCAGGTGGGGTCTGCACACGCTCCAGGCTTCTGTAGCCAGGAAGTGCTGCAGCTCCTAATGACAAGCCATGACTACAAGTGTTGCAGTAGCATACAGCAGCTTGCCTTCCATTTTTTCTTTTGTATATTATGAATTCAAAGAATGAAATTCTCAAACAAGGATGAGTGAGTATAATAATGGAGTTCATTGAATAACAGGAACAAAACTCATGCCACACAAGAAAGGAACAGACAGCAGGTTTTCTCTGTGAAGTGTGTCAATCTAGGGATTTATAGAGGCCTTGGTTGACTGCTATTTGTCTAAATTTATGTTAACTGGGGATTGGGAAATCAATAATGTAATTATGAGTCCTGAATTCCATTCACACTTAGTTTTACTCTATTTTGTTCCCTGCTTTAGGAAGCAGGAGATTGAAGTCCTTGACTGCACATGCTCAGTGGGTATCTGAATCACTGCTATTGAGTCTGCTTATGTGGTAGGTGTGCCACTGTGTAAAATCCATGCTTCAGCAGAGTGACAGAACAGCTTTCCCTGATATACCTCAGCACTGGCCTGCCCTTCCTCAGGACCTCCTTGGCTACATGGCAGTCCCCTCAGGGCCATGGGCCACATGAGCTTAATAACTGCATCTTTACAAGAACTAGTAGGACAGTTGATTTGGTTCAGCAGCCAGGAATCTGCACCATATACAAGTGTCAGCTTTGACAGTTGCAGCCAGCAAAGCCTGAATTTTCTCAGCTTTCATTAAATGGGATATAGTAGCTCTCAGTGCTGTAGCTCTAAACCTCTGCTTTTCTGTTCAGTGCTGCAATAAGCTCTAGCAGTTAACCACTAATATCTTTCTGGGTTAGCCTCACAGATACAAAGAATTAAATTAATGAGATAAGCAAGGCAAGAGTAAATTCAAAATAATTTAATTGAAGTGAAAATAAAAACAGAAGTTCTATTTATAGAGAAAAAACAGAGCCAATAACAAGTTATCATCTAAGCATGCTAGGCGAGGGATTTATATAGTACTTGGATCAGTGCTGTTGGTTCAAACTTATACTAATCAGAATTAGGAAAAGTACTGATGCTATTGTAACAATGCTTGAGTCTCAATTTAAATTCAGGTTTGTCTCACGTTTTCTCACTCTTGTCAAGCACGAAGTTGAGGTCCTAGTATCATGGAGCCTGGGGTTTCTGAATGCAGTGCTGTGTAGAGAAGGTATCCACACTGGGCCCAGCAGGGCTGCCCAGCTCAGTGGATCTTTTTGCCCTGGATTGCCTTGGTGCTTGCTCTGCCCACCTAAGGATCACAACAGCATGGTAAACTCTAGGTTGCAGTTTATGCTCACTGTCCATGCTTCAGCCCTGGGGGCAGCTGTTCTGCAGATCTAGGATAAGGATTGACTTCAACACTGGCTGTCTCTTGAGAGGCAGGCACAGGGAGGAGCTTGGTTGGGAGCAGGAGCAAGGCAATGTGAAAGCACACAAGTACAAGTAGGCTGTTTTCCCATGAGGGCACAAAAGCCCCCAGGGTCCCTGGGTCCTCAGGATGGTACTGAAACCTCTAAAGTATCACACATGGCTCCCCTGGCACTCAAACAACCTTGCCTCTCCCAGCAATTGATGTTTTTGGTCTTCCACAGCTGGGACTTTCCTGGTCCCCGAAGGACCAAGCTATTTGTGGACCAGCCTCAGATAGCCAGGTCAGGCCATGTCTGTCTACTGGGTCCTGTGCTGTTGCAAGATGGCTTCCTTGTCCCTGCAGCTGGCCTTGGTCACACAGAACTCAAGGTAGCTCTACCTTGGGCTCTTTACTCCACTGCATCTCACAGACATTGGCCCTAATGGCCAAGGCAAAATGAGGAGCCAGAGCAGGGACAGCACAGCACATTGTTTTGCAGGACACGAGCCCACTCTTTTGCCCTGCTGACATTGACCTTACTTGTTAGAAACTGTGTGTGGAGGTCAGTGTCCTCTTGTATGGGATGAATCCTGCCTCCAGAAGGCTCTTCATCATGGGAGCCTCTGGAGGGCCCACCTGAACCTGCCATCCAGGCAGCTTTCCATTATCCTGCCAACAGGAAAGCAAAGCACCCCAGAGACACAGCAAGGCCTTTGTTTTCCAGTGACCATTGACTGATGCCTGTTTGCTGTGCACTGAGGAGAACACCCAGGTGTACGCCCACCATGCTGGCCAGATTATAAAAGTCGAGTCCTATTTCTGATACTTTGTATTGTTTTCAGGTATCCTTGGATGGTTCTCAAATATGCAGTATGAGGCTGAACACATGTGGTCTGTACCCATTGTACTTCTCTCTGCCATGAACAAATATAACAGAATGTTGGATATGTCCACAATTTTTTAAAAATTATTTTTTAGTTAATTTCCATGTGTCTTTTTATACCTGGCCTACAACTTGTAATGCTCCTAGAACCTGAGGAAACATCCCTATAATTGTTGTGAAGATCTTTGTTTGTTAGCATCTTTTTACATTGTTTACATATAAAGAAAGTATCTGTTTTCTGTGTTTTTCTCAGAATGTCATAGCTGATATCTTTCTCATGATACTCCTTGACCAGTCCGTCTATCTTGTTAATTTCATGGCTAATAAGAACCATTCAAGTTCCTCTTCACTCTCTGAATTTGCATGGTTCCTATTGAAGATGACTGGAAGTAGAAGGACCCAAGGCTTCCCACTTCACCTCCAGCTTGGGATCTGAGGAAAGAGGCTCAGAGTGGCTACCTGTCTTCAGGTGACTTTTGGAGAGTTCTCTTGCTTTGTACACAGAGCATGGATTGGACACTAGCAGCATCCTTTCAAAGGTGTAGACACTCCCTTCCCCGTGCAGGAAGGGACTAGAAAGCAGACAAGGCAGGCTACAGGCACATGGAAAACCACTATTCGTTATTGTATCAGAAGCAGGTGAGCCTCTGTCAGGTGCTGGCACTCAAGAAATACTTTCTGAGGAGCTGTGAGCCAGGCACAAGGTGCAGGGGACTTTGGAAAAGACAACAGTCAAAAGTCCCCATCACGGAGTGCACAGGGATCTTAGAATCTTTTCAGAAGGCATGGTCCCACCATGGCCTCAGAAAGTCAGGGCCCCTTGTTCACACACTGCGGTGTCCTCCATACTTGGCCTAGAACCTGTAATTATTACGGAACCTGAGGTACTGTCTTCAGACTGGCAAATTCACATGCTTTTAATCTTTGTAATGAAGATTGGCTGAAAATATATTTTCTGAGATTCGAATAACCTCGGGTTCTGTAGAACTTCTGCAAACGCTTTCAAATGAAAGTGTGTTTTCCTTGCCTCTGCTTAGGAATACTACAACAGGGAACAAACCATAGAGAGTGCCCTGAGAACTAATTGAGTGAGTCAAGTTTCAAGAAGGTAGCACAAACCATGTTTGATTTAGAGTTCTAATTGTATGTATCCCTATAGGGGAAAATGAAGTGAAACCAAAAAATGCAACGTGTTCCCTCAAATTAATGCTTCAACCTAGAAGAATGAAATTTGGGCAGCAAAGAAAAACTGGTAGACTCATCTTTCCTGCCAATTATCAACAAGTTCCTGTGAGAAAATGTTTGCTGAGATTTTAGTGAACTCAGAGTTCTGTGGAAGCTCTGCAAACGCTTTCAAATGAAAGTGTATTTTCCTTGCCTCTGATAAGGGCTGCTTCAACAGGGAAAAAAGCATAGAGAGCACACTGAGAACTAATTAATGAGTCAACTTTGAAGCAGCTATCAAAAACTATGTTTGATATATAATTCCAAATGCATGTATCCCTATAGTAAAACAGGAAGTGAAACCAAAAAAATCAAAGTATTCCTGAAAATAAATGCTTCAATGTAGAACAATAAAATTTGGGCAGCCAAAATTAAACTGGTATACTCATCTTTCCAGCCATGTATCAACATGTTTGGGTTAAAAAAATATTTGCTGAGATTCCAGTAAACTCGGAGATCTGTGGAAGCTCTGCAAACTGTTTCAAATAACAGTGTATTTTCCTTGCTTTGGCTTAGGGCTATTTCAACAGGGAGGAAAGTATAGAGAGCATTCTGAGGACTAAATGAGTGAATCAAGGTTCAAGGAGCTAGCACAAATCGTGTTTGATTTAGAGTTCCAAATGCATGTAACCCTAAAGCAAAAAATAAAGTGAAACCTAAAAATTCAAAGTGTTCCTGCAAACGAATGCTTTAACCTAGAAGAAGAAAATTTGGGCAAACAAGTACAACTTGTATATTCATCTTTCCTGAAAAGTATCAACAAGATCTGGTGAAAAATATTTGCTGAGATTCCAGTAAAATAGGCATTCTGTGCAAGCATTGCAAATGCTTTCAAAAGAAAATATGTTTTCCTTGAGCCTGCTTAGGGCTACTTCAACAGAGAAAAAAAAATCATAGACAGTAAACAGAGAACTAAATGAGTTTGTCAAGTTTCAAGCAGCTAAGACAAACAGTATTTGATTTAGAGTTCCATATGCATGTATCCCTACAGTGGAAAATGAAGTGAAACATAATATTTCAAAATGTTCCTGCAAATGAACACTTCCACCTAGAAGAACAAAATTTGGGCAGCCAAGTGCAACTGATATCTTCATATTTCCTGCAAAGTATTTTCAAGATTGGGTGGAAAAAATATTTGCTGAGATTTCAGTAAACTCAGAGTTATGTGTAGCTCTAAATCTGCTTTCAAATGTAAGTGTATTTTCCTTGCCTTTTCTTAGGACTACTTAAACAGGAAAAAAAAAAGCACAGAGAGTGCACTTAGAATTAATTGATTGAGTCAAGTGTCAAGCAGCTAACACAAACTGTGTTTGATTCAGAGTTACAAATTCATTAATCCATATAAGTGAAAATGAAGTGAAACGTAAAAATTCTAAGTGTTCCTGCAAAGGAAGACTTCAACCTAGAAGAACGACATTTGTGCAGACAAGTGAAACTGATATCCTCATATTTCCTGCAAAGTATTAACAAGATCAGGGGAAAAATATTTGCTTATATTCCAGTAAAATCAGATTTCTGAAGAAGCTCTGCAAACCCTTTAAAATGAAAGTGTCTTTTTCCTTTCCTCTGCTTAGGTCTACTTCAACTGTCAATAAAGTACAGAGAGCAAGCTGAGAACTAATTGAGTGAGTCAAGTTTCAAGACGCTAGCACAAATCGTGTTTGAATAAGAGTTCCCCAAGAAGTTATCCATATAAGGAAAAACAAATTGAAACCTAAAAACTCAAAGTATTCTTGAAGACGAATGTTTCAACCTAGAAGAATAAAATTTGGGCAGCCAAGTCCAACTGGTATACTCATGTTTCCTGCTAAGTGTCAACAATATCGGGTGAAAGAAATATTTGCCTATTTTTCAGCAAACTCTGCATTGTGTGGAAGCTCTGCAAATGCTTTCAAATGAAAGTGTATTTTCTTTGCACCAACTTAGCCCTACTTCAACAGGGAAAAAAGAATATGGAGCACAATGAGACCAAATTGAGTGAGTCAAGTTCTAAGCAGCTAGCACAAACAGTGTTTAAGTTAGAGTTCAAAAAGCATGTATCTGTATCTGGGAAAACCAATTGAAACCGAATAATTGAAAATGTTCCTGCAAACGATCGCTTCAACTTAGAATAACGAAATTTGGGCTACCAAGTGCAACTAATATACTCACCTTCTTTGCCAAGTGCCAACAAGACTGGGTGAAAAAATATGTGCTGAAATACCAGTAAACTCAGGGTTCTGTAAAAGCTCTGCAAACCCTTTCACATGAAAATTTATTCCTTGCCTCTGTGGAGGCCTATTTCAACAGTTAACAATGAATAGAGAGCAAAGTGAGAACCAAATGATTGTGTCAAATTTCAATTAGCTATCACAAACCGTGTTTGATTTAGAGTTCCAAATGCATGCCTCGCTATAGGGAAAATGAAGTGAAACATAGAAATACAAAGTGATCCTGCAAAGGAATGCTTAAACATAGAAGAACGAAATCTGGGCAGCCAATTGCAGCTGGTATACTCATCTTTCTTGCCATGTATCAACAAGGTGAGGTAAAAATATATGTGCTTAGATTGCAGTATACTCGGATTTCTGTGGAATCCCAGGAAAAGCTTTCAATGAAAGTGTATTTTCCTTGCCTCTGCTTAGGGCTACTTGAAGAGGGCACAAAGCATAGAGAGTGCACAGAGAATTAATTGAGTTAGTGAAGTTTCAATCAGCTAGCACAACCATATTTGATTTATAGTTCCAAATGCATGTATCCATATAGGGGGAAAAAACGGAAACCGAAATATTGAAAGTGTCCCTGAAAATGAATGGTTCAACCTGAAAGAACAAAATGTGGGTACCCAATTGCAACTTATATACTCATCTTTCCTTCCTAGTATCAACAAGATTGGGTGATTTTTTTTTCTGAGATTTGAGTAAACTTGGAGCTCTGTGGAAGCTTTGCAAATGCATTTAAAGGAAAGTGTATTTTTCTTGCCTCTGCTTAGTGATACTTCAAAAGGGAACAAAGCATAGGGACCACCCTGAGAACTAATGGAGTGAGTGAAGTTTCAAGCAGCTAGCACAAACTGTGTTTGATTTAGAGTTCCAAATGCATGTATTCCTATAGAAAATTGAAGTGAAATTGAAAAATTGAAAGTGTCCGTGCTAATGAACACATTTACCTAGAAGAACAATACTTGTGCAGCCAAGTGCAACGGATATACTCATAATTGATGCCAAGTATCAACAAGATCGGCTGAAAAACATTTTTCTGAGATTCCAGTATCCTCAGGTTCTGTAGAACCTCTGCAAACACTTTCAAATTAAAGTGTATTTTCCTTACTTCTGCTTAGGGCTACATCATCAGGAAACAAAGCATAGAGAGTACACTGAGAACAAATAGAGTGAGTCAAGTTTCCAGCAGCTAGTAAAAACTGTGTTTGATTTAGAGTTCCAAAACCATGTATTCCTATAGGGGAAAATGAGGTGAACCCAAAAAATTCAAAGTATTACTGGAATCAAACAATTCAACCTAGAAAAGTAAAATGTGGGCAGCCAAGTGCAACTGATATACTCATCTTTGCTACCAAGTGTTACCAAGATCAGGTTAAAAAAATATTTGCTGCTATTCCAGTAAAGTGTGCATTTTGGGGAAGCTCTGCAAATGCTTTCAAATGAAAGTTTATTTCCCTTGCCTCTGCTTTGGGATACTTCAACAGTGAAAATCATAGGGAGTACATGGATAACTTATTAAATGTGTCAAGTTTCAAGCAGCTGGCACAAACCGTGTTTCATTTAGAGTTCCAAATGCCTGTATCTCTATAGGGGAAAATGAAGTGAAACCTAAAAATTCAAAGTGTTCCTGCAAAAGAACGGTTCTACCCAGAAGAAGGAAATTTGGAGAGCCAATTCAACTGGTGGACTCATCTATCCTGCCAAGTATAAAAATGATCTGTTGAAAAAATATTTGCTAAGATTCCAGTAAACTCACAATTCTGTGGAAGTACTGGAAATTATTTCAAATGACAATGTATTTTCCTTGCCTCTGCTTATGGCTACTTAAAAAGAGAACAAAGCACAGATAGTGAACTGTGAATTAATTGTGAGAGTCAACTTTCAGGCATGTAGCAGAAACCATGTTTAATTTAGAGTTCCAAATGCATGTATCCCTATAGGGCAAAATGAACTCAAACTGAAAAATTCAAAGTGTTGCTGCAGACGTATGCTTCAACCTAGAAGAACAAAATTTGGGCAGCCAAGTGCAACTGGTATACTTATCTTTCCTGCCAAGTATCAACAAGATCCGATGAAAAAAGAATGTCGTGAGATTCTAGTAAACTTGGAGTTCTTTGGAATCTCTGCACATTCTTTAAAGTAGAAGTGTATTTTCCTTGGTTCTGCTTAGGGCTACTTCACCACAGAACAAAGCCACAAAGAGCACCCTGATAACTAATTGAGTGAGTCAAGTTTCAAGAAGCTGTGACAAATTTTGTTTGAATAAGAGTTCCAAAAGAAGGTATCCATATGAGGAAAAACAAATTGAAACCTAAAAACTCAAAGTTTTCTTGAAAACCAATGTTTCAACCTGGAAGAACAAGATTTGGGCAGCCAAGTGCAATTAGTATACTCATCTTTCCTGCCATGTGTCAACAATATCGGGTGAAAGTAATATTTCCCTACTTTTCAGCAAACTCGGCGTTGTGTGGAAGCTCAGCAAATGCTTTCAAATGAAAGTGTATTTTCTTTCTTCTTAGGACTACTTCAACAGGGAACAGAGAATAGGGAGCACACTGAAACTGAATTGAGTGAGTCAAGTTCCAAGCAGCTAGCACAAACTGTGTTTGAGTTAGAGTTCAAAAAGCATGTATCCATATCTGGGAAAATGAAATGAAACCAAATAATTGAAAATGTTCCTTCAAACAATCGCTAAAACCTAGCAGAACAAAATTTGGGCAACAACGTGCAACTGATATACTCATCTTCCATGCCAACTGTCAACAAGATTGGGTGAAAAAATATTTGCTGAAATACCAGTAAACTCGGGGTTCTGTAGAAGCTCTGCAAATGCTTTCCAATGAAAGTTTATTCCTTGCCTCTATGGAGGGCTATTTCAACAGTTAACAATGAATAGAGAGCAAAGTGAGAACTAATTGAGTGCATCAAATTTCATTCAGCCACCACAAACCATGTTTGATTTAAAGTTCCAAATGCATGCCTCCCTGTAGGGAAAAAGAAGTGAAACCTAGAAATTCAAAGTGATTCTGCAAAGGGATGCTTAAACAAAATCTGCGCAGCCAATTGCAGCTGGTATACTCATTTTTCCTGCCATGTATCAACAAGATCAGGTGAAAAAATATGTGCTTAGATTGCAGTATACTCGAATTTCTGTGGAATCCCAGGAAATACTTTCAATGAAAGTGTATTTTCCTTGACTTTGCTTAGGGCTACTTGAAGAGGGCACAAATCACAGAGAGTGCACAGATAACTAGAGAACTAATTGAGTTATTTAAGTTTCAATGAGCTAGCACAAACTGTATTTGATTAATAGTTCCAAATGCATATATCCATAAAGGGGAAAAAAAGTGAAACCGAAAAATTGAAAGTGTCCTAGGAAATGAACAGTTGAACATGTAATAATGAAATTTGGGCAACCAAGTGCAACTGTTATACTCATCTTTTCTTCCAAGTATCCACAAGTTCAGGTAAATATATATGCTGAGATTCATTTTAACTTGAAGTTCTATGGAATCTGTGCATTTGCTTTCAAATGAAAGTGTATTTTCCTTGCCTCTTCTTAGGGCTACTTCAACTAGGAACAAATTATAGAGATAACTCTGAGTACTAATTGAGTTATTCAAGTTTCAATCAGATAGCATATACTCTGTTTGATTTCAAGTTCTAAATGTATGTATCCATATAGGGAAAAGAAAGTGAAACTGAAAAATTGAAAGTGTCCTTGCAAACTAATGGTTCAACTTTTAAGAACAAAATTTGGGCAGCCAAGTGAAACCTGTATACTCATCTTTCCTGCCAAGAATCAACAAGATCAGTGTAAAACAATTTGCTGAGATTTTGTTAAATTGTCATTCTGAGAAAGCAATGCAAATGCTTTCAAATGAAAGTGTATTTACCTTGCCTCTGTATAGGGCTACTTCAACAGGAAATGAACCATAGAGATTCCACTGAGAACTTGTATAATCATCTTTCCTGCCAAGTTTCATTAAGATCTGGTGAAAAAAAATATTTGCTGAGATTCTGGTAAATTCAGAGATCCTAGAAGCTGTGCAAACACTTTAAAATGAAAGTGTTTTTTTCTTCCATCTGCTTAGGGATAATTCAACAAGGAAAAAAAAACATAGAGAAATAACAGAGAATTTATTGAGTGAGTCAACTTTCAAGAAGCTAGCTTAAACCGTGTTTTATTTAGAGTTACAAATTTATGTATCCCAATATGGGTAAAGGAAGGGAAACCTAAAAATACAAAGTATTACTGCAAATTATTGCTTAATTTTAGAAGAACAAAATTTGGGCAGCCAAATGCAACTGGCATACTCATCTCTCCTGCTAACTATCACTAAGATCGGGTGAAAAAATATTTGCTAATATTCCAGTAAATTTGTAGTTCTGTGGTAATTTTGCAAACATTTTCAAATTCAAGTGTATTTTTTATGCCTCTGCTTAGGGCTACTTCATCACAGAATAAAGCCTAGTGAGCACAATGATAACTAATTGTGTGAGTCAGATTTCAAGCAGGTAGCACAAACCATGTTTGTTTTAGTGTTCCAAATGCATGTATACCTATAGGGGAAGAGGAAGTGAAACCTAAAAAATCAAAGGTTTCCTGTAAATGATCATTTTAACCTAGAAGAACAAAATTTGGTCAGCATGTGCAACTGGTATACTCATTTTCCTGCGAAGTATCAACAAGATCCATTGAAAAAATATTTGCTGAGTCCAGTATCCTAGTAGTTCTGTGGAAGCTCTGCAAACGTTTTCAAATTCAAATGGATTTTTCTTGCCTTTGCTTAGGGTTACTTCAACAGGGAACAAACCCTTGAGAGAGCACTGAGAACTAATTGAGTGAGTCAAGTTTCAAACAGCGAGCACAAACCATGTTTGATTTAGAATTCCAAATGCATGTATGCCTATAGGGGAAAATGAAGTGAAACCTAAAAATCCAAAGTGTTCCTGTAAATGAATACTGCAACTTTTAAGAACGAAATTTGGGCAGCCAAGTGCAACTGATATTCACATATTTCCTGTTAAGTATCAACAAGTTCGGGTGAAAACTTATTTTCTGAGATTCCAGTAATCTCAAAGTTCTTTGGAAACACTGCAATCAATTTTAAATGAAAGTGTATTTTCCTTGATCTGCTTAGTGCTAATTGAACAGGGAACAAAGCATAGAGAGTGCACTGCAAACTAATTGGTTGAGTCAAGATTCAAGCAACTAGAATACATCATGTTTGATTTAGAGTTTCAAATGCAAGAATCCTATAGAAGAAAGAGAAGTGAAACCTAAAAATTCAAAAGGTTTCTACAAATGAACACTTTAACATAGAAGCACAAAATTCGTTCAGGCAAGTGAAACTGAAATAATCATCTTTCCTGCCAAATATCATAAAGTTTTGGGGAAACATATTTGCTGAGATTCTGGTAAACTCAGAGTTTTTTGGAAGCTCTGGAAACACTTACAAATGCAAGTGTATTTCCCTTTCCTCTGCCTAGGGGTACTACAACAGGAATACATCATAGGAAGTGCAATGATTAATTATTCAGTGCATCAAGTTTCAAGAAGTTTGCACAAACTGTGTTTGATTTAGAGTATCAAATGCATGGATCCCTATAGGAGAGTTTGAAGTGAAACCTAAAAATTCAAAGTTTTCCTGCAAAGAAATGCTTCAACCCAGAAAAACGTAATTTGGGCAGCCAAGTGCAACTGATATACTCATCTTTCTCACCTAGTATCAACAAGTTTTGGGAAAAAAATGTTTGCTTGGATTTCAGTAAACTTGTAGTTCTGTGGAAGCTCTGCAAATGCTTTCAAATTAAAGTGTATTTTCCTTGCCTTTGCTTAGGGCTACTTCAACATGGAACAATGTATAGAAAGCACACTGAGACCTAAATGAGTGAGTCAGGTTTCAAGCAGCTAGCCCAAGCTGTGTTTGATTTGGGTTCCATATGTATGTATCATTACAGGGAAAAAATGAAGAACAACCTAATAATTCAAGTGTTCGTGCAACCAAATGCTGAGACCTCGAAGACCGTAATATTTATCTTTTGTGCCAAGTATCAACAAGATCAGGTGAAAAAAAATTTGCTGAGACTTGGGAAAACTCAGATTTCTGTGAAATCTCTAGAAATGCTTTCAAATGTAAATGTATTTTCTTTGCCTCTTCCTTGGGTTTTCAACAGCTAACAAACCACAGAGACTGCAGTGAGAACTAATTGAGTGAGTCAAGTTGTGAGTGGCATACTCATCTTTCCTGCCAAGTATAAACAAGAATGCTTTAAAAAATACTTGCTGTTATTCCAGTAAATTCGGAGTTCCCTGGAAGATCTGCAAACACTTTCAAATGAAAGTGTATATTTTTTGCCTCTTTTTAGGGATACTTCACCAGGAAACAAAGCATAGAGAGTGCACTGGGGACTAATTCAGTGAGTCAAGTTTCAAGCAGCTAACACAACCATTTTGATTTTAGTTCCAAATGCATATATCAACCTAGAAGAAAGAAATTTGGGCAGTCAAGTGCAAGTGTTTTATTCATCTTTCCTACCAATTATCAAAAAGATCAGGTGATAACCTATTTGCTGAGATTCTGGTAAACTCAGAGTTCTGTGGATATGTTGCAAAAGCATTAAATGAAAGTTTAATTTCCTTGTCTCTGTTGTGACTACTTCAACAGTTAACAAAGCATAGAGGGCACACTGAGATCTAATTGAGTGAGTCAAGTTTCAAGCAGCTAGCACAAACCGATTTTGATTTAAAGTTCCAAATGCATGTATCTATATAGGAGTAAACAAAGTGAAACCTAAAAATTCAAAGTGTCCCTGCACATGAACACTTCAACCAAGAAGTATGAAATTTGGACAGGCATTTCAACTGGTATGCTCTTCTTTCCTACCAAGTATCCAGAAGATTGGGTGAAAAAATATTTGCTGAGATTCCAGTAAACTCTGAGAGTTTTGGAAGCTCTGCAAACACTTTCAAATGAAAGTGTATACTCCTTGCCTCTGCATAGGGGTATTTCAACAGGGAGCAATGTATCAGGAGCACACTGAGAATAAATTGAGTGAGTCACATTTTAAGCAGCTAGAACAAACAGTGTTTAATTTAGATTTCCAAATACATGTATCCCTATAGGGGAAAATATGTTAAACCTAAAAATTCAAAGTATTCCTGCATATGAACAGTTCAACCTAGAGGGACAAAATTTGGGCAGTGAAATGCACTGGTAAACTCCTCTTTCATGCCAAATATCAACAAGTTTGGGTGAAAAAAATATTTGCTGAGATTCCAGCAAACTTGGAGTTCTGTGAAATCTCTGCAAATGCTTTTAAATAAAAGTGTATATTACTTGCTTCTGCTTAGGGCTACTTCAAAAGGGACCAAATCATAGAGAGAGCACTGGGAATTTATTGAGTGAGTCAAGGTTCAAGCAACTAGAACAAGCCATGTTTTGAGTTCCAAATTCATGTATCCATATAGGGAAAACCAAAGTGAAACCTAAAAATTCAAGTTGTTTCTGCAAATAAATGCTTCCTCCAAGAATGAAATTTAGGAGGCCAAGTGCAACTGGTATACTCATCTTTCCTGCCAAGTAACAACAAGATCAGATGTAGAAATATTTGCTGAGAAACTGGTAAACTCAGAGGTCTGTGGGAGCTGTGAAAATTCTTACAAATGCAAGTGTATTTCCCTTGCTTCTGCTTAGGGCTACTTCAACCGGGAACAAAGCATCGAGAGAGCTCTAAGAACAAATTGAGTGAGTCAAGTTTCTAGTAGATAGCACACACCATTTTTATTTTGTTTACAAATGCATGTATCCATATAGTGGAAAAAAATGAAACTGAAACATTCAAAGTAACCCTAAAAACAAACACTTCAACCTAGAATTAGAAATTTGGGCAGCCAAGTGCAAGTGTTTTACTCATCTTTCCTACCAGTTATCAATAAGATCAGGTGATAAGCTATTTGCTGAGATTCCAGTAAACTCAGAGTTCTGTGAAAGCATTGCAAATGCTTTCAAATGGAAGTGTATTTACCTTGCCCCTGTTTAGGGCTACTTCAAGAGGGAAAAAAAAAGAGAGAGCACTAAGAACTATTGGAGTGAGTCAATTTTCAAGTAGCTATCACAAACCATGTTTGATTTAGAGTTCCAAATGCATGTATCCCTAAAGAGGAAAAAGAAGTTAAACCAAAAAATTCACAGTGCTTCTGCAAATTAACTCTTCAACCTGGAAGAACTAAATTTAGGAAGGCAAGTGCAACTGGTATACTCATCCTTTCTCCAAAGTGTCAACATGATCAGGTTAAAAAATATTTCCTGAGATGCCAGTAAACTCATATTTCTGTGAAAGCTGTTCAAATGCTTTAAAATAAAAGTGTATTTTACTTTCCTCTGCTTAGGGCTACTGCAGCAGGGAACAAAGCATGGAGAGTGCACTGGGAATTAATTGATTAAGTCAAGTTTAAGTAGGTTAGCAAAAACCATGTTTGACTTAGAGATCCAAATGCATGAATCCCCATATTGTAAAACAAAGTGAAACCTACAAATTCAAAGTAGTCCTTTTAACATAGGCTTCAAATTAGAAGAATGAAATTTGGCCAGAAAAGTGCACGTGGCATACTCATCTTTCCTGCCAAGTGTCAACAAGATTGCATTAAAAAATACTTGGGGTGATTCAAGAAAATTCAGAGTTCTGTGGATGATCTACAAACGTTTTCAAATGAAAGTGTACATTCCTTGCATCTGTTTAGGGATACGTCAGCAGCGAACAAAGCATAGAGAGGGCACTGGAAACTAATTGAATGAGTCAAGTATCGAGCAGCTAGCAAACACCATGTTAGATTTAGAGTTCAAATGCATGTATTCCTATAGGGATAAAATGAAGTAAAACCTAAAAATTCAAAGTGTTCCTGTAAACGTCCACTTAAAACTAGAAGAACAAAATTTGGCCAGCCATTTACAACTGGCATACACATACTTCATGTCAAGTGTCAAGAAGATCGAGTGAAAAAATATTTGCTGTGAATCCAGTAAACTCGGAGTTCTGCGGAAGAACTGCACACACTTTCAAATAAAAGTGTATTTTCCTTGCCTTTTCTTGGGGCTACTTGAACTGGGAAAAAAGCATAGACAGTGCACAGAGAACTAATTGAGTGAGTCAACTTTCAAGCAGCTAGCACAAATCATGTTTGATTTAGAGTTCCAAATGCATGTATTCCTATAGGGGGAAAACAAATGAAACAAAAAATAAATAAATAAAAAAATAAAATAAAATAAAGTGTTCTGGCAAACAAATGGTTCAAATTATAAAAACGAAATGAGTATACCAAGTGCAACTGGTATACTCATCTTTCCTGCCAAGTATCAACAAGTTCGGGTGAAAAAGTATTTGCTTATTTTCCAGCAAACTCGGCATTCTCTGAAGATCTGCAAATGCTTTCAAATGAATGTTTTTGTTTCTTGCCTCTGCTTAGAGCTACTTCAACAGAGAACAAAGCATAGGGAGTGCACTGAGAACTAATTGAATGAGTCAAGTTTCAAGGAGCTAGCACACTGTGTTTGATTTATAGTTCAAATTCATGTATCTCTATATGAAATACAAAGTGAAACCAAAAAATTGAAAGTTTCCCTGCAAACAAACGCTTCAACCTAGAAGAAAGAAATTTGGGAAGCCAAGTGCAAACGAACACTTCCACCTAGAAGAAAGAAATTTTGGTAGCCAAGTGCACCTGATATAGTAATCTTTTCAGCCAAGTTTCAAAAACATAAGATGAAAAAATATTTGCAGAAATTCCAGTAAACTTGGAGTTCTGTAGAAGCTCCTCATATGCTTTCAAATGAAAGTGTGTTTTTCATGCCTCTCTTTGGGGCTACTTCACCAGGAACAAAACTTAGAGAGTGCACTGAGAACTAATTTAGTGAGTCAAGTTTCAAGCAGCTAGAACAAACCATGTTTGATTTAGAGTTCCAAATATATGTATTCATAAAGGGGGAAATGAAGTGAAACATAAAAATTTAAACTGTTCCTGCAAACAAATTCTTCAACATAGAAAAACAAAATCTGAGCAGCCAAGTTCTACTGCCGTACTCATCTTTTCTGCCAAGTATCAACACCTATGGGAGAAAAATATTTCCTGAGATTCCATAAACTCGGTGTTCTGTGGAAATTCTCCAAAAGGTTTCAAATGAAAGTGTATATTCCTTGTCACTGCTTTTGACTACTTCAACAGGTAACAAAGCATAGATGGTGCACTGAGATCTAATTGAGTGAGTCAAGTTTCAAGCAGCTATAACAAACCATGCTTAATTTAGAGGTCCAAATCCATGTATCCCTATAGGGGAAGATGAAGTGAAACCAAAAAATAATTGTATTCCTGGAAAAGAATGCTTCAAACTACCAGAAGGAAATTTGGGAATCCAAGTGCATCTGGTATGCTCATTTTTTTTTTTTGCCAAGTATCAACAAGATCGTGTGAAAAAATATTTAATGAGATTGCAAAAAACTTGAAGTTCTGTGGTAGCCCTGAGAACCCTTTCAAATGAAAGTGTATTCTCTTGTCTCTGTTTTACAGGTCCTTCAACAGGAAACAAAGTATAGGGAGCGCCCTAAGAACTAATTGAGTGAGTCAAGTTTCAAGCAGGTAGCAAGAACCATGTTTGATTTAGAGTTCCAAATGCAAGTATCCTATAGGGGAAAAAGAAGTGAAACAGAAAAAAAGTGAAAGTGCCCCTGCAAACAAAACCTTCAACTTAGAAGAACTAAATTTGGGCAGGCAACTGGAACTGATATACTCTTTGAGTGAGTCAAGTTTCAAGCAGCTAGTACAAACCATGTTTGATTTAGAGTTCCAAATTCATGTATCCCAATAGGGGAAAAAAAGTGAAACCTCAAAATTCAAAGTGTTCCCGCAAATGAACACTTAAACCTAGAAAAATAAAATTTTGGCAGCCAAGTTCATGTGGTGTACTGATCCTTCCTGCTAAGTGTCAACAAGGTCATGCAAAAAAAAAATATTGGCTGAGATTCCAGTAACTAAGAGTTCTGTGGAAGTTTTGCAAATGCTTTCAAATGAAACTGTATCTTCCTTGCCTCTGGTTATGGCTGCTTTACATGGAAAAAAGCATTGAGAGCACACTGAGAACTAACTAAGTGAGTCAAGTTTCAAGCAGCTAGCACAAACTGTTATTTATTCAGGGTTCCAAATGCATGAGGGAAAATTAAGTAAAACCTAAAATTTCAAAGTGTTCCTGAAAAGGAATGATTTAATCTAGAAGAACGAAATTTGGGCAGCCAAGTGCAATTTGTTTCTTCATCTTTGCTGGGAAGTATCAACAAATTCGGGTGAAAAAATATTTGCTGAGATTCCAGTAAACTTGGAGTTTTGTGGAAGCTCTGCAAATGCTTTTAAAGGAAAGTGTATTTTCCTTGCCTCTGCTTAGGGCTACTTCAACAGGGAACAAAGCATAGAGAGCACACTGAAAACTAATTGAGTTAGTCAAGATAAAAGCAGCTAGTACAAACCATGTTTGATTTAGAATTCCAAATGCATGCATCCTTATAGGGGATTATTAAGTGAAACCTAAAAATTCAAAGTGTTCCTACAAATGAACAATTAAACCTAGAATGACGAAATTTGGACAGCCAAATGCAACTGGTATTCTTATCTTTTCTACAAAGTATCAACAATATCAGGTGTATAAATATTTGCTGAGATTGTGGTAAACTCGGAGTTCTATGTAAGCTCTGCAAAGTCTTTCAAATGAAAGTGTATATTCTTTTCCTCTTCTTAGGGCTCCTTCAACAGGGAACAGAGCATAAGGATGTGTGCACTAAGAACTATATGAGTGAGTCAAGTTTCAAACAGCTAACACAAACTGTGTTTTGCTTAGAATTCCAAATGTATGCAGTGCTCTAGGAAAAAAACAAGTGACACCTAAAAATTCAAAGTGTTCCTGCAAAGGAACACTTCAACCTTGAAGAACAAAATTTGGCCTGCCAAATAAAATTGGTATACTCATATTTCTTGCCAATTATAAAGAAGATTGGATGAATAAATATTGGCTGAGATTCTGGTAAACTCGGAATTTTGTGGAAAATCTGCTAATGATTTAAATTAAAGAATATTTTTCATGCCTCTGTCTAGGCTATATTAACAGGGAAAAATATAGAGAGAGAGCATTAACAATAAATTGAGTGAGTCATATTTCAAGGAGCTAGCGCAAACTATGTTTGATTTAGAGTTCAAAATGCATGTATCCCTATTCAGGTAAACAAAGTAAAACCTAAAAATTCAAAGTGTTCCTGACAATGAACACTTCATCTTTGAAAAACAAAATTTGGGCAGCCAACTGCAACGGGTATCCTCTTCTTTCTTGCCAAGTATGAACAAGTGTGGGAGAAAGAATATTTGCTGAGATTCCAGTAAAATCAGAATTCTATGTAAGCTCTGCAAATGCTTTCACATGAAAGTGTATTTAACTTGCCTCTGCTTAGGGCTACTTCAACAAGGACCACAGCATTGAGTGGGCACTGAGTAAAAAATTCAAGAAACTCGCACAAACCTTGTTAAATTTAGAGTTCCAAATGCATGTATCCCTATAGAGCAAAATGAAGTGATACATAAAAATTCAAAGTTCTCCTTCAAACAAACGATTCAACTTAGAAAAATGAAATTTGGGCAGCCAATCACAACTGGTATACTCGACTTCTCTGTGAAGTATCCACAAGTGGGTTGAAGAATATTTGCTGAGATTGCCGTAAACTCGTAGTTCTATGGAGGCTCTAAAAACGCTTTCAAATGAAAATGCATTGTCCTTACATCTGCTTAGGGCTACTTCAATGGGGAACAAAGCATAGAGAGCACAATGTGAATTAATTGAGTGAGTCAAGTTTCAATCAGCTGAAACAAACCGAGTTTGATTTAAAGTACAAAATGAATTTATCCCTGTAGGGGAAAAGAAAGTGAAACGTCAAAATTCAAAGATATCTGCTACATAATGCTTCAACCTAGAAAAATGAAATTTGGAAGAGCAAGTGCAAATGGAGTGCTGATCATTCCCTCTAAGTATCAACAAGATCAGATAAAAAAAAAAAATCTTTGCAGAGATTCTAATAAACTCGAACTTTTGTAAAAGCTTTGCAAACACATTCAAATGAAAGTGTAGTTTCCTCACCACTGCTTAGGTCTACTTTAACAGGGAAAAAAGCATAGAGACCACAAAGATAACTAATTGAGTAAGTCAAGTTCCAAGAAGCTGGCAGAGACTGTGTTTGATTTACAGTTCCATACAGGAAAAAAATGAAGTGGAACCTAAAAATTCAAAGGATTCTTGCAAACAAACGCTTCAACATGGAACAAAGAAACTTGGGGGACAAAGTACGAATGTACAATTGATCATTTCCTCCAAATATCCATGAATAAATCTTTCCTGAGATTCCAGAAAACTCGGAGTTTTGTGGAAGCTTTGCAAACACTTTAAAATAAAAGCATATTTTTTTATGACTCTTCTTAGGGCTACATCAACAGGGAAGAAATGATAAAGAGCACTCTTAGAGCTAATTGGGATAGTCAAGTTTCAAGCAGCTAGCACAAATTGTGTTTAATTTAGAGTTCTAAATGCATGTATCTCTATAAGGGAAAATGAAGTAAAACCTAAAATTTTAAAGTGTTCCTGCAAACGAATGCTTCAACCTACAGATACCAAATTAAGTGGACCAAGTGTGAATGGAGAAACAATCATTCCCTCTAAGTATCAATAAGTTCGTGTGATAAAAATTTTTGCTGTGATTTCAGTAACCCCAGAGTTCTGTGGAGGTTTTGCAAATGCTTCCAAATAAAAGTATATTTTCCTTGCCCCTCCTTAGGGCAACTTCAAAACAGAACAAACCATAGAGAATGCATTGAGAACTAATTCAGTGAGTCAAGTTTCAAGAAACTAGCCAAACCAGTTTGATTTAGAATTCCAATTGCATGATATTTTTACAGGAAAACAAAGTGAGACATAACAATTCAAAGTCATCAGCAAAGGAATGCTTCAATGTACAAGAAAGAAATTTGGAGGTCCAAGTGCGAATGGAATACTGATCATTTCCTCTAAGTATCCACAAGTTTGAGTGAAAAAAAAAAAAAAAAACCTTGCCAAGCTTCCAGTAAATTCAGAGTTCTGTGGAAGTTTGCAAACGCCTACAAATGAAAGTGCATTTTCTTGCCTCTCCTTAGAACAATGTAAAGACAGACCAAATAATAGAGAACACATTGATACTAATTTAGTGAGTAGAGTTTCAAGCAGCTAGCATAAACCGTGGTTGATATATAGTTTCAAATGCATGTATCCATATAGGGGAAATCAAAGTGAAACCTAAAATTCAATGTGTTTGTGCAAATGAACGCTTCAACCTAGAAGAACCAAGTGTGCTGGACCAAATTTGAATGGAGAACCAATCATTCCCTACAAGTAACAACATGTTTGGGTGGAGAAATTTTTTTTCTGTGATTCAAGTAAACTCAGATTTGTGTGGAAGCTTTGAAACTGCTTTCAAATGAAAGTGTATTTTCTTCACCTCTGCATAGGGATACTTCAACAGGGAACAATTCATAGAGAGCACACTTGTAACTACTTGAGTGAATCAAATTTCAAGCATCTGGCAGAAATTGTGTTTGATTTACAGTTCCAAATGAATGTATCCCTATAGGGGAATAGGAAGTGAAACCTCAAAATTAAACGTGTTCCTGCAAAGGAAAGCTTCTACCTAGAAAAATAAAAGTTGATGAACCAAGTTTGAATGGACAACCAATCACTCCCTCCAAAGATCAAATAGATGAAGAGAAAAACCCTTTGCTGATATTCCGGTAAACTTGGAGTTCTGTGGAAGCTTTGCAAACACTTCCAAATAAAAGTGTGTTTTCCTTGCCTCTACTTAGTGCTACTTCAACAGGAAATGAGAAGTAATTGAGTGAGTTAAATTTCAAGCAGCTGCACAAACTGTTTGTTTTGTAAACACAATCAAATGAAAGTGTAGTTTCCTCACATCTGAGTAGGTCTACCTCAACAGGGAACAAAGCCAAGAGAGTACAATGATAACTAATTGGGTGAGTCAAGTTTCAAGAAGCCAGCAAAAACTGTGATTGATTTAGAGTTCCAAATGCATGTATCCCTATAGGGGAAAACGAAGTGAAACCTTAAAAATAAAAATGTTCCTGCAAATGAACACTTCAACCAGAGGAACCAAATTTGTGGGACCAAGTGTGAATGGAGAACCAATCATTCCCTCCAAGTATCAATGAGTTTGAGTTAACACTTTTTGCTGTGACAGTAAACTCAGAGTTCTGTGGATGCTCTGCAATGCTTTCAAATGAAATTGTATATTTCTCGCCTCTGCTTACAGTTATTTTAACAGAGAATAAAGCATAGAGAGCACACTGAGACCTAATTGAGTGAGTCAATTTTCCAGCAGCTAGCACAAACCATGTTTGATTTAGAGTTCCAAATGCATGTATCCCTATAGAGGAAAGTGAAGAGAAACTTCAAAATTCAAAGTCCTTTTACAAAAGAACACTTCAATCTATAAGAAAGAAATTAGGGGGATTAAGTGTGAATGGAGTACCAATCATTCCCTCTAAGTATCCACAAGATCGGGTTAAAAAAAAAATCTTTGCTGAGATTCCTGTAAATTCAAAGTTTTGTGGAAGCACAACAAACAATTTCAAATGAGAGTGTATTTTCCTTGCCTCTGATAGGTCTACTTCAATGGGAAGAAAGCATAGAGATCACACTGATAACTAATTGGGTGTGTCAAGTTTCAAGCAGCTAGCAGAAACTCAGTTTGATTTAGAGTTCCAAATGCATGTATCCCTATAGGGGAACAAAAAAGTGAAACCTCAAAATTCAATGTGTTCCTGCAAATGAATGCTTCAACATAGAAAAACCAAATTTTCTGGACCAAGTATGAGTGGAGAACAGATCATTCCCATTATCAACAAGTTCGGGTGAAAAAAAATTCTTCTAATCCAGTAAACTCGGATTTTTGTGGAAGCATTGCAAACACTTTCAAATGAAAGTGCATTTTCCTCACCTCTGTTTAGGGATACTTCAACAGGGAACAAATCATATAGAGCACACTGATACCTACTTGACTGAGTCAAGTTTCAAGCAGCTAGCAGAAATTATGTTTGATTTAGAGATCCAAATGCATGTATCAATATAGGGGAAAATGAAGTAAAACCTCAAAATTCAAAGTGTTCCTGCAAAGGAACGCTTCTATTTAGAAAAAAAAATGAAACTTGGGGAACCAAGAGAAAATTGACAACTGATCACTCTCTCAAAATACCAAAAAGATCAGGTAAAAAAAAAAAAAAAAAAAAAAAAAAACTTTGCTGAGATTTCAGTAAACCCAGAGTTCTGTGGAATCTTTCGACTTGATTTCAAATTAACGTGTATTTTCCTTGCCTTTACTTAGGACGATTTTAACAGTAAAGAAATCATAAAGAGGGAACTGTGAAGTAATTGAGTGAGTCAAATTTCAAGTGGCAAGCACAAGCCATATTTGATTTCAGGTCCACATGTAAGTATCCCTATAGGGGAAAACAAAGTGTAACCTAAAAATTCAAGGTTTTCCTGCAAAAGAACACTTCAACCTTGAAGAACGAAAGTTTAGGGACCAAGTTTGAATGGAGTACTGATCATTCCCTCAAATTATCAATTAGATGGGGTGAAAAAATCTTTGCGGACATTCCAGTTAACTCAGAGTTCTGTGGAAGCTTTGCAATCCATTTCAAGTTAAAGTGTATTTTCCTTGTCTCTGATTTGGGCTACTTCAACAGTGAACAAAGCATAGAGAGTGCACTGAGAACTAATTGAGTGAGTCGAGTTTCAATCACCTAGCACAAAAAAGTTTGATTTAGAGTACAAACTGCTTGTATGCCTATAAGGGAAGAGGAAGTGAAACCTCAAAATTCTAAGATTTCTGCAAAAGCATGCTTCAACCTAGAAGAATGATATTTGACCAAGTGCAAATGGAATACCAATATTTTCCTCTAAATATCAACAAGATCAGATGAAAAAAATCTTTGCAGAGATTCCAGTAAACTCGGATTTCTGTAGAAATTTGCAAACACATTCAAATGAGAGTGCAGTTTCCTCACCTCTGCTTAAGTCAACTTCAACAGGGCACAAAGCAGAAAGAGCAAAATTATAACTAATTTAGTGTGTCAAGTGTCAAAAACTAGCAGGAACTGTGTTTGATTCAGAGTTCAAAATGCATGGACCCCTATATGGGAAAATGAAGAGAAACCAAAAAATCCAAAGTGTGCCTGCAAACAAATGCTTCAACCTAGAAGAACAAAATTGGGGGACCAAGTCCGAATGGACAACTGATCATTTGCTCCAAATATCAATGAGATCAGTTGAATAAATATTTGCTGAAATACCAATAAACTCGCAGTTCTGTGGAAGATTTGCAAACACTTTTGAATAAAAGGGTATTCTCAATGCCTAAGTTTAGGGCTACATCAACAAGGAAGAAAACATAGAGAATACACTGAGAACTAATTGAGTGAGTCTAGTTTCAAGTAAATAGCACAAACCGTGTTCGATTTAGTGTTCCCAACACATGTATCCCTATAGACGAAAATGATGAGAAACCTAAAAATTCAAAGTGTTCCTGAGCATGAACACTTCAACCTAGAAGAACAAAAGTTGCTGAATTAAGTGTGAATGGGGAACAGATCATTCTCACCAAGTATCAACAAGATTGTTTGAAAAAAAAATTGTGGTCATTCCAATAAACTTGGAGTTCTCTGGAAGCTTTACAAATGCTTTCAAATAAAAGTTTATTTTCCTTAAATCTGCTTAGGTCTACTTCAAAAGGGAACAAACCATAGAAAAAGCACTGAGAGATAATTGAGATAGTCGAGTTTCAAGTAGCTAGCACAAACTGTGTTTAATTTAGCATTCCAAATGCATGTATCCCTATAGGGGAAAATGAAGTAAAACTTAAAAATTCAAAGTGTTCCTGCAAATGAACGCTTCAACCTAGAGAAACCTAATTTGTTTGACTAAGTGTCAATGAAAAACAGATAATTCCCTCCAATTATAAACAAGTTCAGGTGACAAAATTTTTCCTGTGTTTTTAGTAAATTTGGAGTTCCCTGGAAGCATTGCAAACACATTCAAATGAAAGTGTATTTTCCTTGCTTTCTGCTTAGGGCTACTAAAACAGAGAACTAAACATAGGGAACACACTGAGAACTAATTGGGTGAGTCAAGTTTCTTGCAGCTAGCACAAACCAATTTGAATTAGAGTTCCAAATGCATGTATCCCTATAGGGGAAAACAAAGTGAAACCTAAAAATTCAAAGTCCTCTGCAAACAAACACTTCAACCTAGAAGAAAGAAATTTGGGGGACCAAGGGTGAATGGAGTACCAATCATTCCCCCTAAGTATCAACAAAATCTGGTGAAAAAAATCTTTGCTGAGCTTCTAGTAACTTGGATTTCTGAGAAAGTTTTGCAAATGCTTCCAAATTAAAGTGTATTTTTGTTGCCTCTCCTTAGGGCAACTTCAAGACAGAACAAACAATAAAGAATGCATTAAGAACTAATTGAGTGAGTTGAGTTTCAAGAACCTAGCACAACTGTGTTTGATTTAGAGTACCAAATGCATGTATGTCTATAAGTGAAAACAAAGTGAAACCTCAAAATTCAATGTGTTCCTGCAAATGAATGCTTCAACCTAAAAGAACCAAATTTGCTGGACCAAGTATGAATGGAGAACTGATCATTCCCTCCAAGTATCAAAAGGTTTGGGTGAAAAAATTTTTGCTGTGATTCCAATAAACTCAGATTTGTGTGGAAGCTTTGCAAAGGCTTTCAATTAAAGCATATTTCCCTCACTTCTGCTTAGGAATAATTCAACAGGGAACAAAGCATATATTGTGCACTGAGAACTAAATGATTGAGTCAAGTTTCAATAGGCTAGCACAAACTGTGTTTGATTTAGAGTTGCAAATGGTATGTATCCCTGTATGGAAAAATGAAGTGAAACCTAAAAATTCAAAGTTATCCTGCAAAAGAATGCTTAAAGTTAGAAGAACCAAATTTGGTGTATCAATGTGACTGGAGAACAAATCATTCCTTCCAAGTCTCAACAAGATCAGGTTAAAAAATATTTGCATTGATCCCAGTAAACCCAGAGTTCTGTGGCAACTTTGCAAATGCTTTCAAATGAAAGTTGTATATTCCTGTCCTCTCTTTAGGGCTGCATCAACAGGGAACAAATCATAGAGTGAATTGAGAAGGAATTCAGTGAGTCGAGTTAAAAGCAGCTAGCAATAACCATGTTGGATTTAGAGTTCCAAATGCATGTATTCCTATAGGAAAAAATGAATTGAAATGAAAAATTCAAATTTGTTGACCAATTGTGAATGGAGAATCCATCATTGCTTCCAAGTATCAACAAGATCTGATAAGATCTTTTTTTTTTTTTCCTGTGGTTCCAGTAAACTCGAAGTTCTGTGGAATATTTGCAAATGCTTACAAATGAAAGTGTGTTTAACTCGTCTCTGTTTAGGGCTATTGAACAGAGAAAATAGCATAAATAGTGCACTGAGAACTAATTGATGGAGTCAAGTTTCAAGCAGCTAGTGCAAACAGTGTTTGATTTAGAGTTCCAAATGCATGTATCCCTATAGGAGAAAAAGAAGTTAAACCTCAAAATTTAAAGTGTTTCTGCAAATGAACACTTCAACTTAGAAGAAGGAAACTTGAGGGACCAAGTGCGAATGGAGTACTGATCATTCCCTCCAAGTATCAACAAGATTCGGGTAGGAAAACTTTGCTGAGATTCTAGTAATCTCAGAGTTCTGTGGAAGCTTTTTAAACACTTTCAAATGACCTTTTTTGACACTTCTTTGGGCTACTTCAATAGGAAAAAAAGTATAGAGTGCACTGGTAACTAATAGAATGAGTCAAGATTCAAGCAGCTAACACAAACCTTTTTTGATTTTGAGTTCCAAATGCATGTATACCTATAGGGGAAATTGAAATGAAACATAAAAATTCAAAATGTTCCTACAAATGAATGCTTCAATGTAGAAGAGCAAAACTTGGGGGACCAAGGGTGAATGGAGAACAAATCATTTCCTCCAAATATTAACAAGTTTGAGTGAATAAATCTTTGCTGAGATTCCAGTAAACTTGGAGTTCTGTGAAAGCTTTACAAAAGCATTCCAATGTAAGATTATTAGCCTTGCCTCTGCTTAGAGCTAGTTAAACAGGGAACAAATCATATAAAGCACACTGAAACCTAATTGAGTGAGTCGAGTTTCAAGCAGGTAACACAAAGCGTGTTTGATTTAGAGTTCCAAATACATGTATACCTATAGGGGAAAACAAATGAAACTTAAAAATTCAAAGTGTTCCTAGAAATGGCCGCTTCAACCTAGAAGAACAAAATTTGGTGGACCAAGTTTAAATGGAGAACTGATCATTCCTTCCAAGTATCAACAAGATAGGATGAAAGGATTTTTGCTGTGATTCTAGTAAACCCAGATTTCCAAACACTTTCAAATGAAATTGTATTTTCCTATCCTATTTGTAGGGCTACTTTAACAGGAAAAAAATCATACAGATTGCACTGAGAACTAATTTAGTGAGTCAACTTTCAAGCAGCTAGTACAAACTGTATTTGATTTAGATTTCAAAATGCATGTTTCTCTATAGGGGAAAATGAAGCGAAAGTTCAAAATTGAAAGTCTTTTTGCAAATGAACGCTTGAACACAGAAGAACCAAATTTGGGGGACGAAGTAAGAATGGAGTACTAATCATTCCTAACAAGTTTCAACAAAATTGAGTGAAAAAATCTTTGCTGAGACTCCTGCAATCTCAGAGTTATGTGGAAGCTTTGCAAGGCTTACAAATTAAAGTGGATTTTCCTTGCCTCTTCTTTGGACCACTTCAAAAGGGAACAAAGCATAAAGAGTGCACTGAGTACAAATTTTGTGAATAAAGTTTCAATCACCTAGCACAAACCTTGTTTGATTTAGAGTTCCAAATGCATGTATCCCTGTAGAGAAAACAACGTGAAACATCAAAATTCAAAGCCTTTCTGAAAACGAATGCTTCAACCTAGAAGAACAAAATTTGGAGGACCACACGCAAATGGAGTACCAATCATTTGCTTTAAGTATCAACAAGTTCAGATAAAAAATAACTCTGCTGAGATGCCAGTAAACTCAGAGTTCTGTGGAAGCTTACAAATGCATTCAAATGAAAATGTATTTTCCTCACCTCTATTTAGGTCCACTTCAACAGGGAACAAATGATAGAGAGCACACTGATAACTAATTGAGTGAGTCAAGTTTCAAAAAGCTAACAGAAATTGTTTTTGATTTAGAGTTCTAAATATATGTATTCCTATAGGGGAAAACAACGTGAAATATAAAAATTCAAAGTGTTCCTGGAAATGAATGCTTCATACTACAAGAATGAAATTTAAGGAACCATGTTCAAATGGAATACTGATCACTCCCTCCAGTATCAACGTTATTGGGTGAAAAAATACATAGCTGAGATTCCTGTAAACTCAAAGATTTATGGAAGTTTGCAAATGCTTTCAAATGAAAGTATATTTTGTTTGCCTCTTTTTTGAGCTAATTCTAGAGGGAATAAAGCATAGAGAGTTCATTGAGAACTAATTGAGTGAGTCGAGTTTGAAGCAGCTAGCACAAACCATGTTTGATTTAGAATTCCAAATGCATGTATCCCTATAGGGAAAAAGAAAGTGAAACCTAAAAATTCAAAGGGTTTCTGCAAATGAGCACTTCAGCCTAGAAATATGAAATTTGGGGTACCAAGTGCGAATGGAGTACCGATCATTCCCTCTCAGAATCAACAAGATAAGGTAAAAAAAATTTTGCTGAAATTCCAATAAACTAAGAGATCTGAAGAAGCATTGCAAATGCATTCAAGTGAAAGTGTATTTTCATCACCTCTCTGTATGGCTACTTAAACAGGGAACAAAGCATATAGAGCACACTAATAACTAATTGAGTGAGTCAAATTTTAAGCAGCTATCAGAAACTAAGTTTGATTTAGAGTTCCAAATGCATGTATTTTTGTAGGGGAAAACGAAGTGAAACCTCAAAATTCGGTGTTCCTGCAAATGAATGCTTCATTGTAGAATAATGAAATTTGTGGGACCAAGGGTGAATGGAGCACCAATCATGCCCTCTAAGAATCAACAAGATTGGGTGAAAAAAATATTTGCTGAGATTCCAGCAAACTCGGAGTTCTTTGGATGCATTGCTAACACATTCAATTGAAAGCATATTTCCTTCACCTCTGCCCCGAGCTACAACAGAGAAAAAAGCATACAGATCACACTGATAACTAATTGAATGAGCTAAGTTTCAAGCAGCTAGAAAAACTGTGTTTGATTTAGAGTTTCTAATGCATGTATCCCTATAGGGAAAAAGAAGTGAAACCTATAAATTCAACGTGTTCTGGCAAAAAATGCTTCAAACTAGAAGAACAAAATTTGCAGGACCAAGTGTGAATGGACAACTGATCACTTTCTCCAAATATGAAAAAAAAAATTCGGTGAAAAAAAACATTTTTGCTGAGATTCCAATAACTCAAAATTTTGTGGAAGATTTGCACATGGTTTAAAATGAAAGTGTGTTTTTCTTGCCTGTGCTTATTTCTAATTCAACAGGGAAAATTCACAGAGAGTGAACTGAGAATTAATTGAGTGTCCTGTTTCAAACAGCTAGCACAAACCGAGTTTGATTTAGAGTTTCAAATGCATGTATTCCTATAGGGGAAAATGAAGTGAAACTTTAAAAATCAAAGTGTTCCCGTGAACGATTGTTTTAACCTAGAAAAACCAAATTTGGAGGACGAAGTGTGATTGGAGAACCAATCATTCTCTCCAAGTATCAACAAGATTGGGTAAAAATATATATTTGCTGTGATTCCAGTAAATTCACAGTTCTGTGAAAGTTTGCAAATGCATTCAAATGAAAGTGTATTTTCCTCACACCTGCTTAGGTCTACTTCAACAGGAAAAAAGCATAGTTATCACACTGATAACTAATAGAGTGTGTCAAGTTTCAAGCAGCTAGCAGAAACTGTGTATGATTTAGAGTTCCATTTGCATTTATCCCTATAGGGAAAATGAAGTGAAACCTAAAAATTCAAAGTGTTCCTGCAAACGAATGCTTGAACCTAAAAGAACGAAATTTGGGGGATCAATTGCGAATTGAGATCCAATTTTTCCCTCAAAATGTCAACAAGATATGGTGAATAAATCTTTATTGAGATTCCAGTAAACTCAGAGTTCTATGGAAGCTTTGCAAACACACTAAAATCAAAGTGTATTTTCCTCTCCTCTGCTTAGAGCTACTTCAACAGGGAAAAAATCATATAGAGTGAACTGACAGCTAATTGAGTTAGTCAATTTCAAGCAACTACAACAAAGCATGATTCATTTACAGTTCTGAATGCATGTAATCCTAGGGGAAATGGAATTGAATCCTAAGCATGAAAAGAGAACTGATCATTCCCTCCAAGTATCAACATATTCAGGTTAATTTTTTTTTCTGTGATATCAGTAAAATCAGGGTTCTGTGGGAACTTTGCAAACGCTTTCAATTTTAAGTGTTTAAGTGTTTGCTTAGGGGTACATAAAGACAAAAATACATAGAGAGCAAACTGAGAAGTAATTGAGTGCATCAAATTTCAAGGAGCTAGCACAAACTGTGTTTGATTTAAGGTACAAATGCTTGTATCCCTATAGGGGAAAAGAAAGTGAAACCTAAAAATTCAAAGTGTTCCTGCAAATGAACACTTCGACCTTGAAGAACGAATGTTTAGGGGCCAAGTGTGAATGGATTAACAATCATTCCCTCCAAGCGTCAACAAGATCAGGTGAAAAATATTTGCTGAGATTCCAGTAAACTCAGAGTTCTGTAGGAGCTTTCCAAACTCTTTCAAATTAAAGTGTATTTTCCTCGAGTATGATATGGGCTACTTCAACAGTGAACAAAGCATAGAGAGTGTGCTGAGAACTAATTGAGTAAGGCAAGTTTCAATCAGCTAGCACAAACCGAGTTTCATTTAGAGTACAAAATGCATGTGTACCTATAGGAAAAAAGGAAGTGAATCCTCAAAATTAAAAGATATCTGGAAAAGAATGCTTCAACATAGAAGAATAAAATTTGGGGGACCAAGTGCGAATAGAATACTGATCATTCCCTCTAAGTATCAACAAGATTAGGTGAAAAAAAAAAACTTTGCTAATATTTCTGTAAACTCAGATTTCTGTGAAACTTTGTAAACACATACAAATGAAAATATACTTTTCTCACATCTGCGTAGGTCGACCTCAACAGGGAACAAAGAATAGAGAGTACAATGATAACTAATTGAGTGAGTCAACTTTCAAGATGATAGCAGAAACTGTGTGTGATTTAGAGTTCCAAATACATATATCCCTATAGAGGAAAATGAAGTGAAACTTTAAAAATCAATGTATTCCTTCAAATGTATGCTTCAACCTAGAGGAACAAAATTTTCTGGACTAAGTGTGAATGGAGACCCGATCATTCACTCCAAGTATCAACAAGTTCAGGTTAAACATTTTTTTGCTGTGATATCAGTAAACTTGGAGTACTGTGGAAGCTCTGCAAATGCTTTCATATGAAAGTGTATCTTCCTCACCTCTGCTTAGGACTAGTTTAACAGAGAAAAAGGCATAGAGAGCACACTGAGACCTAATTTAGTGAGTCAATTTTCTAGCAGGTAGCACAAACCGTGTTTGATTTAGAGTTCCAAATGCATGTATCCCTATAAGAGAAAACAAAGTGATACTTCAAAATTCAAAGTCCTTCTGCAAATGAATGCTTCAACCTAGAAGAAAGAAATTAGGGGGACTAAGTGCAAACAGTGTACTGATAACTCCCTCTAAGAATCCACAATATAGGGTGAAAAAAAAATCTTTTCTGATATTCCTGCAAATTCAAAGTTTTGTGGAAGTACTGAGAACGATTTCAAATGAAAGTTTATTTTCCTCGCTTCTTCTTTGGGCTAATTAAATAGGGAACAAAACATACAGAGTGCACTGAGACCTAATTGAGTGAGTCAAGTTTCAATCAGCTAGCACAAACCGTGTTTTATTTAGACATGAAATGCATGAATCCGTAAAGATGAAAATGAAGTGAAACCAAAAATTTCAACCTGTTCCTGCAAGTGAATGCTTCAACTTAGAAGAATAAAATTTGGGTCACCAAGTGCAAAAGGAGTACCAATAATTCCCTCTAAGTATCAACAAGATTGGGTAAAAAATTCTTTGCTGAGATTCCTATAAACTCACAGTTCTGTGGAAGATTTGTGTTGAGAGCCACAGCCAAAGGGGCCCCAGCAAACTTCCAGCTGCCAGCAAACTTCCAGCTGCTGGCTGATGATTGGCTCACAGCGGCCCCAGCAACATCTAGCTGATTGGCTCCTCGGCCCCAGCAACATCTAGCTGATTGGCTCCTCTGCGGTGATGCTCATTGGACTGTTTCCCTGCCCTTTCAGACCACGGAGCTGCTCATTGGGGGACTTTTTTGGCTCCACCCACGTGACCCAGCCAATCGGCCTCAAGAGCAGGAAGATTGGGGGAGGTGGAGAGAGGCTTGTGTGGGAGAGAGAGGCTTGGGGAAAGCCGGTGGTGGCAGTTGAGGCTCTGAGGGTTTTTCCTGAGAGACTATTTTGTTTGTCGTGTGTGGTTCTAAAAATAAAATTAGTTTCTTTTGACAAGTGGCTCCTGATTGTGCCCAGCCAGACTGCGGCATTTGATGGCTCGCACGGGGAGCGACTGAGGGTAAGTGAAACTGCTCGCCCCTGAGGGCAGGGCGAGAGGATGGGTAGCCATTTTAAGATTCCTCTTTTATTTTACTTCACTTTTGTTTTAAGTTGCCTGTCCCTGGAGATGAGTGAGACGGAAGAAAAACCGCTCACATCTGAGGAAAAACTATTTACGTCTGAGGAACAGATAGGGAGAAAGGACGGATGCACATGTCAGGAGGATAGAAAGGCTATAATGACTTTTTGTTGTTCCCTTTTTATTTCATTCTGTCTCAGTTTTGTTTGGCGTCATCTTGTTGGGTTGTATTATAGTAGAAATATGGGATCAGAAATTAATAAAAAACAAACTGAAAGAGTGTTAAGTAAATTGTTAGAGGAAGGAGGCATCCCAGTAAAATCAAAGCAGTCAGGGAATACGTTGATACAATACAAAAATGTAGCCCATGGCTTTTTAAGGAGGAGTTGTTGAATATATCAAAATGGAACCATCATGGTGAAGATTTAAAAAGAATAGAAAAGAAAAGCCCAGGGACTCTGCCAGTTGGCACATTGCCATTGTGGACATTCGTATCTTGTTTGCTTAGTCCAAAGCCTTCAGTTCAGACAATGGTAGAGGAAGGAGAAGACATAATGATTCAAGTAAAAGAGAAGGTCTCTCAAGTTAGTCAGACAGAGGAAAAGATTCAAGTAAAAGAGAAGGCCTCTCAAGCTAGGTCAGACAGAGAAAGAAAGTGTAAAACAGAAAAAGCCATCAGGGGGAAAGTTACAACAGGAGACTGCTACTAACACCTTTCTATCACCAGAGGGTGTAAGTGTCCAACCAACAGCACCACCTCTACAGGAGACTGCTACTAACACCTTTCTATCACCAGGGGGCGTAAGTGTCCAACCAACAGCGCCACCTCCATATGCTGGGAGGCCCCCAACCCCCGCAGTTGATAGTTGGGATCCTGAGACAAGGTCTCAAATATTAACATGCCCTGTATTTGAGGCAGGAGGGCAGCGATTTTACCAAGTTTTAAATTTCAAAACAGTGAAGCAGCTAAAAGAGGCTGTAACAACCTATGGTCCTCAAGCACCCTTCACTGTAAGCTTGGTCGAATCCATTAACAACTTGAACATGACGCCAGCAGATTGGGCTAATATGTGTAAAGCTGTGCTAAATGGAGGACAATACCTGTTATGGAAGGTTGCCAATGAGGAATTTTGCAAGGAGAGTGCTAGGTGAAATGCAGCAGCTGGTTATCCTCAGAGAAATCTAGATATATTGTTAGGAACGGGACCTTATGAGGATCAGCAGCAACAAATTGCATATGATCCTGGCGTATACGCACAAATTGCTGCAGATGCAATTAAGGCATGGAAGACTTTACAAGGACATGGAGGTTTACAAGGTCAATTATCTAAGGTAATACAAGGAGCTAATGAACCTTATGCTGAATTTGTAGATAGGCTTATTCAAACAGCTACCAGAGTTTTTGGGAATACAGAACAAGCAATGCCATTACTAAAACACCTGGCTTATGAGCAAGCAAATCGTTGGTGCAGAGATATCATTAGACCATGGAAACATGAAGATTTAAACACATATATTAAATTATGTAGAGACATTAATGAACAAGAGCAAGTCGTGGCAGCTGCAGTAAAACAGGCTTTAGATGCCAGAGACATTAATGAACAAGAGCAAATTGTGGCAGCTGCAGTAAAACAGGCTTTAGATGCCAGGCCAAGAACATGCTACAATTGTGAACAAACAGGACATTTTAAAAGGAATTGCCCCATTGGAGGAGGGTTTAACAAAACTAGGTATCAAAGGAATAGACTACCAGGTATTTGCCCACGATGCCATAGAGGGAGACATTGGGCTAATGAATGTCGTTCTCAAACCACCATAGAGGGTACTCCATTATCAAAAAACGAACAAGGACCAGGTGTTTATCCACGATATCGTGGAGAAAGGCATCGGGCTCCATTGCCAAAAAATGGACAGGGGGGCCCAATGCTCCGGGGCCCAAAACCACAAATATACGGAGTACTGGAGGAACCCAGCAACCCCATCAGGGTAGTGCCCAGGACACAATGTCCATCAGATTCCTCATCAGACAAACCAGACGGAGCGCAGGGTTGGACATCTGTGCCTCCGCCAGAGCAGTACTAACTCCAGAGATGGGAGTTCAAATCATTCCCACAGGGGTGAAAGGACCTCTTCCCAAAGGAACAGTAGGCTTATTATTGGGACGCAGCTCTTCTACTCTAAAAGGACTTATGATAAGTCCTGGGGTAATTGATCCCGATTATGAAGGTGAAATAAAAATTATAGCCACTTCTCCAAAGGGTATATCAGTAATTTCACCAGGAGATAGAATAGCACAGTTACTCACAATACCCAGCCTACATGATAAATTTTCCAAACTGTAGAAAGAGGTTCCAGGGGATTAGGCTCCACAGGTGTAGATTGGGCTATGCTTTCTTTAAATTTAGATTCTCGCCCCATGCTAAAACTAAATATTCAAGGACATGAATTTAATGGGCTACTGGATACAGGTGCAGACCTTAGCATCATCTCTCGTCAAGAATAGCCAAAACATTGGCCATTACAACAAGCCACTCAAACGCTTCGAGGCCTAGGAGTGGTGACTAATCCCCATAGAAGTGTGATGGTAATAGATTGGAAGGATCCTGAAGGATGTAAGGGAACTATACAGCCATATTTATTGGATCATCTTCCTATAAATTTATGGGGACGAGATGTCCTAGATCAATTAGGACTAACATTAACAAATAACATCAATTCACGTGTGCCCACTATTATGGCTAGACAAGGTTTTAGGAAAGGAAAAGGACTGGAAGAAAAAGGACAAAGTATAGTGGCACCAATACAAATAGATCAAGAGATAGATAGACATGGGTTGGATTTTCAGAAAGGGCCACTGAGACAATAAAAATTACTTGGAAATCAGAAAGACCAGTATGGGTTCCTCAGTGGCCCCTGACTAAAGAAAAGATACAAGCAGCCCATGACCTGGTCAAACAACAATTAGCAGAAGGACATATACAACCTTCTGTATCTCCCCATAATACTCCCATTTTTGTCATCAAAAAGAAATCTGGTAAATGGAGATTATTGCAAGATTTAAGAGCCATTAATAATGAGATGGTTATTATGGGACCTGCTCAATCAGGGATTCCTCAGTTGTCTGCTTTGCCAAAAACCTGGTATGTTTTAGTTATAGATATTAAAGATTGTTTTTTTTTTTTTCAATTCCAATTCATCCTGAGGATAGTCCACGTTTTGCATTTACTATCCCTGCACTGAATCATGAAGGTCCTGGTCAGAGATATGAATGGAAAGTACTCCCTCAAGGGATGGCTAACAGCCCAACTATGTGTCAAATTTATGTTAACAAAGTAATCCAGCCACTTAGAAATCAAAATCCTGAACTACAAATATTTCACTATATGGATGATGTATTATTAGCACACAAAGATAAAAACACATTGCTAGAATGTTATGCCACACTTACAAACTTATGAAAAATTATAATCTAGAGATAGCAATAGATAAAGTACAATTAAATTTTCCAATTAATTATTTAGGAGTTCTATTATCCTCAACCATGGTCCATGCACCAAAAATTCAAATACGAGTAGATCAACTCAAATCACTTAATGACTTTCAAAAGTTATTAGGAGACATAAATTGGATAAGGCCTTATTTAGGTATACCAACAGGAGAGTTGGGACCTTTATTTGATATCCTAAAAGGTCCATCAGATCCAAATTCACCCTGAATGTTAACGCCTGAAGCAAGAAAGGCATTAAAAATCATTGAAACATATATGGAAAATATGCATTTGGATAGAATTGATATAAGTTTGCCTTTATTATTTATTGTACTACCAACCAAAAATATTCCTACAGGAGTATTTTGGCAAGAAGGTCCATTATTATGGATACATTTATCTTATTCTCCTAACACTATTCTTACTAGGTATCCTGAGGCTGTAGGACAAATAATGCTCAAAGGAATAAAAGCAGCAAAGGGAGTGTTTGGAATTTCTCCCAATAAAATTATTACTCCATATACTATGAATCAAATTGATGAGTTAGCTAATGAGTTAAATACTTGGGCAATAATCATGTGTAAATCTAATGTTTCATTTGATAACCACTTACCATCTAATCCTTTATTGTCTTTTTGGTCATTGCATCCTGTAATTTTTCCAAAAATGACAAGAAAAACACCTATCATGAATGCTCCAAATATATTCACTGATGGGTCAAATAATGGTACAGCAGCAGTAGTTACCCCTGATCAAACTTTTACATTTTTAGTACCCAAACAATCAGCTCAAAAGGTATAGCTTAATGCAGTTTTACAAGCTTTTGTGATGTTTCAAGATTCTGTATTTAATTTATTTTCTGATAGTCAGTATGTAGTTAATGCTATAGTATCTCTTGAAGATGCTGGTAGGATTTCCCCTTCTTCTACTGTTTTCTCTTTGCTTTCCACTATACAAAGTCTAATCTGGGACAGAAAAGATCCATTCTTTATAGGACATATCAGGGCACATACAGGATTGCCTGGAGCTCTTAGTTTGGGCAATGATTTAGCAGATAAAACTACACATGACATACATATTTTCTCTACACTAGAAGAAGCTATAAATTTTCATAAAAAGTTCCATGTCAATGCTAATACTTTACAAAAGCGTTTTAAAATAACTAAGGAACAAGCTAGACAAATAATAAAACAATGTCAAAATTGTGTGACCTTTTTACCACAAGTTAATCTTGGAGTCAATCCTAGAGGATTGATACCTAACCATATTTGGCAGATGGACGTCACACACTTGCCAGAATTTGGAAAATTAAAATATTTGCATGTTACAGTTGATACTTCTTCTGGATTTTTGATGGGCTCCCTTCATGCCGGAGAAAAAACTAAAGATGTTATAGCTCATTGCTTACAAAATTTTGCCACTGTGGGTGTTCCAAAACAGTTAAAAACAGATAATGCCCCTGGTTATACTTCTACCTCTTTTAAACAATTTTGCTCAACATTTGGCATTACTCATATAACAGGAATCCCATACAATCCACAGGGACAAGGCATAGTTGAAAGAGCTCATCAAACTATTAAAATGTACTTATTAAAGCAAAAAGAAGGAATTGGGAAGGGGTATATATTCCCCAAAGATAAACTTAAAATAACCCTTTTTACTCTAAACTTTTTAAATTTGGATTCATCAGGACTTAGTGCTGCGGAAAGGCATATGTGTCCAAAAAATGTACATAAGCCCAAGGTACTTTGGAAAGATATTCTAACAGGACAATGGAAAGGTCCTGACCCAGTAATTGTCTGGAGTCGAGTGTCTGTTTGTGTGTTTCCACAGGGAGAACAGCAGCCGATTTGGATTCCAGAGAGATTAACCAAGGTCCTGACCCAGTGATTGTTTGGAGTCGGGGGTCTGTTTATGTGTTTCCACAGGGAGAACAGCAGCCGATTTGGATTCCAGAAAGATTAACTAAAGCGATTTCTACAGACCAAAAAGAAGATGATTTGGCTCAAATCCATAACAACTGATATCCAAAACTCCAGTTTGGCTATTCTTACATTTGCAACAGAACCAGGATGCTTTTTTCAATATCTATTTTATTATTGGCCTTTGCCATATCATGAAGTTCTATTTTGTTTTTTGAGCTCATACAGACCTAGGTTAATGTTTTGCTGATCAGTTCTATTTTTTGACTATAGAGTTTTTAAACATTGCAATGGAGATTTCACCTGTAAAAAGTTATAAGGCCTTTACTATAATGTTATGTGTTGTATGTATTATATTATGTGTGCACACATGTGTTTTTTGTTATGTGTTTGAATGTACGTATGTCCATATATCATATATGATGAGCGTTCATGATAAAATGGATCCAAATATTTTTTTTCACGTGATTTATATGGTTTAATTTAAATTGGGTAAACAACTGTTGAGGATTGTTTTAATATGTAAACAAAAAAGAAGGTTAACAGATCTGTTTGTTTACTTTTACCTTTCCTTTTCATTATATTTAATAATTCTCTTAAAGATAATGTAAATTGTTAAGAAAATTGTTTTTTCTTTAGCCATTATTGCCAGAATTCCTATCTTCATCCCAGTGCTGGTGAAGTCAAAGATAAAACCAATCTACAGCTTCTACAATAGCCATCACTGAACTGCTTGCAGAACTTGCCTGGACACATTGTGAGCTCACCTGTATGCATTGTGAACTATCTGTTGGTGCAGCGACTTATGGTAGTGTTGGGGTATTTTTGCTGATGATGTCACCGGTGGTACAATTTTTCAAAGGAGCCCTCACTTGGCTTAATGTCATGGCATTTTGCATCCTCCTCTACTAGTGATGGTCTAAAATTTGGGGGCCAACAGAGGTGAGGCAAAGAACCTCACCCCCCCACAGGTGCAAAGGCCTATCCACAAGTATGGCTATATGCTGGACCGGTAGTCAGTGACGGGTATGATCCAATTGCAGTGGTACCAACCTAAGACAGGAGGCTGACGCCTAGAGGTCAGTTCATCCGATGACGGGTAAGGACCATATGTTGAATTGGACTGCCTAACAGGCACGGTCCCTAAGCCACATGCTTGTTGTTTAAACAGAGAGGGGGAGATGTTGAGAGCCACAGCCAAAGGGGCCCCAGCAAACTTCCAGCTGCCAGCAAACTTCCAGCTGCTGGCTGATGATTGGCTCACAGCGGCCCCAGCAACATCTAGCTGATTGGCTCCTCGGCCCCAGCAACATCTAGCTGATTGGCTCCTCTGCGGTGATGCTCATTGGACTGTTTCCCTGCCCTTTCAGACCACGGAGCTGCTCATTGGGGGACTTTTTTGGCTCCGCCCACGTGACCCAGCCAATCGGCCTCAAGAGCAGGAGGATTGGGGGAGGTGGAGAGAGGCTTGTGTGGGAGAGAGAGGCTTGGGGAAAGCCAGTGGTGGCAGTTGAGGCTCTGAGGGTTTTTCCTGAGAGACTATTTTGTTTGTCGTGTGTGGTTCTAAAAATAAAGTTAGTTTCTTTTGACAAGTGGCTCCTGATTGTGCCCAGCCAGACTGCGGCAGATTTGCAAACGTTTTCAAATGAAAGTGTATTTTCCTCACCAGTGTTTAGGCTACTTCATCAGGGAACAAAGCATAGAGAATACACTGAGAGGTAATTGAGTGAATTGTGTTACAAGCAGCTAGCATTAAACCATGTTAAATTTAGAGTTCCAAATGCATGCATCCCTATAGGGAAAAACGACGTGAAACCTAAAATTGAAAGTCTTCCTGCAAACGAACTCTTCAAACTAGAAGAACCAAATTTGGTGGACTAAGTGTGAATGAAGAACAGATCATTCCCTCAAAGGTTCTTCAAGATAGGATGAAAACATTTTGGCTGTGATTCCAATAAACTCGGAGTTCTGTGAAAGTTTTGCAAACACATTCAAATGTAAATGTATTTCCTCACCTCTCTTTAGGTCTACTTCAACAGGGAAAAAGCATAAAGAGTGCACTGAGAAACAATTAAGTGAGTCAAGGTTCAATCACCTAGCAAAAACCATGTTGATTTAGAGTTCCAAATGCATGTATCCCTATAGGAGAAAATGAAGTTAAACCTGAAAATTCAAAGTGTTCATGCCAATGATTGCTTCAATCTAGAAGAATGAAACTTCAGAAACCAAGTGCAAATGAAGTACCAATCATTCCCTCCAAGTATCAACAAGATTGGGGGAAAATATCTTTGCTGAGATTCCAGTAAACTCAGAGTCCTGTGGAAGCTTAGCAAACCAATTCAAATGAAAGAGTATTTTCCTTGCCTCTTCTCTGGGCTGCCAATAGAGGGAATGAAGAGTGCACTGAAAACTAATTGAGATAGTCAAGTTTCAATCAGCTAGAATAAATGTGTTTGATTTACAGTTTGAAATGCATGTATCCCTATAGGTGAAAATGAAGTGAAACCTAAAAATTGAATGTGTTCCTGCAAACAAATGCTTAAACCAACAAGAATGAAATTTGGTGACCAACTGCAAAAAAAGTACCCATCATTTCCTCTAAGTATCAATAAGATCGGGTGAAAAATTCTTTGCTGATTATCCAGTAAGCTCACAGTTCTGTAGAAAGTTTGCAAATGCTTTCAAATGAAAGTGTATTTTTGTTGAGAGCCACAGCCAAAGGGGCCCCAGCAAACTTCCAGTTGCCAGCAAACTTCCAGCTGCTGGCTGATGATTGGCTCACAGCAGCCCCAGCAACATCTAGCTGATTGGCTCCTCGGCCCCAGCAACATCTAGCTGATTGGCTCCTCTGCGGTGATGCTCATTGGGCTGTTTCCCTGCCCTTTAAGACCATGGAGCTGCTCATTGGGGGACTTTTTTGGCTCAGCCCACATGACCCAGCCATTCGGCCTCAAGAGCAGGAGGATTGTGGGAGGTGGAGAGAAGCTTGTGTGGGAGAGAGAGGCTTGTGGAAAGCCGGTGGTGGCAGTTGAGGCTCTGAGGGTTTTTCCTGAGAGGCTATTTTGTTTGGCGTGTGTGGTTCTAAAAATAAAGTTAGCTTCTTTTGACAAGTGGCTCCTACTCCTGCTGTATCAACGTAAACAAGTTGTTCGTCACCCCCCTGTTATTTTGCTGCAGCCGGACTGCGGCATATTTTCCTCACCACTACTTAGGGTACTTCAACAGGGAAGAAAACAGAGAGTGCACTGAGAACTAATAGAGTGAGTCAAGTTTCAATAGGCTAGCACAAACCCTGTTTGATTTAGAGTTCCAAATGCATGTATACCTATAGCGGAAAAAGAAGTGAAACCTAAAATTTCTAAATGTTCCTGCAAACAAATTCTTCAAACTTGAGGACCCAAATTTGGTGGAACAATGTGAATTGAGAAGAGACCATTCGCTCCAAGTATCAAAAAGATCGAGTGAAAAATTTTTTCATGTGATTCCAGGAAATGCGTAGTTCTGTGGAAGCTATGCAAATGCTTTCAATGAAAGTTTATATTTTCTCCTCTGCTTAAGACTACGTCAAAAAGGAACAAATTATAGAGTGCAAACTGAGAAGTAACTGAGTGAGTCGAGTTTCAAACAGCTACCAATAAACCATGTTAGATTTAGAGTTCCGAATGCATGAATCCCTATAGGGAAAAATGAAGTGAAACCTAAAATTTAAAGTCTTCCTATAAATGAATGCTTCAACTTAGAAAAACAAAATTGGGTGGACCAAGTGTGAATGGACAACCGATCATTCCCTTGAAGATTCTTCAAGATCCGGTGAAAATATTTTTACTGTGATTCCAGTAAACTTGGAATTCTGTGGAAGATTTGCAAATGCTTTCAAAAGAAAGTATGTTTACCTCGCCTCTGCTTAGGGCTATTGAAAGAGGAACCAAACATAAAGAGTGCCTGAGAACCAATTGAATGAGTCAAGTTTCAAGCAGCTAGCACAAACCAAATTTGATTTAGAGTTCCAAGTGCATATATCCTTATAGGGGAAAACAAAGTGAAACCTAAAAATTCAAAGTGCTCGTGCCAAAAATGCTTCAATCTAGAATAATGAAATTTGAACAACCAAGTGTGAATTGAGTACCAATCATTCTCTCCAAGTATCAACAAGATCATGTGAAAAAAATCTTTTCTGAGATTCCAGTAAACTGAGAGTTCTGTGGAATCTTTCAAACCCTTGCAAATGAAAGTTTGTTTTTCTCAAAACTACTTTGGGCTACTTTAAATGGGAACAAAGCATAGAGAGGGCTGTGAGACTTATTGAGTGAGTCAAATTTCAAGCAGCTAAAAAACTTTGTTTGATTTAAAGTTCCAAATGCATGTATCCCTATAGTGGAAAACAAAAGTTAAACCTAAAATTTCAAAGTATTCCTGCAAATGAACGCTTCAACCTAGAAGAACCAATTTTGATGGACAATTGTGAATGGAAAAATGATCATTCCCTCGAAGTAACAATGAGATCTGGCGAAAAAAATAATTGCGGAGATTCCAGTAAACTCGTAGTTCTGAGGAATCTTTGCAAACACTTTCAAATGAACGTTTATATTCTTCTCCTCTGCTTAGGGCTACTTCAAGAGGGAACAAACCATAGGAAGTGGACTGAGTATGATTGAGTGATTTGAGTTTCAAGAACCAAGCACAAACTGTGTTTAATTTAGTGTTCCAATGCATGTGTCCCTACAGGGAAATTCGAAGTGAAACCTAAAATTTCAAAATGTTCCTGCAAAAGAATTCTTCAACCTATAGAAGCAAATTTGGTGGATGAAAGTGAATGGAGTACTGATCATTCCCACCAAGTGTCAACAAGATTGGGTGAAAAAAAATATTTGCTGTATATCCAGTAAACCCAGAGATCTGTGGAAACTTTGCAAATTCTTTCAAATGAAAGTTTATATTCCTCTGCTTTGCTTAGGGCTATTTTCACTGGGAACAAATTATAGAGATCACACTGAGACCTAAATGAGGGAGTAAAGTTTCAAACAGCTAGCACAAACCATGTTTGATTTACAGTTCCAAATGCATGTATACTTATAGGATAAAACAAAGTGAAACCTTAAAAATTCAAATGTCCCTGCTAATGAACACTTAGACCTAGAATAATGAAATTTGCTGGACCAAGTTTGAATGGAGTCCAAATGATTCCCTCCAAGTATCAAAATAACTAGGGAAAATAAAAACTTTGCTGAGATTCCTGTAAACTCAGAGTTCTGTGGAAGATTGGCAAACACTTTCAAATGAAAGAGTATTTCCCTCTCCTCTTCACCAGGGGCTATTTCAACAGGAAAAAAGCATGTAGAGGGCACTGAGAACTAATTGAGTGAATCAACTTTCAATCAGCTAGCGCAAACCATGTTTGATTTAGAGTTACAAATGCATGTATCCCTATAGGAGAAAATGAAGTGAAACCTAAAAATACCACCACTTTCTGCCAACGAATGCTTCAACCTAGAAAAACTAAATTTGAAGACCAAGTGCAAATGGAGTCCAAATAATTTGTTCTAGGTATCAACAATGTTGGATAAAAAAATCTTTCCTGAGATTCCTGTAAACTCGGAGTTCTGTGGAAGTTTTACAAACGCTTTCAAACTGAAAGTGTATTTCCGTTGCCTCTTCTTTGGGTTACTAAAAGAGGGAAAAAGCATGGAGAGTGATCTGAGAACTAATTGAGTGAGTCAAGTTTCAATCAGCTAGCACAAACCATGTTTGATTTAGAGTTCCAAATGCATGTATGAATATAGGTGAAAATGATGTGAAACATAAAATTTCAAAGTGATCCTTCCAATGATTGCTTCAACCTACAAGAAGAAAATTAAGTTTACTAAGTGTGAAAAGAGTACAGATCATTCCCTCTAAGTATCAACAATATTGGGTGAAAAAAATCTTTGCTGAGACTCCAGTAAACTCACAGTTCTGTGGAAGATTTGCAAAAGTTTCCAAATGAAAGTGTATTTTCCTCACCACTGCTTAGGCTACTTCAAAAGGGAACAAAGCATAGAGAATGCACTGAGAACTAATTGAGTGAGTCAAGTTTCCATAGGCTAGCAAAAAATGTGTTTGATTTAGAGTTCCAAATGTATGTATCCCTATAGAGGAAAATGAAGTGAATCCTAAAATTTCAAAATGTTCCTGCAAACGAATGCCTCAAACTTGAAAACCAAATTTGGCGGACTAATGTGAATGGACAAATGATCATTCCCTCCAAGTATCAACAAGATCAAGTGAAAAAAATTTGCTGTGATTCCAGTAAACTCGGAATTCTGTAGACCTTTGCAAATTCTTTCAATGAAAGTTTGTATTCCTCTCTTTTTCTTAAGACTACTTCAAGAGGAAACAAATTATAGAGTGCAAACTGAGAACTAATTGAGTGAGTTGAGTTTCAAGCAGCTAGCAATAAAACTTGTTTGACTTAGAGTTCCAAATGCATGTATCCCTATTGGGAAAAAGGAAGTGAAACATAAAATTGAAAGACTTCCTGCAAACAAATGCTTCAGCATAGAAGAACCAAATTTGGTGGATGAAGTGTTAATGGAGAACCGATCATTCACTCTTGAGATTATTCAAGATCATGTGAAAATATTTTTTCTGTGATTCCAGTAAACTCAGAGTTCTGTGGAAGAATTGCAAACACTTTCAAATGAAACAGTATTTACCTCACCTCTGCTTAGGGCTATTCAACAAAGGAGAAATCAAAAAGAGTGCAATGAGAACCAATTAAGTAAGTCAAGGTTCAATCAGCTAGCGCAAACAATGTTTGATTTAGAATTGTAATGCATGTATCCCTATAGGAGAAAATGAAATGAAACCTACAAATTCAATGTGTTCCTGCCAACTACTGCTTCAATGTATACAAACAAAACTTGAGGGACCAAGTGTGAATTGAGTACCAATCATTCCCTCTAAGTATCAACAAAAGTGGGTGAAAAAAACTTTTCTGAGATTCCAGTAAACTCAGAGTCCTGTGAAAGCTTTGCAAACCCATTCAAGTGAAAGAGTATTTCCCTCACCTCTGCTTTGGGCTACTTCAACAGGGAACAAAACATACAGAGTGCACTTAGAAATAATTGAGTGAATCCAGTTTCAATCGACTAGCACAAACCATGTTTGATTCACAGTTCCAAATGTATGTACTCCTATACAAAACAAATTGAAACCTAAAAATTCAAAGTCTTCCTGCAAATGGACGCTTTAACCTAGAAGAAAGCAATTTAGGGAACCAAGTGTGAATGGAGTACCAATCAAAACCTCCAAGTATCAACAAGATTGGATGAAAAAATCTTTGCTGAGATTCCAGTAAACTCGGAGTTTTGTGGAAGCTTTGCAAACGCATTCAAAGAAAGGGCATTTTCCTCACCACTTCTTAGGGCTACTTCAACAGGGAACAAAGCATAGAGACCACACAGATAAATAATTGAGTGAGTCATGTCTCATCAGCTAGCAAAAACTGTGTTTGAATTAGAGTTCCAAATGCATATATCCCTATAGGAGAAAAAGAAGTGAAACATAAAAATTCAAAGTGATCCTGCAAACAAATACTTCAACCTAGAAGAAAAAAAAATCTTCTAGGACCTAGTGTGAATAGACAACTGATCATTCCCTCCAAGTATCAACAAGATTGGGTGAAAAATCTTTGCTGAGATTCCAGTAAACTCAGATTTCTTTGGAAGATTTGCAAAAGTATTCAAATTAAGGTGTATTTTCCTTGCCTCTACTAAGGGCCACTCCATCAGGGAACAAACCATAGTGAGCACACTGAGAACTAATTGAGTGAGTAGAGTATAAAGCAGCTAACACAAAACTTGTTTCATTTGGAGTTCCATATGCACGTACCTGTATAGGGGAACATGAGGGGAAACTTAAAATTTCAAAATGTTCATGCAAATGAACTCTTAAAACAAAAAAGAACCAAATTTGATAGACCAATGTGAATGGAGAACTGATTGTATCAACATGATTGGGTGAAGAAATTATTGCTGTGATTCCAGTAAACTCGTATTTCTGTGGAAAATTTGCAAACACTTTTAAATGAAAAGTTATATTCCTCTCCTCTGCTTAGGGCTTCTTCAACACGGAACAACTCATAGAGGGTGCAAAGAGAGCTAATTGAGTGAGTTGAGTTTCAAGCAGCTAGCACAAACTGTGTTGGATTTAGAGTTCCAAATGCATGTATCCCTATAGGAGATATTGAAGTGAAACCACAAATTCAAAGTGTTCCTGCTAACGAATGATTCAACCTAGAAGAACCAAATTTGTTAAACCAAGTGTGAATGGAGAATGGATCATTTCCTCCAAGTATCAACATAATAGATTAAAAAAAAAATTAGCTGTGATTCCAGTAAACTTGGAGTTCTTTGGAAGATTTGCAAAAGTTTTAAAATAAAGGTTTGTATTCCTCTCCTCTGCATAGGGCTACTGCAACAGAGATCTAATCATGGAGAGAGAACTGAGAACTAATTGAGTGAGATGAGTTTAAAAGAGCTAGCAAATAACCCTATTTGATTTAGAGTTCCAAATGCATGTATCCCTATAGGGAATAATGAAATGAAATGTAATAATTCAAAGTGTTCTTGCAAACGAACGCTTCAACATATAAGAACCAAATTTGGTGGACCAAGTGTGAATGGAGAACCAATTATTCTTCAAGATAGGGTGAAAACATTTTTACTGTGGTTCCAGTAAACTTAGAGTTCTGTGGAAGATTTCAAATGCTTTCAAATGAAATTTATTTACCTTGCCTCTGCTTAGGGCTATTGAATGGGAAACAAAGCATAAATAGTGCACGGAGAACCAATTGGGTTAGTCAAGGTTCAAGCAGCTAGCCCAAACCGTGTTTGATTTAGAGTTCCAAATGCATGTATCCACATAGGAGAAAACGAAGTGAAACCTACAAATTCAAAGTGTTCCTGCCAACGACTGCTTCAACCTAGAAAAACGAATCTTGAGGGACCAACTGTGAATTGAGTACCAATTATTCCCTCCAAATATCAACAACATCGGGTGAAAAAATATTTTCTGTGATTCCAGTAAACTCAGAATCCTGTGGAAGATTTGCAAACCCATTTAAATGAAAGTGTATTTTCCTCTCCTCTGCTTGGGACTACTAGATCAGCGAACAAAGCATAGAGAGTGCACTGACACCTAATTGATTGAGTCAAGTTTTAATGGGCTAGTGCAAACCATGTTTGATTTACAGTTCCAAATGTATGTATTCCTATAGGGGAAAATGAAGTGAAACCTCAAAATTTAGAGTCTTCCTGCCAATAGATGCTTCAACCTAGAATAAAGTAATTTCGGTGACCAAGTGCAAATGGAGTACCAATCATTCCCTCCAAGTATCAACAAAATCAGGCGAAAAAAATCTTTGCTAAGTTTCCAGTAAACTCAGAATTCTGTGGAAGCTTTGCAAATGCATTCAAAAGAAAGTGTATTTTCCTTACCATTGCTTAGGACTACTTCAACAGGTAACAAAGCACACAGATGACTAATCTAGTGAGTCATGTTTCAAGCAGCTGGCAGAAACTGTGTTCAATTTAGAGTTCCAAATGCATGTATCCCTCTAAGGGAAAATGAACTAAAACATAAAAATTCAAAGTGATCCTGCAAACGAACTCTTCAAACTAGAAGAACAAATATTGGTGGATCTGGTTCAAATTGACAACCACTCATTTCTACCCAATATAAAAAGATTGGGTCAAAAAATCTTTGCTGATTTCTGTGGAAGATTTGCAAAAGTATTCAAACTAAAGTGTATTTTCCTTGCCTCTGTTAAGGGCTACTTTATCAGGGAACAAACCATAGAGATCACACTGAGAACTATTTGATTGAGTCAAGTGAAAAGTAGCTAACACAAACCTTTGTTTCATTTAGTATTACAAATGCATGTACCTCATTAGGGGAGAATGAAGTGAAACTTAAAATTTTAAAATATTCATGCAAATGAACCCTTCAATTGAGAAGAACCAAATTTTATGTACAAATGTGAATGGAGTACTGATCATTCCCTCCAAATATCAATATGATCTGGTGAAAAAAAACTATTGCTGTGATCCAAGTAAACTTGTAGTTCTGTGGAAACTTTGCAAATCCTTTCAAATGAAAAGTTATATTTGTCTCCTCCGCTTAGGGCTACTTTAATGGGAAACAACTCATACAGAGTGCACAGAGAACTAATTGAATGAGTCGAGTTTCAAGAAGCTAGCAAAAACCGTGTTTGACATTGAGTTCCAAATGCATGTATCCCTATAGAAGAAAATGAAGTGAAACCTAAAAATTCAAAGTATTCCTGCTAACAAACGCTTCAAACTAGAAGAACCAAATTTGCTGGACCAGGTGTGAATGGAGAATTGATAATTCCCTCCAAGTATCAACATGATTGATTTAAATAAATTTTGCTGTGATTCCAGTGAACTCGGAGTTCTTTGGAAGCTTGCAAATGTTTTCAAATAAAGGTTTATATTCCTCTCTTCTACTTAGGGCTATTTCAATAGGCAACAAAGCATGAAGAATGCACCGAGAACTAATTGAGTGAATCTAGTTTAAAACAGCTATTACACACTGTGTTTGATTTAGAGTTAAAAATGCATGTATTCCTATAGGAGAAAATGAAGTGAAACCTAAAATTTCAAAGTGTTGCTGCAAACGAAGGCTTCAACCTAGAAAAATGAAATTTGCTGTGCCAAGTGCGAATGGAGTATTGATCATTCCTTCTAAGTATGAATGAGATCTGGTGAAAAATATTTGGTGAGATTTCTGTAAATTCAGAGTTGTGTGGAAGTTTTGCAAACCCTTTCAAATGAAAGTGTATTTTCCTTGCCTCTCTTTGGGTTACTTCAAAATGGAATGAATCATAAAGAGTGCACTGAGAAGTAATTGAGTGAGTCAAGTTTCAATAAGCTGGTTAAAACTGTGTTTGATTTTGAATTCCAAATGCATGTATCCCTATAAGAGAAAATGAAGTGAAACCTCAAAATTCTAAGATTTTCTGCAAATGAACGCTTCAACATAAGAATGAAATTTTTACCTCCAAGTGAAACTGTTATACTCATCTTTCCTGCCAAGTATCAACAATTTTGGTCAATAAAATATTGCTGAGATTGCAGTAAACTCTGAGTTCTGTGGAAGCTCTGAATGCTTTCAAAGGAAAGTATATATTCCTCACCTATACTTAGGGCTACTTCAACTGGGAACTAAGCATAGAGAGTGAATTGGGAAGTAGTTGAGTGAGTCAAGTTTCAAGCAGCTACCAGAAACCATGTTGATTTAGCATACCAAATGCATGTATCCTTATGAGAAAAAAGGAAAAAAAAAACAAACTTAAAATTTCAAAGTGTTTCTGCCAATGAATGCTTCAACATAGAAGAAGGAAAATTGGGAAGTTAACTGCAACTGGTATACTCATCTATCCTGCCAAGTATAAACACGATCAGTGAAAAAATGTTTGCTGAGACTCCAGTAAACCAGAGTTCTGTGGAAGGTCTATAAATATTTTCAAGTTAAAGTGTGTTTTCCTCACCTCTGCTTATGGCTACTTCAACAGGGAAAAAGCATATAGAGTGAACTGAGAACTAATTGAGTGAGCCAAGTTTCAAGCAGCTAGCACAAACCCTGTTTGATTAAATTTCCAATTGCATGTATCTCTTTAGAACAAAATGAAATGTAACCTAAAAATTCAAAGTGTTCCTGAAAATGAACACTTCAAACTAGAAGAAAGAAATTGGGGCAGCCATGTGCAACTGTTATACACATCTTCCTGCATAGTATCAACAAGATCTTGTGAAAAAAAAATGTTCATTGAGAATCCAGTAAATTCAGAGTTCTGTGGAAGATTTGGAAAGGCTTTCAAATGTAAGTGAATTTCCCTCGCCTCTGTTAGGGCTACATTAACTGGGTAACAGAATAGAGAGCACACTGAGAACTAATTGAGTGAGTCAAGTTTCAAGCAGCTAGCACAAACTGGGTTTGATTTAGAGTTCCAAATCCATGTATCCCTAAAGGGTAAAATAAAGTGAATCTAAAAATTCAAAGTGTTCCTGAAAAAGAGAGAGAGAGAGAGAGAGAGAGAGAGAGAGCACCTTGAGAAGTAATTGACTGAGTTACTTTTAAAGCAGCTAGCAAAAACCGTGTTTGATTTAGAGTTTCAAATGCATATATACCTATAGGGGAAAACGAATTGAAACCTAAGTATTCAAAGTGTTCTTGCAAATAAATGCTTCAACCGAGAAGAACAAAATTTTGGCAACCAAGTGCAACTCGAATGCTCATCTTTCCTGCATAGTGTCAACAAGATAGGGTGAAAAATATTTTGCTGAGATTCCAGTAAACTCAATGTTCTGTGGAAGCTCTGCAAAAACTTTCAAATGAAAGTGTATTTCCTTGCCTATACTTAGGGCTAAATCACCAGGGAACAATGCATAGAGGGTGCACTGAGAACTAATTCAGAGAATCAAGTTTCACGGAGCTACCACAAACTGTTTTTGAATTAATATTCCACATGATTGTATCCCTATAAGGGATAATGAAGTGACACCTAAAAATTCAAAGTTTTCCTGCATGAGAAAGGTTAAAACTGGAATAACAAAATTTTTGCAATTTTCAAAGTGTTTCTGTATAGAACCCTTCAACCTAGAAGAAGTAAATTTGGGCAGCCAAGTACTATTGGTATACTGAACTTTCTTTTATAGTATCAACAAGATCGAGTGAAAAAATATTTGCTGAAATTCCAGTGATCTCGGAGAACTGTGGAAGCTCTGAAAACACTTTCAAATGAAAGTGTATTTTCCTTGACACTGCTTAGGGCTAATTCAACAGGGAATAAAAGATAGTGTGTACACTGAGAACTAATTGAGTGAGTCAAATTTCAAGGACCTAGCACAAACTGTGTTTGATAGAGTTCCAAATGCATGTATCCAAAGAGTGGAAAATGTAATGAACCTATAAATTTAAACTGTTTCTGTAAACAAATGCTTCAACCTAAAAGCAAAATTTGGGCAGCCAAGTGCAACTGGTATACTCATATTTCCAGCCAAGTATCAACAATTACTGGTGAGTAAATATTTTCTGATATTCCAGTAAACTCGGAGTTCTATTGAAGCTTTGCAAAGGCTTTCAAATGAAAGTGTATTTTCCACACCTTTACTTATGGCTACTTCACCAGGGAACAAAGCATAGAGCGTGCACTGAGAACTAATCCAGTGAGTCAAGTTTCAAGCAGCTAGCACAAACCGTGTTTGATTAGAGATCCAAAATCAAGTATAAATAGAAGAAAATGAAATAAAATCTAAAAGTTTTCCTACAAATGAAAGCTTCAACATATAAGAATGAAACCTGGGCAGCCAAGTGCTTCTGGTATACTCATCTTTGCTGCCAAGTATCAATGAGATCGGGTGAAAAAGTATTTGCTGGGATGCAAGTAAACTCGAAGTTTTCTGGAAGCTTTGCAAAACTGTTAAAATAAAACCCTATTTTCTTTGCCTCTGCTTAGGGCTACTTAACAAGGGAACAAAGCATAGACAGTGCACTGAGAACTAATTGAGTGAGTCAAGTTTAAAGCAGCTAGCACAAAAAGTGTTTGATTTAGAGTTCCAAATGCATGTTTCCATATAGGAGAAAATGAAATGAAACCTAAATTTTCAAAGTGTTCCTGCATGCGAACCGTTCAACCTAGAAGAAAGAAATTTTTGTACGCAAATGCAACTCATATACTCATTTTTTCCTGCCAATTATCAACAATATTTGGTGAAAAAATATTTGATTTCAGTAAACTAGGTGATCTGTGGAAGTTCTGCAAAAGCATTCAAATTAAAGTGTATTTGTCTTCCCTCTGCTTATGGCTACTTCAACAGAGAACAAAGCATAGAGAGCCCACAGAGAACTAATTGAGTGAGTCAAGTTTCAAGCAGCTAGCACAAGCCATATTTGATTTAGAGTTCCAAATGCATGTATCCCCATAGGGATAATGAAGTCAAACCTAAAATTTGAAACTGTTCCTGCAAACGAATGCTTCAACAAGAATAATGAAATTTGGGCAGCCAAGTGCAACTGGTATACTCATGTTTTCTGCCAAGTATCACCAAGATCGGGTGAAAAAAAATATTTACGGAGATGCAAGTAAATTTGGAGTTCTCTGGAAGCTTTGAAAAGGTGTTCAAATGAAAGTGTATTTTCCTCACCTCTGCTTAGGGCTACCTAACACAGGAACAAAGCACAGAGAGTGCCCTGAAAACTAATTTATTGAGTCAAGTTTCAAGCAGCTTGTACAAACCATGTTTGATTTAGAGTTCCAAATGCATGTATCCCTATAAGGGAAAATGAAGTGAAACCTAAAAATTCAAAGTTTTCCTTCAAAAGAACTCTTCAATCTAACAACAAAATTTTGGGCATCCAAGTGCAACTGGTATACTAATCTTTCTTGCGAAGTATCAGCAAGATCCAGTGAAAAAAATATTTGCTGATATTCCAGTAAACTTGGAGTACTGTGGATGATCTGCAAAGGCATTCAAATATAAGTATATCTTCCTCGCCTCTGCTTAGGGCTACTTCAACAGGGAAGAAAGCATAGGGAGTGCCTGATAACTAATTCAGTGAATCACATTTCAAGCAGGTAGCACAAATGGTGTTGATTTAAAATTCCAAATGCATGCATCCCTATACGGGAAAATGAATTGAAGTATAAGTATTCAAAGTATTTCTGCAAATGAACGCTTCAACCTAGAAGAACAAATATTGGGCAGCCAAGTGCAACCAGTATACTCATATTTCTTCCCAAGTATCAACAAGATCAGGTGAACGATTTTTTCTTGCTGAGATTCTAGTAAACTTGTAGTTCGGTGGAAGCTCTGCAAAGGCTTTCAAATGAAAGTGTATTTTCCTCACATCTGATTAGGGCTACTTCACCAGGTTCAAAGCATAGAGAGTGCACTGATAATTAATTCAGTGAGTTAAGTTTCACACAGCTAGCACAAACTGTGGTTGAATTACTATTCCAAATGCTTGTATCCCTATTAGCGAAAACAAAGTGAAACCTAAAATTTCCAATTTTTCCTGCAAAAGAATGCTTATTTTTAGAAGAATGAAATTCACACATCCAAGTTCAACTGGTATACTCATTTTTTCTGCCAAGTATCAACAAGTTCAGGTGAAAAAATATTTATTGATATTTCAGTAAACTCGGAGTTCTGTGGAAACTCTGCAAACACTTTAAAATGAAAGTTTATTTTCCTTGACTCTGCTTAGGAGTAATTTAACAGGAAAAAGGATAGTGAGCACCCTGAGAACTAATTGAGTGAGTCAAGTTTGAAGCACCTACCAAAAATCGTGTTTGATTAGAGTTTCAAAGGCATTTATACCGAGAGGTAAAAATGAAATGTAACCTAAAAATTCAAACAGATCATTCATTCAAACGTTACAACCTAGAAGAGCGAAATTTGGGCAGCAAAATGCAATTGGTATACTCATCTTTCCTGCCAAGAATCAACAATATATGGGAAAAATATTTGCTAGATTCCAGTAAACTCAGAGTTCAGTAAAGCTCTGCAAATGCTTTCTAATGAAATTGTATTTTCCTCACCTTTGAGTAGGGCTAGTTCAACAGGGAAAAAGAACACAGAGTGCACAGAGAACTAATTGAGGGAGTCAAATTTCAAGTCACTTGCACAAACTGTGTTTGATTTAGAGTTGCAAATATATGTATCCTTATAGGGGAAAATGAAGTGAAACCTAAAAATTCAAAGTTTTGCTTCAAAAAAACGCTTCAATCTAAAAGTGAAATTTGGGCATCCAAGTACAAGTGGTATACTAATCTTTCTTGCCAAGTATCAATACGATCAGTTGAAAACATATTTGCTGAGATTCCAGTAAAATCAGAGTTATTTGGAAGATCTGCAAAGGAATTCAAATGTAAGTATACCTTCCTCACCTCTGCTTAGGGTTGCTTCAACAGGGAAATAAAAGTATACAAATTGTCATTAGAACAAATTGAGAGAGTTGTTTCAAGCAGCTAGGAAAAACTGTGTTTTATTTAGAGTTTCAAATGCATGTATTCCTATAGGGGAAAATAAATTGAAACCTAAATTTTCAAAATGTTTCTGCAAACGAATGTTTCAACCTAGAAGAACAAAATTTTGGCAACCAAGTGCAACTGGTGTACTCCTGCCAAAATCAACAAAATCGGGTGATTTTTTTTTTTTCACTGAGATTTCAGTAAACTCTTAGTTCAGTGGAAGCTCTGCAAAGGCTTGCAAATGAAAGGGTATTTTCCTAACCTCTACTTAGGAATAATTCATCAGGGAAAAAAGCATAGAGAGTGCACTGAGACCTAATTTAGTGAGTCAAATTTCAAGCAGCTAGCACAAGCTGTGTTTGATTTAGAGCTCTAAATTCTTGTATCCCTATAGAAGAAAATGAACAGAAAACAAATAATTAAATGTGTTCCTGCAAATGAATGCTTAAAGCTAGAAGAACAAAATTTGGGTAGCCATGTGCAACTCGTACACTTATCTTTCCAGCCAAGTATCAACAATTTGGGTGAAAATAATATTCGATGAGATTCCAGTAAACTCGTAGTTCTGTGGAAGGTCTGTAAACACTTTCAAATGAATGAGGATATTCCTGTCCTATGACTAAGGCTAGTTCAACAGAGAACAAAGCATAGATAGCCCACTGAGAACGAATTTAGTGAGTCAAGTTTCAAACAGCTAGCACAAACTGTGTTTTATTTAGAGTTCCAAAAGCATGTATCCTCACATGGGATAATGAGGTGAAACCTAAAAATACAAAGTGCATTTTCCTTGCCACTGCTTAGGACTACTTCAACAGAGAACAAATCATAGAAAGCCCAAAGTGAAATAATTGAGTCAAGTTTCAAGCAGCTAGCACAAACTGTGTTTGATTTACAATTTCAAATTATTCTATCCCTGTGAGTGAAAATAAAATGAAACCTAAAAATTCAAAATGTTCCTGCAAAGGATTGATTCAACCTAGAAGAACAAAATTTGAGCAGCCATGTGCAACTGTTATACTCATCTTTCCTGCAAAAGCTTTCAAATAAAAGTGTATTTTCCTCACCTCTGCTTAGGGCTTCTTCAACAGGGAACAAAGCATAGAATGCCCACTGAGAAAAAAATAAGTGAGTTAAGTTTCAGGCAGCTAGGACAAACCCTCTTTGATTTAGAGTTCTAAATGCATGTATCCCCATAGGGAAAGATGATTTGAAACCTAAAATTTCAGACTGTTCTTGTAAAATGAACGATTCAACATAGAAGAAAGAAATTTGGGCAGCCAAGAGAAACTTGTATCCTCCTCTTTCCTGCCAAGTATCAACAAGATTGGGTGAAAAAATATTTGCTGATATTCCAGTAAAATCGTAGTTCTCTGGAAACTTTGCAAATGCTTTCAAATAAAAGTGTATTTTCTTCGCCTCTGCTTAGGGCTACTTCAACAGGAACAAAGCATAGAAAAATGCACTTAAAACTAATTGACTGAATCAAGTTTCAAGCAGCTATCATAAATTGTGTTTGATTTAGAGTTCCAAATGCATGAATCCCTATAGGAGAAAATGAAGTGAAAAGTAAAATTTCAATGAGTTCCTGCAAATGAATGTTTCAAAATAGTAGAAGTGTTGAGAGCCACAGCCAAAGGGGCCCCAGCAAACTTCCAGCTGCCGGCTGATGATTGGCTCACAGCAGCCCCAGCAACATCTAGCTGATTGGCTCCTCTGCGGTGATGCTCATTGGGCTGTTTCCCTGCCCTTTCAGACCACGGAGCTGCTCAATGGGGGACTTTTTTGGCTCTGCCCACGTGACCCAGCCAATTGGACTCAAGAGCAGGAGGATTGTGGGAGGTGGAGAGAAGCTTGTGTGGGAGAGAGAGGCTTGTGGAAAGCTGGTGGTGGCAGTTGAGGCTCTGAGGGTTTTTCCTGAGAGGCTGTTTGTTTGGCGTGTGTGGTTCTAAAAATAAAGTTAGTTTCTTTTGACAAGTGGCTCCTGATTGTGCCCAGCCAGACTGCGGCAAGAAGGAAATTTGGGCAGCTAAGTGACACTCCTATTCTCATCTTTCCTGCCAAGTATGAACAAGATCAGTTGAAAAATATTTGCTGAGATTACAGTAATCTTGGAGTTCAGTGGCAGCAATAAAAAGGATTTCAAATGAAATTGAATATTCCTTTCCTCTGCTTAGGGTTTCCTTCCAAGGAACAAAGCATAGAGAGCAAATTGAGAACTAATTAAGGGAGAAATGTTTCAAGCAGCTAGCAATAACCGTGTTTGATTTAAAGTACCAAATGCATGTATTCCTATAAGGGAATTGGAAGTGAAAACTAAAATTCATATTTCATGGAATTGAAAGCTAAAACCTAGAAGAGGAAATTTGCATATAAAATGTAATTTGTATACTCATCTTTACTGAGAAGTATCAACAAGTTAGAATGAAAAAAAAAAATATTTGCTCAGATTCCAGTAATATCATAGATCTGTGAAAGACCTTCAAATTATTACAAGTGAATGTGTATATTCACCTCCTATGCATAGGGGAACTTCAACAGGGAACAAAACATAGGGATCCCACTGAGGACTAATTGAGTGAGTCAAGTTTCAAGTAGCTACAAAAAACCGTGTTTGATTTAGAGTTCCAAATAGATGTATCCCTATAGGGCAAAACGAAGTGAAACCTAAAATTTAAAGTGTTAATGCAAACAAACACTTCAACCTTGAAGAACAAAATTTGGGCAGCCCAGTGAAACTGGTATGCTCGTATTTCCTGGTAAGTATCAACAAGACTGGGTGAAAAATTATTTGTTGTGATTCCAGTAAACTCAGAGTTCTCTGGAAGCTCTAAAAATGTTTTCATATGAAAATGTGTTTTCCTCCATCTGCTTAGTGCTAATTCAACCATGAACAAAAGACAGAGTGCACACTGAGAACTAATTGAGTGAGTCAAGTTTCAAGCAGCTAGCACAAACCATGTTTGATTAAAGTTCAAATGCTTCTATCCCTATGGGGGAAAATGAAATGAAACCTAAAAATTCAAAGTCTTCCTGTAAATGAATTCTTAAATCTAGAATAACGAAATTTGGGCATCAAAGTGCAACTGCTATGCTCATCTTTCCAACCATTTATCAACAAGATCAGTGAAAAAAATCATGGCTGAGATTCCAGTAAACTCTAAGTTCTGTAACAGCAGTGCAAAAACATTCCAGTGAAAGTGGATTCACCTCAATTCTGCTTAGGAGTACTTCAACAGGGAAAAAACATGGAGAGGGCACAGAGAACTTATTGATTTAGTTAATACTCAAGAAGCTAGTACAGACCATGTTTGATTTAGAGTTCCAAATGCATGTATCCCTTTAGGGGAATATGAAGTAAAACCTAATAATTCAAAGTGTTCCTGAAAAGGAATACTTCAACCTAGAAGAACAAAATTTGGGTGGCCAAGTGCAACTGGTATACTCATCTTTCTTGTCAAGTATCAACAACATCAGGTGAAAAACTATTTGCTGAAATTCCAATAAACTAAGAGTTCTGTGGAACCTTTGCTAATGCTTTGAAATGAAAGTAAACTTTCCTTGCTGCTGCTTAGGGCAACTTGAAGAGGGAAGAAGGAATGGAAAGAGGACTGAGAACTAATTGAGAGAGTCAATTTCAATAAGCTAGCACAAACTATGTTTGATTAAAGTTCCAAATGCTTCTATCCCTATAGGGGAAAATGAAATGAAACCTAAAAATTCAAAGTGTACCTGTAAATGAATTCTTCAATCTAGAATAACAAAATTTGGGCATCCAAGTGCAACTGCTATGCTCATCTTTCCCACCATGTATAAAAATGATTGGTGAAAAAAAAAATATTTGCTGAGATTCCAGTAAACTCAAAGTTTTGTTAAAGCACTGCAAAGGCATTACAGTAAAAGTGGATTCTCCTCGACTCTGCTTAGGTGTACTTCAACAGGGAAAAAAGCATGGAGAGGGCACTGAGAAATTATTGATTCAGTTAATACTCAAGCAGCTATCACAAACCGAGTTTGAATTAAAGTTCCAAAAGCATGTAACCCTTTAGGAGAAAATAAAATAAAACCTAAAAATTCAAAGAGTTCCTGCAAAGGAAGGCTTAATCGTAGAAGAACTAAATTTGGGTGGCCAAGTGCAACTGATATTCCAGTAAACTCGGAATACTCTGGAAGCTGTGCAAACGCCTTCAAATGAAAGTGTATTTTCCACACTCTGATTAGGGCTACTTCAACAGGGAACAAAGCAAAGAGAGCACACTTATACCCAATTGAGTGTGTCAAATTTCAAGGAGCTAGCACAAACCGTGTTTGATTTGGAGTTCCAAATGCATGTATCCCAGAGGGGAAAACGAACTGAAAAATACAAAGTGTTTCTCCAAGTGAACGCTTCAACCTAGAAAAATAAAATTTGGCAGCCAAATTTAATTACTATACTCCTCTTTCCTGCCAAGTATCAAAAAAATCTGGTGAAAAAATATTTGCTGAGATTCCATTGAACTCGGAGTTTTGTGGAAGCTCAGCATACACTTTCAAATGAAAGTGTATTTTCCTCAACTCTGCTTAGGGAACATTCAACATTGAACAAAATATATAGAGCATACTGAGAACTAATTGTTGGAGTCAAGTTTCAAGCAGCTAGCACATACCATGTTTGAATAGAGTTGCAAAACCATGTATCCCTAGAGTGGAAGATGAAATGAAACGCAAAAATTCAACGTGTTCCTACAAACGAATCTTTCCACCTATAAGACTGAAAATTCGGCAGCGAAGGTCAACTACTAAACTCATCTTGCCTGCCAAGTTTCAAAAAGATCGAGTGGAAAATTATTAGCTGAGATTCCAGTAAACTCGGAGTTCTGTGGAAGTACTGTAAATGCTTCCAAATGAAACTGTATTTTCCTAGACTCTGCATATGGAAAATTCAGATAAAGACTGCAGTGAGAACTAATTGAGTGACTCAAGTTTCAAACAGCTAGCACAAACTGTGTTTGATTAAAGTTCCAGATGCTTGCATCCCTATAGGGGAAAATGAAATGAAAGCTAAAAGTTCAAAGTGTTCCTGAAAACGAAGGCTTCAACCTAGACAAAGGAAATTTGTGCATCAATGTGTAACTTGTATACTCATCTTTCCTGCCAGGTATCAACAAATTAGGGTGAAAAAACTTTTGCTCAGACTCCAGTAAAGTATTAGATCTGTGGAAGCTATGCAAAAGCTTTCAACTGACAGGGTATATTCCTAGCCTCTGCTTAGGAGAACTACAACAGGGAAAAAACATAAGAATCCCACTGAGAACAAATTGAGTGAGTCAAGTTGCATGCAGCTAGTACAAACCATGGTTGATTTAGAGTTCCAAATGCATGTACCCCTTTATGGAAAAATAAAGTAAACCTAAAATTTCAAGTGTTCCTGCAATTGCATGCTTCCATCTTGAAGAACAAAATTTGGGCAGCCAAGTGAAACTGGTATACTCATTTTTCCTGGCAAGTATCAACAAGATCGGGTAAAAAATTATTTGCTGCAATTCCAGTAATCTCAGAGTTCTCTGGAATCTCTGCAAATGCTTTCAAATGAAAATGTATTTTCCTCTATTCTGCTTAGGGCTAACACAACCATAAAAAAAGGACAGAGTGCTCACTGAAAACTAATAGAGTGAGTCATGTTTCAAATAGCTAGTAGAAACTATGTTTGATTAAAGTTCCAAATGCTTGTATCCCTATAGGGGAAAATAAAATGAAACCTAAAAATTTAAAGTGTTCCTGAAAATGAAGGCTTCAACCTAGAAGAAGGAAATGTGTGCAATGATGTACAACTTTATACACATCTTTTTTTGCCAGATATAAACAAATTAGGGTGAAAAAATATTTGCTCAGATTTTGGTAATCTCAGAAATCAGAGGAAGGTCTTCAAAGGCTTTCAAATGAAAATGTAGATTCCTAAATTCTGTTTTGCAATAAATCAACAGGGAACAAAGGACAGAGTGTGCACTGAGAACTAATTGAGTGAGTAAAGTTTCAAGCAGGCAGCAGAAACCCTGTTCGATGAAAGTTTAAATTGCATGTATCCCTAGAGGGGAAAATGAAATGAAAACTAAAAATTATTTGTGTTCCTCTAAATGAACGCTTCAATCTACAAGATCAAAATTCGGGCAGCCAAGTGAAATTGGTATACTCATCTTTCCTGCCAAGTATCAACAAATTAGGGTGAAAAAATATTTGCTCAGATTCCAGTAAACTATTAGATTTGTGGAAGCTGTGCAAAAGCTTTCAACTGAAAGTATATATTCCTGGCTTCTGCTTAGGAGAACTACAACAGGGAACAAAGCATAGAGAGTGCACTAAGAACTAATTTAGTGAGTGAAGTTTCATGAAGCTAGCCCAAACCGTGTTTGATTTAGTGTTTCAAATACTTATATCCCAATGAGTGAAAACAAAATGAAACCTAAAAATTCAAAATGTTCCTGCAAAGGAATGCTTCAACCTAGAAGAATGAAATTTGGGCAGCCAAGTGCAACTGAAATACTCATCTTTCCTGCAAAGTATCAACAAGATTGGGTGAAATAAAAATATGCTGAGATTCCACTAAACTCGGAGTTCTGTGGAAGATCTGTGAAGGCATACAAATGTAAGTATATCTTCCTCGCCTCTTCTTAGGGCTACTTCAAAAGGAAAAAAAAAAGCATAAAAAGCACCCTGAGAACTAATTGAGTGAGTCATGTTTCAAGCAGCTAGCACAAACAGTGTTTGATTTAGAGTTCAAAATGCTTGTATCCCCATAGCGAAAAACCTAAAAATTCAAACCAAGAAAAATGAAATTTCGGCATCCACGTGAAAGTTGTATCCTCCTATTTCCTGCCAAGTATCAACAACATTGGGTGAAAAAAATGTTTCCTGTGATTCCAGTAAAATCACAATTCTGTGGAAAATTTGCAAATGCTTTCAAATAAAAGTGTATTTTCCTCGCCTCTGTTTAGGGCTACTTGAATAGGAAGAAAGCAATGAGAACTAATTGAGTGAGTTAAGTTTCAAGCAGCTACCCCTAATTGTGTTTGAATTAGAGTTCCAAATGCTTGTATCCCTATAGGGGAAAATGAAGTGAAAACTAAAAATTCAACAAATTCCTCCAAACGAAAGCTTTAACCTAGTAGAATGAAATTTGGGCAGCTAAGTGAAGATGCTATACTTGCTTCCTACCAAGTATCAAAAAAATCAGTTGAAAAATATTTGCTGAGATTACACTAATCTCAGAGTTCAGTGGTAGCTCTGCAAAGTTTTCAAATGAAATAGAATTTTCATCACCTCTGCTTAGGGCTACATCAACAGAAACAAAGCATAGAGTTTGCACTGAGAATTAATTGAGTGAGTTAAGTTTCAAGCAACTAGCACAAACCGTGTTTGGTTTAGAGTTCGAAAGGCATGTATCCCCATAGGGAAAATGAACTGAAGCCTAAAAATTCAGAGTATGCCTGTAAAACAAATTCATCGACCTAGAAGGACACAATTTGGGCAGCTAAATGTATCTTGTGTTCTCATCTTTCCTGCCAAGAATCAAAAGATTGGGCAAAAAAAAAAAATTGTTGAGGTTCCAGTAAATTTGAAGTTCTGTGTAAACTTTGCAAAGGCTTTCAAATGAAAATGTATTTTCCTTGCCTCTGCTTAGGGTTACTTCAACAGGAACAAAGCATAGAGAGTGCACTGAGAACCAATTGAGTGAGTCAAGTTTCAAGGAACTAGCACTAATCTTGTTTGATTTAGAGTTCCAAATGCATGTATTCCTATAGGGGAAAATAAAGTGAAAACTAAAAATTCAACGAGTTTCTGCAAACGAACACTTCAACCTAGTAGAACGAATTTTGGGCAGCCAAGTTCAACTGCTATACTCACCTTTCATGGCAAGTATCGACAACATCAGGTGAAAAAATATTTGCTGATATTACAGTAAACTCGAAGTTCGGTGAAAGCTCTGCAAAGGCTTTCAAATGAAAGTGATTTTTGCTTGCCTATACTTAAGGCTACTTTGCAGGGAACAAAGCATATGGAGTGCACTGAGAACTAACTGAGTGAGTCAAGTTTCAAGAAGCTAGCAATAACCATGTTTGATGTAGAGTTCCAAATGCATGTATTCCTATAAGGGAAGACAAAGTGAAACCTAAAAATTCATTTTCTCATGCAATTGAATATTTGAACCTAAAAGAGGAAATCTTCACATCAATGTGCAACTTGTGTACTCATCAATAATGAGAACTATCAACAAGTTAGGGTGAAAAAATATTTGCTCAGATTCCAGTAAACTCAGAGATCTGTGGAAGATCTTCAAACTCTTTCAAAAGAAAATGTATATTCTTCCCCTCTGCTTAGGGGTACTTCAACAGGGAACAAAACATAGGGATCCCACTGAGAACTAATTTTGTGAATCAAGTTTCAAGCAGCTAACACAAACAGTGTTTGATTTAGAGTTCCAAATGCATGTATCCCTAAAGGGAAAACAACGTGAAACCTAGAATTTCAACTGTTCCTGCAAATGAACGCTTCAACCAAGAAGAAATATATTTGGCAGCCAAGTGAAACTGGTATATTCATTTTTCCTGCTAAGGAAAGACAAGATAGGGTGAAAAATTATTTGCTGTGATTCCAGTAAACTTGGAGTTCTGTGGAAGCACTGCAAATGCTTTCAAATAAAAATCTATTTTCCTCAATTCTGCTTAGGCTAATTCAAAAGGGAACAAAGGACAGTGAGCACACTGAGAACTACTTTATTGAGTCAAGTTTCAAGCAGCTAGCAAAAAGCATATTTGAATACAGTCCCAAATGCTTGTATCCCTAAAGGGGAAAATGAAATGAAATGTAAAAATTCAAAGTGTTCCTGAAAACAAACACTTCAACCAGAAAAACTAAATTTGGGCAGCCAAGTGCAACTGCTGTACTCATCTCTCCTACCAAGTATCAACAAGACCAGGTGAAAAAAAATATTTGCTGAGATTTTAGTAAACCCAGAGTTCTGCAGAAGCTCTGCAAAGGCATTCCAATGTAAGTGGATTTTCTTCACCTCTGTTCAGGGCTCTCTCAATGGGGAACAAAGCAGAGGGATCCCAATGAGACATAACTGAGTGTGTCAAGTTTCAAGCAGCTCACACAAACCTTGTTGATTTAGAATTCCAAATGCATGTATCCATACAGGGGAAAATGAAGTTAAAACTAAATATTCAATGTGTTCCTGCAAATGAACACTTCAACCTAGTAGAACATAATTTGGGCAGCAAAGTGCAACTTGAATACTAGTCTTTCCTGCCAAGTGTCAATAATATCAGTAGAAAAAAAAAATATTTGCTAAGATTCCAGTAAACTAGGAGTTATTTGGAAGCTCTGCAAAGGCTTTCCAATTAAAGTGTATATTCCTTGTCTCTACTTAGGCTACTTCAACCAGAAACAAAGGATCAAGAGTGCACTGAGAACTAAATGAGTGAGTCAAGTTTCAAGTAGCTAGCACAAACTGTGTTTGATTTAGAGTTCCAAATGCATGTATCCTTATAAGGGAAAATGAAGTGAAACCTAAAAATTCAATGTTTTCCTGCAAATGAAATCTTTAACCTAGAAGAACGAAATTTGCACATTCCACTGCAACTGGTATACTAATCTTTCCAGCCATGTATCAACAAAATCATGTAAAAAACTATTTGCTGAGATTCCAGTAAATTCGGAGTTCTATGGAAGCTCTGCAAATGCTTTCAAATTAAAGTGTATTTTCCTCACCTCTGATTAGGGCTACTTCAAAAGGGAACAAATCATACAGAGTGCACTGAGAACTAATTGAGTGAGTATAGATTCAAGCAGCTAGCACAAATCGTGTTTGATTTAGAGTCTCAAATTCATATATCCCCACAGGGGAAAACGAAGTGAAACCTATAATATCAAAGTGTTCCTTCAAACGAACAGAACACTTCAACCTAGAAGAACTAAGTTTGGGCAGCCAAGTGCAACTGGAATACTCATCTTTCCTGCCAAGTATCAACAAGATTGGATGAAAATTTATTTGCTGAGATTCCAGTAAACTTGAGTTCTGTGGAAGCTCTGCAAATGCTTTCAAATGAAAGTGTATTTTCCTCGATTCTGATTAGGGTAACTTCAATAGGGAACAAAGCATAGAGAGTGCACTGAGAACTAAGTGAGTGAGTCAAGTTTCAAGCAGGTAGAAAAAAATCATGCTTTATTTAGAGTTCCAAACGCATGTGTCCCTATTAGGGAAAAAATGAAATAAAATTAAAAATTCAAGTGTTTCTGCAAATTAATGCTTCACGACAAAAACAAAATTTGGGCAGCCAAGTGCAATTGGGATACTCATTTTTTCCTACCAAGTATCAGAAATTTCAGGAGAAAAAAAATATTTGCTGTGATTCCAGTAAATATGGAGTTCTGTGGAAGCTCTGCAAAGGCATTCAAATGAAAATGTATTGTCCTCACCTCTGCTTAGGGCTACATCAATAGGGAACAAAGCATGAAGAGTGCACTGAGAATATATTCATTGATTAAGATTCAAGCAGCTAGCAAAAACTGTGTTTGATTTAGAGTTCCAAATGCATGTATTCCTGTAGGGGAAAATGAAGTAAAACATAAAAATTCAAAGTGTTCCTGCAAAGTAAGACTTCAACATAGAAGAAGGAAATTTGTGCATCAATGTGCAAAGTATCTTTCCTGAGAAGTACCAATAAGTTAGGGTGAAAAAATATATGCTCAGATTCCAGTAAACTCTGATTCTATGGAAGGCCTTCAAAGACTTTCAAATGAAATTTCCTGGATTCTGCTCCAGGCTAACTCAACAGGGAACAAATGACAGAGAACTCACTGAGAACTAATTGAGTGAGTAAAGATTCAAGCAGCTAGCACAAACCCTGTTTGATTAAAGTTCCCATTGCATGTATCCCTATAGGTGAAAATGAAATTAAACCTAAAAATTCAAACTGTTTATGGAAATGAATGCTTCAACTTAGAAAAGCAAAATTTGGGAAGCCAAGTGCAAATGGTACAGTCATTTTTACTACCATGAATCAAAAACTTTGGGTGAAAAAAATATTTGCTGTGATTACAGTAAACTCGGGGTTCTGTGGAACTTGTGCAAAAACATTCAAATGAAAATGGATTTTCCTCCTGTCTGCTTAGGGCTACTTCAACAAGGAACAAACCATAGAGACCCTACTGAGAAATAATTGAGTGAGTCGAGTTTCAAAGAGCTAGCACAAACCGTGTTTGATTTAGAGTTCCAAATGCCTGTATCCATATAAGGGAAAATGAAGTGAATCCTCAAAATTCAAAGTGTTCCTGCAAAGGAATGCTTCAACCTAGAAAAATAAAATTTGGGCAGCCAAGTGCAACTGGTATACTCATCTTTCCTGCCAAGTATCTAAACGTTTGGGAGAAAAAAATATTTCCTGAAATTCCAATAAACTCAGAGTTCTGTGTAAGCTCTGCAAATGCTTTCAACTGAAAGTGTATTTTCCTCACGTCTACTTAGGACTACTTCAACAGGGAACAAAGCATAGAGAGTGCACTGAGATAAATAGAGTGAGCCAAGTTTCAAGTTGCTAGCATAAATCGTGTTTGATTTAGAGATCTGAAGGCATGTATCCCCATAGGGAAAAATGAACTGAAACCTAAAAATTCTGAGTGTTCCTGTAAAATGAATGCTTAAACCTAGAAGAACAAAATTTGGGCAACCAAGTGCAACTGGTATACTCATATTTCCTGCCAAGGATCTACAAGATCAGGAGTAAAAAAATATTTCCTGAGATTCCAGTAACCTCGGAGTCTGGTAAAGCTCTGCAAATGCTTTCAAATGAAAGTGTATTTTCCTCACCTCTGCTTAGGGCTACTTCAACAGGGAACAAACCATAGAGAGCACATGGAGACAAATAGAGTGACTCAAGTTTCATGTCGCTAGCATAAATTGTGTTTGATTTAGAGTTCCAAATGCATATATCCCTATTGGAGAAAATGAAGTGAAACATAAAATTTCAAAGTGTTCTTGTAAATGAAGGATTCAACCCCAGTACAATGAAACTTGGACAGACATGTTCAACTGGTATAATCATCTTTCTTGGAAGTATAAACAAGACTGGGTGAAAAATCATTTGCTGAGATCCAGGAAACTTGAAGATCTGTGGCAGCTCTGCAAATACTTTCCAATGAAAGTGTATTTTCCTGCGCTTCTGCTTAGGGCTTCTTGAAAAGGAACAAAGCATAGAGAGCCCACTGAAAACTAATTGAGTGAGTCAAGTTTCAAGCAGCTATCACAAATGATGTTTGATTTGGTATTCTTAAGGCATGTATCCCCATAGGCAAAAATGAATTGAAAACTAAAAATTCAGAGTGTACCTGTAAAATGAACACTTCAACCTAGAAGAATAAAATTTGAGCACCAAGTGCAACTTGTATCTTCATCTTTCCTACCAAGAATCAACAAGACCGGGTGAAAAAGATATTTGCTGTGATTTCTGTAACCTCAGAATTCTGTGGAAACCATTCAAAGGCACTCTAATGAAAGTGGATTTCCCTGGCCTCTGCTTAGGGCTACTTCAACAGGGGAAAAAACCATAGGGATCCCAATGAGAATTAATTGAGTGAGTCAAGTTTCAAGGAGCTAGCTCTAATTTTGTTTAATTTAGAGTTCCAAATGCATATATCTTTATAGGTGAAAATGAAGTGAAAACAAAAAATTCAACAAGTTCCTGCAAATGAAAGCTTCAACCTACTAGAATGAAATTTGGGCAGCCAAGTGCAACTGCTATACACATCTTTTTGCCACATATCAACAAGATCAGGTGAAAAAAATATTTTACTGAGATTACAGTAAACTCAGAGTTCGGTGGAAGCTATGCAAAGGCTTTCAAATGAAAGTGAATTTTCCACAGCTCTGCTTAGGGATACTTTACAGGGAACAAAGCATAGAGAGCACACTGAGAAATAATTAAGTGAGTCAAGTTTCAAGAAGGTAGCAACAACCGTGTTTGATTTAGAGTTCCAAATGCATGTATCCGTATAATGGAAGATGGAGTAAAACCAAAAAATTCATTTCTCATGCAACTGAATGCTTGACTATAGAAGAGGAAAATTGCACATCAAAGTGCAACTTGTATACTCATCTTTACTGAGAAGTACCAAGAAGTTAGGGTGAAAAAACATTTGCTCAGATTCCAGTAAACTCGAAGATCTGTGGAAGATCTTCAAACTCTTTCAAATGAAATGCATTTTCCTCACCTCTGCATAGGGGTACTTCAACAGGGAACAAAACATAGGGATCCCACTGAAAACTAATTGAGTGAGTCAAGTTTCAAGAAGCTATCACAAATCTTGTTTGATTAAAGTGCCAATTACATGTATCCCTATAGGGGGAAATGAAGTGAAATCTAAAATTTCAAGGGTTCCTGCAAATGAACACTTCAACCTAGATAAAGAAATAGGACAGCCAAATGAAACTGGTATACTCATCTTTCCTGCCAAGGAACAAAAAGATCAGGTGAAAATTTATTTGCTGTGATTCCAGTAAACTCAGAGTTCTGTGGAAGCATGAAAATACTTTCAAATGAAAATGTATTTTTCCTCAATCCTGCTTAAGCTGATTTAAAAGGGAACATAGGACAGCGAGCACACTGAGAACTAGTTGATTGAGTCAAGTTTCAAGCAGCTAGCACAAAGCGTGTTTGAATAAAGTTTCAAATGCTTCTATCCCTGTAGGAGAAAATGAAATGTAACATAAAAATTCAAAGTGTTCCTGAAAACGAACACTTCAACCTAAATGAACGAAATTTGGGCAGCCAAGTTCAACTGGTATACTCATCTTTCCTACCATGAATCACATGACCGGATGAAAAAAAATTGCTGAGATTCCAGTAACCTTGGAGTTCTGTGGAAGCTCTGCAAAGGCATTCCAATGAAAATGAATTTTCCTCGCCTGTGCTTAGGGCTACTTCAACAGGGAAAAAAGCATGTGGATCGCAGTAAGAACTAAATGATTGAGTTAAGTTTTAAGCAGCTAGCTCAAACCTTGTTTGATTTAGCATTCCAAATGCATGTATCCCTATAAGAGAAAATGAAGCAAATCCTAAAAATTCAAAGTGTTTCTGCAAATGAATGCTTCAACTTAGAAGAACAAAATTTGTGCAGCAAAGTGCAAATGGTATACTCATCTATTCTGCCAAGTATCTACAAGATCAAAAGAAAAAAAATTTCCTGATATTCCAGTAAACTCAGAGTTCTGTTGAAGCTCTGAAAATGCTTTAAACTGAAAGTGCATTTTCCTCACCTCTGCTTAAGGCTACTTCAACAGGGAACAAAGCATAGAGAGCATTCTGATACAAATTGAGTGAGTCAAGTATCAAGTTGCTAACACAAATCATGTTTGATTTAGAGTTCCAAATGCATGTATCCTTATACCAGAAAAGAAACTGAAAAATAAAAATTCAAAGTGTTCCTGCAAAAAAAGTCTTCAACCCAGTACAATGAAACTTGGGCAGAAAAGTGCAACTGGCATATTCATCTTTCCTGAGAAGTATAAACAAGATGGGGTGAAAAATTGTTTGCTGAAATTCCAGGAACCTTGGAGATCTGTGGAAGCTCTGCAAATGCTTTAAAATAAAAGTGTTTTTTCTCCCCTCTGCTTAGGGCTTCTTCAAAAGGAACAAAGCATAGAGAGCCCACTGAGTTTATTCTCGTCAATCTTCTTAGGGATAATTCAACATGAACAAAACATAGAGATTGCACTGAGAACTAATTGAGTGAGTCAAGTTTCAAGCAGCTAGCACAAACTGTGTTTGATTTAATTTCCAAATGCATATGTCCCTGTAGTAAAAAACTAACTACAACCTAAATTTTACAGGGTTCCTACAAATGAACGCTTCAACCTAGAAGAACAAAATTTTGCAGCCAAGTTAATTTCTATAATCATCTTTTCTGCCAATTATCAACAAGATCAAGTGTAAAATTGTTTGCTGGATTCCAGTAAATTTGGAGTTCTTTGGAAGCTCTAAAAAGGCTTTCAAAAAAGAAAGGAATTTCTTTGCTTCTGCTTAGGGCTACTACAACAGCAAAGAAAGCATACAGACTGCACTGAGAACTAATTGAGTGAGTCCTGTTTCAAGCATCTACCACTACCCATGTTTTATTTAGAGTTACAAATGCATGTATCTATAAGGGAAAAAGAAGTTTAAAACAAAAATTATTTTTTCCTTCTAAGGAACACTTCAACCAAAAAGAAGGAAATTTGCACATTGACGTGCAACTTGTATACTCATCTTTCCAGCCAAGTAATAACAAGTTAGGGTGAAAAAATATTTGCTCAGATTTCAGTAACCTTGGAGATCTGTGAACGGTCTTTAATGGCTTTCAAATGAAATTGTATTTTCCTTGATTCTGCTTTGGGCTAACTCAACAGGGAACAAAGGACAGAGATGGCACTGGGTCAGTAAAGTTTCATGCAGCTATCACAAACCCTGTTTGATTAAAGTTCCAATTGCATGTATCACTATAAGGAAAAATGAAATGAAACCTAAAAATTCAAAGTGTTCCTGAAAATGAACATTTCATGTAGAGGAACAAAATTTGAGCAGCCATGTGCAACTGGTATACTCATCTTTCCTGTCAAGTATCAACAAGATTGGTTAAAAAAAAAAAAAAAAAAAAAAGATTTGCTGAGATTCCAGTAACTTCGGAGTTGTGTGGAAGCTCTGCAAAGGCATTCCAATGACAGTGGATTTTCCTCACCTTTACTTAGCAACTTCAACAGGGAACAAAGCATAGAGATCCCACTGAGAACTAATTGAGTGAGTCAAGTTTGTAGCAGCTAGCATATACTGTGTTTGATTTAGAGTTCCAAATGCAAGTATTCCTTTAGGGGAAAATGAAGTTAAACATAAAATTTCAAATTCTTCCTGCAAACGAAAGCTTCAACCCAGTAGAATAAAATTTGGGCTGACAAGTGCAACTAGTATATCCATCTTTCCTGAGAATTACCAACAAGTTCCATTGAAAAATCATTTGCTGAGATTTCAGTAAACTCAGAGATCTGCGGAAGGTCTTCAAACGCTTCCACATGAAAGTGTGTTTTCCACACCTCTCATTAGGGCTATTCCAACAGGGAAAAAATCACAGACAGCACACTGAGAACCAATTGAGTGAGTCAAGTTTCAAGGAGCTAGCACAAACTGTGTTTGATTTGGAGTTCTAAATGCATGTATTCCTTTAGGGGAAAATGAAGTGAAACATAACAATTCAAAGTGTTTCTCAAGTGAACGCTTCAACCTAGAAGAGGAAAATTACACATCAAATTGAAACTTGTATGCTCATCTCTTCTGCCAAGTATCAACAAGTTAGGGTGAAAAATTATTTGTTGTGATTTCAGTACACTTAGAGTTCTGTGGGAGCTCTGCAAACACTTTCAAATGAAAGTATATTTTCCTCAATTTTGCCTAGGGCTAATTCAACATGGAACAAAGGATAGAGAGCACCCTGATAACTAATTGATTCAGTCAAGTTTCTAGCAGCTAGCACATACCATGTTAAGTATAGTTCCAAAGGCATGTAGCCGTATAGTGGAAAATGAAATGAAATATAAAAATTCTAAGTATTCCTTCAAACGAATGCTCCAATATAGAAGAACGAAATTTGAGCAGCCTAGTTCAACTGGTATACTCATCTTTTCTGCCAAGTATCAACAATATTGGTTGATAAAATATTTGCTAAGATTCCAGTAAATTGGAAATTCAGTGGAAGCTCTCCAAACGATTTAAAATGAAAGTGTAATTTCTGCACCTCTTCTTATGCCTACTTCAACAGGGAACAAAGCATAGAGATTGTACTGATAACTAATTGAGTGAGTCAATTTCATGCAGCTAGCACAAAGCGTGTTTGATTTTGAGTTCCAAATGCATCTATCCTTATAGGGAAAAATGAACTGAAACCTAAAAAATCAAACTGTTCCTAAAAATGAATGTTTCAACCTAGAAAAATGAAATTTGGGTAGGTAATCTAAACTAGTATACTCCTCTTTCCTGGCAAGTATAAACAAGATCAGGTGTAAAATTATTGGCTGATATTCCGATAAACTCAGAGTTCTGTGAAAGCTCTGAAAAATGCTTCCAAATGAAAGTATATTTTCCTTGTCTCTGCTTAGGGCAAATTCAACAGGGAACTAAAGATAGAGACCAAATTGAGAACTAATTGAGTGACTCAAGTTTCAAGCAGCTAGAAACAAAACATGTTTGATTTAGCGTTCCCAATGAATGTACCCCTGTAGGGGAAAATGAAGTAAAACTAAAAATTCAAAATGTTCCTATAAACAAATGCATAAACCTAGAAGAACGAAATTTGTTCAACCAAGTGCAAAAGGTATATTCATCTTTCCTGCCAAGTATCAATAACATAGGGTGAAAAAATATTTCCTGAGACTCCACTAAACTTGGAGTTGTGTGGATGCTCTGCAAATTCTTTCAAATGAAAGTATATTTTAATCGCCTCTGATTAGGACTACTTAAAAAGTGAAAAAGCACAGAGAGTGCACTGAGAACTAAATGAGTAAGTCATGTTTCAAGTAGTTAGCACTAAATATGCATGTATCCCTATAGAGGAAATTGAAGTGAAACCTCAAAATTCAACATGTTCCCACAAACGAATGCTTCAAACTAGTAGAACGAAATTTGTGCATTCAAGTTCAACTGGTATACTCATCTTTCATGCCAAGTATCAACAAGATCAGGTGAAAAATATTTGCTGAGATTGCAGTAAACTATGAGTTCTGTGGAAGCTCTGCAAAGGCTTTCAAATAAAAGAGAATTTTCCTTGCCTTGTCTTAGAGCTACTTCAATAGGTAAAAAAGCATAGAGAGTTAACTGAGAAGTAATTGAGTGAGTCAAATTTTAAGCACCTAGCATTAACTGTGATTGATTTAGATTTCAAAATGCATGTATCCCTATAAGGGAAAATAAAGTGAAACTTAAAAATTCATTTTTTTTCCTGCAAATGAATGCTTCCACATATAAGAAGGAAATTTGTGCACCAAAGTGCAACTTGCATACTCATCTTTCCTGCCAAATATTCACAAGTTAGGGTTAAAAAAATATTTGCTCATATTTAGTGTACTCAAAGATCTGTAGAATATCAGCAAACGCTTTCAAATCAAAGTGTATTTTTCTCACGTCTTCCTGGACTACTTCCACAGAAAATAAAACATAGTGAGCACACTGACCTCTAATTGAGTGAGTCAAGTTTCAAGCACCTAGGAGAACCATGTTTGATTTAGAGTTCAAAATGCATTTATCCCTATAGGGAAAATGAGCTGAAAACTAAAATTCAAAATGTTCCTGCGAATGAAAGCTTCAATCTAGTAGAACAAAATTTTGGCAGCCAAGAGCAAATGGTATACTCATATTTACTGCCAAGTATCAACAAGTTCAGGTGAAAAATTATTTATTGTGATTCCAGTAAACTTGGAGTTCTGTGGAAGCTCTGTCAATGCTTTCAAATCAAAGTGTATTTTCCTTATTTCTTCTTAGGGCTAATTCAACAGGGAACAATGAACAGAGAGCACAGTCAGAACTTATTGATTCAAGCAGCTAGCAAATACCATGTTTGATTAGAGTTCCAAAGGCATGTATCCCTATAGTGGAAAATAAAATAAAACCTAAAAATTCAATGTGTTCCTGCAAATGAATGCTTCAACCTAGAAGAATGAAATTTGGGCAGCTAAGTGCAAGTGGTATTCTCATCTTTCCTGATAAGTATCAATAAGATCTGGTTAGAAAAATATTTGCTGAGATTCCAGTAAACTTGGAGTTCTATTGAAGATCTTCAAAGTCTTTCAAATGAAAGCCCATTTTCCTTGACTCTGCCTAGGGCTACTTCAACAGGGAACAAAAAATAGAGAGCACAATGAGAACTAATTGAGTTAGTCAGATTTCAAGCAGCTATCATAAACCGTGTTTGATTTAGAGTTCCAAATGCATGTATCCCTACAGGGGAAAATGAAGTGAATACTGAAATTTCAATGAGTTCCTGCAAATGAATGCTTCAACCTAGAATTATGAAATTTGTGTATTGAAGTGCTACTGGTTTACTCTTTTTTTCTGCCAAGTACCAACATATTTGGGTGAAAAAAAAACATTTGCTGAGATTCCAGTGAACTCGGAGATCTGTGGAAGCTCTGAAAACCCTTCAAAGTGTAAGTATATTTTCCTCACCTCTGCTTAGGGCTACTTCAATAGGAAACAAAAGTTAGAGAGACCACTGAAAACTAATTGAATGAGCCAAGTTTCAAGCAGCTATCCCATACCATGTTTGATTTAGAGTTCCGAATGCATGTATCCCTTTGGGAAAAATGAAGTGAAACCTAATAAATCAAAGTGTTCCTGCCAACAAACCCTTCAACAGAGAAGAATGAAATTTGGAAACCCATATGCTACTGGTATTCTCAACTTTTGTGCCACATATCAACAAGATCAGGTGAAAAAATATTTGCTTAGATTTCAGTAAACTTGGAGTTCTGTGGAAGCACTGCAAAGGCATTGAAATGAAAGTGTATTTCTCTAACCTCTGCTTAGGGTTACTTCAACAGTGAACAAAACATACAGAGTACACTGAGAACTAATTGAGTGAGTCAAATTTCTAGCAGGTAGCACAAACCATGTTTGATTTAGAGTTCCAAATGTATGTATCCTTGTAGGGAAAAACAAAGTGAAACTAGAAATTCAAAGTGTTCCTGCAAATGAATGTATGGACCTAGAATAACAAAATTTGTGCAAGTAAGTGCAACTGGTATACTCATCTTTCCTTCCAAGTATCAATGAGATCCTGTAAAAAGATATATGCTGAGATTCCTCTAACATTGGAGTTCTGTGGAAGCTCTGCAAATGCTTTCAAAAGAAGGTGAATTTTTACTCACCTCTGCTTAAGGCTACTTCAACAACAACAACAAAAAATATGTAGAGGTTGCACTGAGAACTAATTGAGTGAGTCAAGTTTAAAGTAGCTAATACTAATAATGTTTGATTTAGAATTCCAAGTGCATGTATCCCCATAAGTGAAAATGAAGTGAAATCTAAAAATTCAAAGTGTTCCTGGAAACGAACTCTTCAACCTAGTAGAACGAAATTTGGGCAGCCAAGTGAAACTGGTATACTCATCTTTTTGGCTAAGTATCAACAAGATCAGGTGAAAAAATATTTGGTGAGATTTTAGTAAACTCGGAGATCTGTGGAAACTCTGCAAATGCTTTCAAATGAAAGGGAATTCTCTTCTCCACTTAGGGCTACTTCAACAGGTAAAGAAGCATAGAGAGTGCACTGAGTACTAATTGAGTGAGTCAAATTTCAAGCACCTAGCCCTAACCATTTTTAATATAGAATTCCAAAAATTGTATCCATATAAGGGAAAATGAAGTGAAACATTAATTCATTTTTCCTCCAATTGAAGGTTTCAACATAGAACAAGAAAATTTGTGCATTGATATAGAACTTGTATACTCATCTTTCTGTGAAGTATCAACAATTTGGGTGAAAAAATATTTGCTCAGTTTCCAGTAAACTTCTTAGGGCTACTTCAACAGGGAACAAAGCATAGGGATCCCATTGAGCACTAATTCAGTGACTCCAGCTTCACGCAGCTAGCAAAAACTGTGTTCAATTAAATTTCCAAATGCGTGTATCCTTATAATGGAAAATAAAATGAAACCTAAAAATTCAAAGCGGTCCTGCAAATAAACGATTCAACATAGGAGAACAAAATTTCAGCAGCCAAATGAAACTGGTATACTCATCTTTGCTGCCAAGTATCAACAAGATTGGTGAAGAAAAGTTTGCTGTGATTCCAGTAAACTTAGTGTTCTGTGGAAGCTCTCCAAATGCTTTCAAATGAAATTGTATTTTCTTTGCCTATGCATAGGGCTACTGCATGAGGGAACAAAGCATGGGGAGAGCACGGAGAAGTAATTGAGTGAGTCACGTTTCAGGAAGCTAGCTCAAACCATGTTTCAGTTAGAGTTTCAAATGCATGTACCCTATAGGGGAAAACAAAGTGAAATCTGAAAAATTAATGCGTTCCTACAAATGAATGCTTCAAACTAGAAAAACGAAATTTGGGCAGCCAAGTGCAACAGGTATTTCATCCTTTCTGCCAATTATCAACAAGAGAGGGTGAAAAAAATATTTACTGATTCCAGTAACCTTGGATTTCTTTGGACACTCTGCAAATCTTTCAACCAAAGTATATTTTTTGCACCACTACTTAGGGGACAACAACAGGGAACAAATCATAGAGAGCACAATGAGAAGTAATTGAGTAAGACAAGTTTTAAGCAGCTAGCATAAACCATGTTTGATTTAGAAATCCAAATGAATGAATCCCTACAGGGGAAACTAAAATGAAATGAAATCTAAAAACACAAAGTGTTCCAGGAAACCAACACTTCAACATAGAAGAATGAAATTCAGGCAGTCAAGTGCAACAGGTATACTCATCTTTCATGCCATATATTGACAAGATCAGCTGAAAAAATGCTTGCTGAGATTCCAGTGTCTTGGAGTTCTGTGGAAGCTCTGCAAATGCTTTCAAATGAAAGTGTATTTGCCTGGCTTCTGCTTAGGGCTACTTAAACAGGGGACAAAGCATGGACACTGCACTGAGAACTAATTGAGTGAGTCAAATTTCAAGCAGCTAGCACAAACCGTGTTTGACTTAGAGTTTCAAAGGCATGCATCCCTATTAGAGCAAATGAAGTAAAACCTATAAATTCAAAGTATTCCTGTAAATGAATTCTTCAACCCAAGAGAATAAATTTGGGCAGCCAAGTGCAACTGGTAAACTCATCTAGCCTGCAACAAATCAAGTTTTGGTGAAAAAAAAATTTGCTGAGATTCCAGTAACCTCAGAGTTGTATGAAAGCTCTGCAAATGCATTCAAATGAAAGTGTACTTTTCTGGACTCTGCTTAGGGCTACTTCTACATGGAAAAAAGCATAGAGAGAACTCTGAGATCTTATTGAGTGCATCAAGTTTCAAGCAGCTAGCACAAACTGTGTTTGATTAGAGTTTCAAATGGTGGTAATCCTAAAGGGGAAAATGAAATAAAACTTAAAAATTCAAAGTGTTCCTGCAAACAAACGCTTCAAGCTAGAAAATAAATTTGGGCAGCCAAGTGCAACTGTTTTACTCATATTTCTTGCCAAGTACCAATAAGATCATGTGAAAAATTATTTGCTGAGGTTCCAGTAAACTTGGAGTTCTGTGGAAGCACTGCAAATCCTTTTAAATGAAAATGTATTTTCCTCAATTCTGCTTAGGCTAATTCCAAAGAGAACAAAGGACAGTGAGCACACTGAGAACTAATTGATTGAGTCACGTTTCAAGCAGGTAGCACAAAGCATGTTTGAATAAAGTTCCAAATGCTTGTATCCATATATGAGAAAATTAAATAAAACTTAAAAATTCAAAGTGTTCCTGCAAATGAATGCTTCAACCTAGAAGAAATAAATTTGGGCAACCAAGTGCAACTCGTATACTCATCTTTCCTGGGGTAATCATTACAGGGGAAAATGAAATGAAACCTACAAACACAAAGTGTTCCTGGAAACAAATGCTTCAACACAGAACATGAAAATTGGGGAGCCAAGTGTAATTCGAATACTCATCTTTTCTGCCAAGTATCAAAAATATCGGGTGAAAGAATATTTCTTGAGATTCCAGTAATCTCGGATATTTGTGGAAGCTCTGTAAATGCTATCAAATGAATGTGTATTTTCCTCTCCTCTGCTTATGGCTACTTCAACAGGGAACAAAGTATGGATAGTGCACTGAGAACGAATTGAGTGAGTCATGTTTAAAGGACCTAGCACAAACCGTGTTTGATTTAGAGTTCCAAATGCATGTACTCCTATCGGGAAAACAAAATGAAACCTAAAAATTCAATGTGCTCCTACAAACGAACACTTAAACCTAGAAGAAGGAAATTTGGGCAGCCAAATGCAACTGATATATTAATCTTTCCTGCCAAGTATCAATAAGATAGGTAGAAAAAAATATTTCCTGAGATTCCAATATACTCAACAGTTCTGTGGAAGCTCTGCAAGCCATTTCAAATTAAAGTGTATTTTCCACAACTCTGATTCCTGCTACTTCAACAGGGAACAAAGCATAGTGAGCACACTGAGAACTAATTGAATGAGTCAAATTTTAAGCAGCTAGCACAGATCGTGTTTGATTTAGAGTTCCATATGCATGTATCCCTATTAAGGAAAATGAAATGAAACCTAAAAATTCAAACTATTCCTGAAAACGAATGATTCAACCTAGAAGAACAAAATTTGTGCATAAAAATGAAACTGGTAAACTCATTTTGCCTGCTACAAATCAAAAAAGTTCAGGTAAAAAAAAATATATATAAGCTGATATTCCAGTAACCTCGGATTTGTATGGAAGTTCTGCAAACATTTTCAAATGAAAGTGTATTTTCCTGTCCTCTGCTTAGGGCTACTTCTACATGCAATAAGAATAGAGATTTCACTGAGAACTAATTGAATGATTCACATTTAAAGTATCTAGCACAAACCGTTTTTTTTTTTTATTTAGAGTTCCAAATCCATGTATCCCTAAAGGGGAAAATATTAAGTGAAACTTAAAAATTCAAAGTGTTCCTGCAAAAGAACACTTCAAACTAAGAGAAAGAAATTTGGGCTGCTGAGTGCAACTGGTATACTAGTCTTTCTTGCCAAGTATCAACAAGATCAGGTGAAAAAATATTTGCTGAAATACCGCAGTCTGACCGGCCACAATTCATGAACCACTTGTCAAGCAGGAATGTACTTGATTTTTACCACCCACGCCGCATGCCACACCATGTGAACTTTCCAGGAATTCCACAAAAGCTCCACTGGAACTCCAGGAACTCTGTGAACTCCAACCTGAATAAACACCACGTGCCATCCAGAGTTTGGCTGCAGCTCTCAATTCACAAGCCACTTGTCAAGTAGGAAAGAACTTTATTTTTAGCACCCATGCAGCACGCAGAACCACAGGACCTCTCAGGAAGTCCCTGAGACTTAACCACAACCTCTAGCACTTCTGCAAGCACTCAACCAGAACTCTACCTGCCAACCCAAATACACGCAAACTTTCTAGGAATTCCAGAGAGCTCCACTGGAACTCCAGGAACACCGCAAACTCCAACCTGGCAAAACACCAGGCACCATCCTGACTGGCTGCAACTCTCAACATCTCCCCCTCTCTGTTTAATTAAACAACAAGCATGTGGCTTAGGGACCGTGCCTGACTTAGCTTGTCCAATACTACATATGGTCCTTACCTGTCATCAGATGATCTGATATCAAGGCGTCAGCCTCCTGTCTTAGGTTGGTACCATTGCAATTGGAACTTACCCGTCATTGACTACAGGTCCAGCAGACAGCCACACCCATGGATAGTCCTTTGTACCATTGGAGGGGGTGAGGTTCTTTGCCTCACCTCTGTTGGCCCTCAAATTTTAGCTGAAGGACCATCAAAAGCAGAAGGGAGGAGTATATAAAAATGCCACAACATCAAGCCAATTGACTGCTCCTTTTGGAAAAATTGTACCACCAATGACATCATCAGCAAATATACTCCAGCACTACCTCAAGTCGCTGCACCAAAAGATAGTTCACAATGCATACAAGTGATACATACTCCAGGCAAGTTCTGCAAGCAGTTCAAAGCAGAGGAATCCATTAATATGTCCATTTCCTCCCAAAGCAAATCGACTTTTTGATTGAGCATCACTTGTTGAGTTACATTATTCATTGATGCATCAGTTTATGCAGTTTGCTGTGATAGCAATTGCAGATGCTGTAGTTTGGTTTTATCTTTATCTTTACCGGCACTGGGGTGAAGATAGGAATTCTGGCAATGATGGCTAGAGAAAAATTAAGTAACATTCCAACATGCACTAAAATAAAGCAATTTTCTGAACATAAAAGAAAACAATTTTCTAAACAATTTACATTATCCTGACCAGAATTATTAAGTATAGTGAAAAGGAAAGGTGAAAGTAAACAAACAGATCTAGTAACTTCCTTTTGTGTTCACATTTTAAAAAAATCTTCAACAGCTGTTTAAACAATTTAAATTAAACCATTTAAATCATGTTAATATAAAAAATATATTTGGATGCATTTTTTCATAAGTGCTCATCATATATGATATATGGACATACATGCATACAGACATACAACACAAAACACAAGTGTGCACACATAATATATTACATACAACACATAATATAATAGTAAAGGCCTTGTAACTTTTTACAGGTGAAATCTCCATTGCAATGTTTAAAAGCTGCATAGTCAAAAAACAGAACTGATCAGCCAAACATTAACGTAGGTCTATATGAGCTCAATAAACAAAATAGAACTTCATGATGTGGGGAATAGATATTGAAAAAAGCATCATGGTTTCATTAGCCTCCAGGTGTTGGAGAACCACTGTCACAGATGTAAGGATAGCCAAACTGGAGTTCTGGATATCAGATGTTATGGATTTGTGCCAAATCATTTTCTTTTTGGTCTGTATAAATTGCTTTAGTTAATCTCTCTGGAATCCAAACCGGCAGCTGTTCATTCTCCCTGTGGAAACAAAAACAGACCCCCGACTTCAGACAATCACTGGGTCAGAACCTCTCCATTTTCTTGTTAGAATATCCTTCAAAAGTACCTTGGGCTTATGTACATTTTTTTGGACACATATGCCTTTCCATAGCACTAAGCCCTGATGAATCCAAATTTTAAAAAAGTAAAAAAAAGGGTTATTTTAAGTTTATCTTTGGAAAATGTATACCCCTTCCAATTCCCTCTTTTTGCTTTAATAAGTACATTTTAATAGTATGATGAGCTCTTTCAACTATGCCTTGTCCCTATGGATTGTATGGGATTCCCATTATATGACTAGTGCCAAATGAAGAGCAAAATTGTTTAAAAGAGGTAGAAGTATAACCAGGGCCATTATTGTTTTTTAACTGTTTTGGAACTTCCACAGTGGCAAAATTTTGTAAGAAATGAGCTATAATATCTTTAGTTTCATTTCTCCTTCATGAAGGGAGCCCATCAAAAATCCAGAAGAACTATCAACTGTAACATGCAAATATTTAATTTACCAAATTCTGGCAAGCGTGTGATGTCCATCTGCCAAATATGGATAGGTATCAGTCCTCTAGGATTGACTCCAAGATTAACTTGTGGTAAAAATGCCACACAATTTTGACATTTTTTTAAATATTTGTCTAGCTTGTTCATTAGTTATTTTAAAATGCTTTCGTAAATTACAAGCATTGACATTGAAAATTTTATGAAAATTTGTAGCTTCTTCTAGTGTAGATAAAATGTGTATGTCATATGTAGTTTTATTGCTAAATCATTGCCCAAAATAAGGGCTCCAGTCAATCCTGTATGTGCCTGGATATGTCCTATGAAGAATGGATCTTTTCTGACCCAGGTTAGATTTTGTGTAGTAGAAAAAAAAGAGAAAAGAGTAGATGAATGGGAAATCTTACCAGCATCTTCAAGATATACTGTAGCATTAACTATATACTGACTATCGGAAAATAAATTAAATACAGAATTTTTAAACATCACAAAACTTGTAATACTGCATTAAGCTATACCTTTTGAGCTGATTGTTTGGGTACTAAATATGTAAAAGTTTGATCACGGGTAAACTACTGCTGCTGTACCATTAATTGACCCATAGTGAATATATTTGGAGCATTCATGGTAGGTGTTTTTCTTGTCATTTTTGGAAAAACTACAGGATGTGAAGACCAAAATAACAACAAAGGATTGGATGGTAAGTGGTTATCAATTGAAACATTAGATTTGCACATGATTATGGCCCAAGTATTTAAATCATTAGCTAATTCATGAATTTGATTCATAGTATATGGAGTAACAATTTTAGTGGGAAAAATTTCAAACACTCCCTTTGCTGCTTTTTTAATTAATTAATTAATTAATTTATTTATTTATTTTGAGTATTAATTTTCCTACAGCTTCAGGATACAAAGTAAGAATACAGTTAGGAGAATAAGATAAATGTATGCATAATAATGGACCTTCTTGCCAACATACTACTGTGAGAATATTTTTTGTTGGTAGTAAAGTAAATAATAAAGGCAAATTTATACCAATTCTATCCAAATGCATATTTTCCATATATGTTTCAATGTTTTTTTAACATCTTTCTTGCATCAAGTGTTAACATGTGGGGCGAATTTGGATCTGATGGACTTTTCAGGATATTAAATAAAGGTCCCAACTCTCTTGTTGATATGCCTAGATAATGCCTTATCCAATTTATGTCTCCTATTAACTTTTGAAAATTGTTAAGTGATTTGAGTTGATCTACTCATATTTGAATTTTTGGTGGGTGGATCATGGTTGATGATAATAGAACTCCTAAATAATTAACTTGAAAATTTAATTGTACTTTATCTATTGCTATCTCTAAATTATTTTTTTAATAAATTTGTAAGTGTTGCATAACATTCTAGCAATGTGTTTTTATCTTTGTGTGCTAATAATACATCATTCATATAGTGAAATATTTGTAGTTCAGGATTTTGATTTTTAAGTAGCTGGATTACTTTGGTAACATAAAATTGACACATAGTTAGGCTGTTAGAAATCCCTTGATGGAGTACTTTCCATTCATATCTGATCATGACCTTCATGATTCAGTGCAGGGATAGTAAATGCAAAACGTGGACTATCCTCAGGATGAATTGGAATTGAAAAACAATAAAAACAATCTTTAATATCTATAACTAAAACATACCAGGTTTTTGGCAAAGTAGCAATTGGAAAATCCCCAATTGGGCAGGTCCCATAATAACAATCTCATTATTAATGTCTCTGAAATCTTGCAATAATCTCCATTTATTAGATTTCTTTTTGATGACAAAAAATGGGAGTATTATGGGGAGAGACAGAAGTTTCTACATGTCCCTCCACTAATTGTTCTTTGACTAGGTCATGGGCTGCTTGAATTTTTTCTTTAGTCAGGGGCCAATGAGGAACCCATACTTGTCTTTCTGATTTCTAAGTAATTTTTATTGTCTCAGTGACCCTCCTGAAAACCCAATCCATGTCTATCTATTTCTTGATATATTTGTATTTGTGCCACTATACTTTGTCCTTTTTTTCCCAATCCTTTTCCTTTCCTAAAACATTGTCTAGCCACAATAGTGGACACATTTGAATTGATGTTCTTTGTTAATGTTAGTTCTAATTGATCTAGGGCATGTCATCCCTATAAATTTATAGGAAAATGATCCAATACATATGGCTGTATAGTTCCCTTACATCCTTCAGTATCCTCCAATCTAATACCATCACACTTCTATGGGGATTAGTCACCACCTCTAGCCTCAAAGCGTTTGAGTGACCTGTTTTGTTTTTTTTTTGTTTGTTTGTTTTGTTTTGTTTTTTTTTTGCCAATGTTTTGGCCATTCTTGACGAGAGATGATGCTAAGATCTTCACCTGTATCCAGTAGCCCATTAAATTCATGGTCTTGAATATTTTGTTTTAGCATTGGGCAAGAATCTAAATTTAAAGAAAGCATAGCCCAATCTAGACATGTGGAGCCTAATCCCCTGGAACCTCTTTCTACCATATGACTGGAAAATTTATCATGTAGGCTGGGTAATATTAATAACTGTGCTATTCTATCTCCTAGTGAAATTACTCATATACCCCTTGGAGAACTGGGTATAATTTTTATTTCACCTTCATAATCGGTATCAATTACCCCAGGACTTATCATAATTCTTTTTAGAGTAGAAGAACTGTGTCCCAATAGTAAGCCTACTGTTCCTTGGGGAAGAGGCCCATTTACCCTTGTGGGAATGATTTCAACTCCAAACTCTGGAGTTAGTACTGCTCTGGTGGAGGTGAAGATGTGCAGTCCTACACTCCCTCTGGTTTGTCTAGTGAGGAATCTAATGGATAATATGTTCTGGGCACTACCCTGATGATGTTGCTGGGTTGATCCAGTGCCACATATATTTGTGGTCATGGGCCCCCGAGCATTGGACCCCCCTTTTTATTTTGGCAATGGAGCCTGATGCTTTTCTCCATGATTTCATGGGTAAACCCCGGGTCATTGTCCAATTTTTCATAACAGAGTACCCTATATGGTGGTTTTGAGAATGGCATTCATTAGCCCAATTTCTCACTCATCTTTTCTGCCCAGTATTTACAATATTGGATGAAAAAATATTTGCTGAGAATCTATTAAACTCGAAGTTCTGTGGAAGCTTTACAAATGCTTTCAAATTAAATTTTACTGGGGAGATCCAACATGGCAGAGGACACAGAGAGATCAAGTCTCTGACCTCTTCAGCTGCACAGGCATAGGGAGTTGTAAACCGTCTAAATGCTGTTTGCAAAAAAAATTGTGTTCCATGATCAAGTAGGATTCATCCCTAGGATGCAAGGACGGTTCAATATATGGAAATCAATAAATGTTATTCACCACATCAATAGACTTAAAGAAAAGAACCATATGATCATCTTGATAGATGCAGAAAAAGCATTCTACAAAGTACAGCATACCTTTATGTTCAAAACATTAGAAAAAACCAGGGATAACAGGAACTTACCTCAACATTGTAAAAGCTATCTATGCCAAGCCACAGGCTAGCATCATTCTGAATGGAGAAAAATTGAAGGCATTCCCTCTGAAATATGGAACAAGACAGGGATGCCCTCTATCACCACTTCTATTCAATATAGTTCTCAAAACACTGGCCAAAGCAATTAAACAGACAAAAGAAATTAAAGGCACAAAAATAGGAAAAGAAGAACTTAAATTATCACTATTTGTGGAAGGCATGAATCTATACTTAGAAGACCCAAAAGGGTCTACAAAAAACTACTAGAAATAATAAATGAATTCAGCAAAGTGGCAGGATATAAAATCAACAGGTATAAATCAAAGGCATTTCTGTATATCAACTACAAAACTTCTGAAATGGAAATGAGGAAAAACAATCCATTCACACTATCCTCAAAAAAATAAAATACTTGGGAATCAACCTAACAAAAGAGGTGAAAGACTTATACAATGAAAACTACAGAACCCTAAAGACAGAAATAGAAGAAGATGTTAGAAGATGAAAATATATACCCTGTTCATGGATAGGCAGAACTAACATCATCAAAATGGTGATATTACCAAAAGTTCTCTATAGGTTTAATGCAATGCCAATCAAAATCCCAAATGCATTTCTTGTAGAAATAGATAAAGCAAGCATTAAATTCATATGAAAAAAATAAAAGACCCAGAATAGCAAAAGCAAATCTAAGCAGGAAGTGTGAATCAGGCGGCATAGCGATACCAGATTTCAAACTATACTACAGAACAATAGTAACAAAACAGCACGGTACTGGTACCAAAACAGGTGGGTGGACCAATGGTACAGAATAGAGGACACAGAGACTAATCCACAAAGTTACAGCTTTCTTATATTTGATAAAGGGGCTAAAAGCATGCAATGGAGGAAGTATAGCATCTTCAACAAATGGTGCTGGGAAAACTAGAAATCCATATACAACAAAATGAAAATGAATCCCCTCCTCTCGTCATGCACAAAAGTTAACTAAAAATGGATCAAGGAGCTTGATATCACATTAGAGACTCTGCTTCTTATAGAAGATAAAGTTGGCTCTGATCTACATATTGTGGGGTTGGGCTCCAAATTCCTTAATAGGACACCCATAGCAGAAGATTTAAAAACAAGAATCAACAAATGGGACTTACTCAAACTAAAAATTTTTTTCTCAGCAAGAAAAACAATAAGAGAGGTACATAGGGAGCCTACATCATGGGAACAAATTTTTACTCCTCACACTTCAGATAGAGCCCTAATATCCGAGTATACAAAGAACACACAAAAAATTAGACAATAAGATAACAAATAGCCCAATTAACATATGGGCCAAGGACCTGAACAGATATTCTCAGAGGAGGACATACAATCAATCAACAAGTACATGAAAAAATGCTCACCATCTCTACCAGTCAGAGAAATGCAAATCAAAACCACCCTAAGATACCATCTCACTCCAGTTAGATTGGCAGCCATTCTGAAGTCAAACAACAACAAATGCTGGAGAGGATGTGGGGAAAAGGGTACTCTTGTACATTGTAGGTGGGACTGCAAATTGGTACAGACAAGTTGGAAAGCAGTATGGAGATTTCTTGGAAATCTGGGAATGGAACCACCATTTGACCCAGCTATTGCCCTTCTCAGACTATTCCCTGAAGACCTTAAAAGAGCATACTACAGGGATACTGCCACATCAATGTTCATAGCAGCACAATTCACAATAGCAAGACTGTGGAACCAACCCAGATGCCCTTCAATAGATGCATTGATAAAAAAATGTGGCATTTATACCCCATGGAGTATTATGCAGCACTAAAAAATGACAAAATCATGGAATTTGCAGGAAATGGATGGCACTAGAGCAGAATATGCTAAGTGAAGCTAGCCAATCCCTAAAAAACAAATGCCAAATGTCTTCTTTGATATAATGAGAGCAACTAAGAATGGAGCAGGGAGGAAGAGCAGGAGGAAAATATTAACATTAAACAGAGACATGAGGTGGGAGGGAAAGGGAGAGAAAATGGAAATTGCATGGAAATGGAAGGAGACCCTCATTGTTATACAAAATTACATATAAGAGGTTTTGAGAGGAATGGGAAAAAAAACAAGGAGAAAAATGAACTACAGTAGATGGCGTAGAGAGAGAAGATGGGAGGGAAGGGGAGGGGGGATAGTAGAGGATAGGAAAGGAGCAGAATACAACAGTTACTAATATGGCATTATGTAAAAATGTGGATGTGTAACTGATGTGATTCTGCAATCTGTATTTGGGGTAAAAATGGGAGTTCATAACCCACTTGAATCTAATATATGAAATATGATATATCAAGAACTTTGTAATGTTTTGAACAACCAATAAAAAAATAAAGTTTACTTTCCTCACCTCTGCTTAGGACTGTTTCAACAGAAAACAAAGCATGCAGAGTGCACTGAGTACTAATTGAGTTAGGTGAGTTTCAAGCAGCAAGGATAAACCGTGTCTGATTTAGAGTTCCAAATTCATGTATCACTATTAGGAAAAATGAAGTGAAACCTAAAAATTCATAGTGTTCATGCAAAATAACACTGCAACTAAAAAGAACAATATGTTGGGAGCCAAGGGCAAATGGTATAAGTATCTTTCCTGCCAAGTATCAAGAAGATCAGGTGAAAAATATTTGCTGAGATTCCAATAAACTCGGAGTTCTGTGGAAGCTTGCAAACACTTTAAAATGAAAGTGTATTTTCCTCACCTCTGCTTAGGGCTACTTCAATAGGGAAGAACGAATAGTGAGTGCACTGAGAACTCATTGAGTGTGTCAAGTTTCAAGCATGTAGCACACAGCAAGTTTGATTTAGAGTTCAAATGGATGTATTCCTATAGGGGAAAATAATGTGAAACCTAAAAATTCAAAGTGTTCCTGCAAACAAACCTTTCCACCTGGAAGAATGAAATTTGAGCAGCCAACTGCAAATGTTATACTCATCTTTCCAGCCTAATATCAAAAATATCGGGTGAAAAAATATTTGCTGAGTTTCCAGTAAACTTGGCATTTTGTGAAATCTCTGCAAACGCTTTCAAATGAAAGTGTATTTTCCTCGCATATGCTTAGAGCTACTTCAACAGGGAAAAAGCATAGAGAACACACTGAGAACTAATTAAGTGAATCAAGGTTCAAGCAGCTACCACAAATCGTTTTTGATTTAAAATTCCAAATGCATGTATCCCTATAATGAAACACAAGGTGAAACATAAATATTGAATGTTTTCCTGCAAATGAATGCGTCAACCTAGAAGAAGGAAATTTGGGTTTCCAAGTGCAACTGATATACTCATATTTCCTGCCAAGTATCAAACAGATAGTGTGAAAAAATATTTCTGAAATTACAGTAAAATCAGAGTTCTGTGGAAGCTCTGCAAATGCTTCAAATGAAAGTGTATTTTCCTTGCCTATGCTTAGGGATACTTCAACAGAGAATAAAGTATAGAGAGCACACTGAGAACTAATTGAGTGAATTTAAGTGTCTAGCAGCTAGCACAAACCATGTTTGATTTAGAGTTCCAAATGCAGGTATCCCTTTAGGGGAAAATTAAGTTAAACCTAAAAATTCAAAGTGTTCCTGTAAATGAACTTTTAAACCAAGCAGAACAAAATTTGGGCAGCCAAGTGCAACTGGTACATTCATCTTTCCTGACTACTTTCAACAAGATCAGATGAAAAAATATTGGCTGAGATTCCAGTAATCTCGATGTTCTGAGGAAGCTCTGCAAAGGCTTGCAAATGAAAGCATATCTTCCTTTACTCTGCTTAGGATGACATTAACATGGAAAAAAAGCATAGACAGTGCACTGAATGCTAATTGAGTGAGTCTAGTTTCAAGCAGCTAGCACAAACCATGTTTGATATAGAGTTACAAATGCATGTATCTGTATTGAAGAAAAAAAGTGAAATCTAAAAATTCAATGTCTTCCTGCAAAAGAACACTTCAACCTAGAAGAACGAAATTTTAGCAGCCAATTGCAACTGGTATACTCACCTTTCCTGTCAAATATTAGTAAGATCGGGTGAAAAAAAATATTTGGTGAGATTCCAGTAAACTTGGCATTCTGCGGAAGCCCTGCAAATGCTTTGAAATGAAAATGAATTTTCCTGGCCTCTGCTTAGGGCTACTTCAACAGGAAAAAAAATCATAAAGAGTGCACTGAGAACTAATTGGGTGAGTAAATTTTTATGCAGCCAGCACAATCCATGTTTGATTTAATTTCAAACAGGATATATTCCTATAGGGAAAAATGAAGAAAAACCTAAAAATTCGATGTGCTCCTGCAAACGAATCTTTCAACCTAAAAGAATGAAATTTGGGCAGCTAACTATAACTGATACACTGATCTTTCATGCCTGGTATGAACAATATTGGGTGAAAAAATATTTGCTGAAATTGCAGTAATCTCAGAGTTTTATTGAAACTCTGCAATGGATTTTAAATGAAAGTGTATTTTTCTTGAGTCTGTTTAGGCCTACATCAACAGAGAAAGAAGCACAGAGAGCACACTGAAAACTAATTGAGTGAATAAAGTTTCGAGCAGCTAGCACAAAACATGTTTGATTTAGAGTTCCAAATGCATGTATCACTATAATAGAAAATGAAATGAAACCTAAAAATTGAAAGTTGTCCTGAAATCGAAAGCTTCAACCTAGATGAACAAAATTTGGGCATTGAAGTGAAACTGGTATACTCATCTTTCCTGCCAAGTGTCAACAAGATTTGGGTAAAAATGTTTGCTGAGATTCCAGTAAATTAGGAGATCTGTAGAAGCTCAGCAAATGCTTTCAAATTAAAGAATATTTTCCTCACCTATGCTTAGGGCTTCTTCAACATGGAACAAATCTTAGAGAGTGCACTGAAAACAAATTAAGTGAGTCAAATTTCAAGCAGCTAGCACAAACCGTGTTTGATTTACAGTTCCAAATGCATGTATCCCTATAATGGAAAATAAAGTGAAACATAAAAATTCAAAGTATTCCTGCAAATGAATGTTTCAACCTATAAAAAAGAAATTTGGGCATCCAAGTACAAGTGGTATACTCATCTTTTCTGCGAAGTGTCAACAAGATTGGGGGAAAAATATTTTCTGAGATTCCAGTAAACTTGAAGTTCTATGGAAGCTCTGCAAAGGCTTTCAAATGAATTTGTATTTTTCTACTCTCTGAATAGGGGTTCTTCAACAGAGAAAAAAGCATAGAGAGTGCACTGAAACCTAATTGAGTTAATAAAATTTCAAGCAGCTACCAAAGCCATGTTTGATTTAGAGTTCCAAATGCATGTATCCTTATAATGGAAAATGAAGTGAAACCTAAAAACTCAAAGTAATCCTGCAAAAGAACGCTTCAACATAGAAGAACAAAATTTGAGCATCCAATCTCAACTGGTACACTCATCTTTTCTGCCAAGTATCAACAAGATCAGGTAAAAAAAAATTATATATATATATATATATATATATATATATATATATATATATATATATATATATTTGCTGAAATTCCAGTAAACTCAGATTCTGTGGAAGCCCTGCAAATACTTACAAAAAAAAGTGTATTTTCCTCACCTCAGCTGAGGGCTACTTCACCAGGGAACAAAGCATAGAGAGTGCACTGAGAAGTTATTGAGTCAGTCATGTTTCAAGTAGCTAGCACAAACCATTTTTTATTTAAGTTTTAAAAGTTTATATTCATATAGAGGAAAATGAAGTGAAACCTGAAAATTCAAAGTGCTCCTGTAAATTAACGCTTCAACCTACCTAAATGAAAATTGGGCAGCAGACTGCAACTGATATACTCATATTTCTTGCCTTGTATCAACAAGGCAGGAAAAATATTTGCTGAGATATTAGTAATCTCGCAGTTCTCTGGATGCTCTGCAAAGGCTTTAAAATTAAAGTGTATTCTCCTCACCACTGCTTAGGGCGACTTCAACAGGAAAAAAAGCATAGAGAGGGCACTGAATAGTAATTGAGTGAGTCAAGTTTCAAGCACCTAGCACAAACCATGTTTGATTTAAAGTCCAAAAGCTTCTATCCCCATTGGAGAAAATTTAGTGAAATCTAAAAATTAAAATTGTTCCTGCAAATGAAAATTTTAACCTAGAAAATGGAATTTCTGGCAGCCAAGTGCAACTGATATACTCATGTTTCCTGCCTGTTATCAACAAGTTTCAGGGAAAAAATATTTGCTGAGATAAAAGTAAACTCAGAGTCTTTTGGAAGCTTTGCAAATTCATTCAAATAAAAATGTATTTTTTTCATCTATGCTTATGGCTACTTCAACAAGGAAGAAAGCATAGAGAGTGCACTGAAAACTAAATAAGTGAGTCTAGTTTCAAGCAGCTGTGACTAACTGGGTTTGATTTAGAGCTCCAAAGGCATGTATCCCTATGGGAGAAAACAAACTGAAACCTAAAAATTCAAACTGTTCCTGCAAACGAATGTTTCAACCTAGAAGAACAAAATTTTGGCAGCAAAGTGCAACTGGTATTCTCATTTTTCCTTCCAAGTATCAACAAGGTCAGATGAAAAAAAAAATATTTGGTGACATTCCAGTAAACTTGAAGTTCTGTGGAATCTCTGTTAAGGCTTTCAAATGAAAGTGTATTCTCCTCACCTGTGCTGAGGACTACTTCTGCAGAGAAGAAAGCATACAGTGTGCACTGAGAACTAATTTAGTTCATTAATTTCAAGCAGCAAGGAATAACTGTATTTGATTTAGAGTTCTAAATGCCTGTCCATATAGGGGAAAACAAAGTAAAATCTAGAAATTCAACATGTTCCTGCAAACAAACTTTTCAACTCAGAGTTCTGTGGAAACTCTGCAAATGCTTTCAAATGAAAGTGTGTTTTCCTCTCCTCTGCTTAGGGCTACATCAACAGGAAACAAAGCATAGAAAGTACCCTTAGAACTAATTGAGTGAGTCAAGTTTCAAGAAACTAGCACAAACCATGTATGGTTGAGAGTTCCAAATTCAGGTATCCCTATAGAGGAAAATGAAGTGAAACCTAAAAATTCAAAATGTTCCTAAAAACGAATGTTTCAACTTGGAAGAACAAAATTTGGTCAGCCAAGTACAAGTTGCATACTCATCTTTCCTGCCATGTGACTAAATATCAAATGAAAAAATATTTCCTGAGATTTCAGTAAACTCAAAAATCTATAAAATCTGCAAATTCTTTCAAATGAAAGTGTATTTCCCTCGCCATTGATTAGGGCTACTTCAGTAGGGAGCAAAATATAGAAAGTGCATTCAAAAATAATTGAGGGAGTCAAGTTTTAAGCAGCTAGCAAAACCGTATTGGATTTGGAGTTCCAAATGCATGTATTCCAATAGGGGAAAACGAAGTGAATCATAAAAATTCGAGGTGTTCCTGTAAATGAACACTTCAACCTAGACTAAAAAACTTGGGCAGCCAAGTGCAATGGTATACTCATCTCTCTTTATAAGTATCAACAAAATTGAGTGAAAATATATTTGCTGAGATTCTGGTAAATTCAGAGTTCTGTGGAAAGTATGAAAACACTTTCAAATGAAAATGTATTTTCTTGGCCTCTGCTTAGGCTTACTTCAATAGAGAACAAAGCATAGAGAGTGCATTGAGAAATAATTGAGTGAAACAAGTTTCAAGAAGATAAAAAAAAAATCTGTGTTTGACTTAGAGTTCAAAATGCTTGTATACCTATGCGGGAAAATGAAGTGAATTCTAAAAAGGCTTCAGCTTAGAAGTACGAAATTTGGGCAGCCAAGTGCAACTTGTATACACGTCTTTCCTACAAAGTATCAACAATATTGGGTGAAAAAATATTTGCTGAGATTCCAGTAAACTCGGATTTCTGTGGAAACTCTGCAAACGCTTTTAAAAGAAAGTGTATTTTCCTTATTTTTGCCTAGGTCTACTTCAAATTGGAATGCATGGAGAATGCACTGAGAATGAACTGAGTGAGACAAGTTTCAACATCTAGCACAAACTGTGTTTGATTTAGAACTCCAAATGCATAATCCCTATAGAGGAAAAAGAGTGAAACCTAAAATTCAAAGTGTTCCTTCAAAGGAATGCTTCAACATAGAATAACAAAATTGGGCTGCCATGTGTAAAAGGTGTGCTAATCATTCCTGCCATGTATAAACAAGATCTGGTGAAAAAATATTTGCTGAGATTCCAATTTACTCAAATTTCTGTGGAAGCTTTGCAAACACATCAAAATAAAAGTGTATTTTCCTCACCTCTTCTTAGGTCTTCTTCAACAGGCAACAAAGCACAGAGTGCACACTAAGATCTAATTGAGTGAGTCAAGTTTAAATCTGCTAGCACAAACCACTTTTGATTTAGAGTTCCAAATGCATGTATCCCTAAAGGGGAAAAAGAAGTTACTCCTAAAAATTATAAGTGTTCCTGCAAAAGAATGCTTCAACCTAGAAGAATGAAATTTGGGGGACCAAGTGCAAATGGTATACGCATCATGCATGTCAAGTATCAACAAGATTGGGTAAAAACATATGTGCTAAGATTCCAGTAAACTCAGAGTTCTTTAGAAGCTCTGCAAAGGCTTCCAAATGAAAATGTGGTTTCCTCGCCTCTGCTTTGGGTTACATCAACATGGAACAAAGAATAGGGAGCACACTGAGAACTAACTTATTGAGTCACCTTTCAAGCAATGAGCAAAAACTGTGTTTGATTTAGAGTGCCAAATGCATGTATCCTAGAGGAAAATGAAATGAAACCTAATAATTCAAAGACTTCCTGTAAACAAAGCTTCAATCTAGAACAACAAAAAGTTGAACAGCCTATTGAAACTGGAATACTCGTTTTTCCTTCCAAGTATAAACAAGTTCGGGTGAAAAAATATTTGCTGAGATGCCAGTGAACTGGAGTTCTGTGCAAGCTCTGAAAAAGCTTTCAAATTAAAGTGTATTTTTCTCTCTTCTTCTTCTGGCTACATCAACAGGGAAAAAGCATAGAGAGCACCCTGAGAACTAATTGAATCAGTCAAGTTTCAAGCAGCTAGCACAACGTGTTTGATTCAGAGTTCCAAAGGAATAATCCCAATAAGGGAAAACAAAGTGAATCTTAAAATTCAGAGTGTTCCTGCAAATGAACAATTCAACCTAGAAGAATCAAATTGGGCAGCCAAGTTAGTATACTAGACATCCCTGCCAAAAATCAACAAGATCCTGTGAAAAAATATTTGCTGAGATTGAGTAAATTCAAATTTCTGTAAAAGCTCTTCAAATGCATTCAAATTAAAGTGTATTTCCTCTTCTCTGCTTAGGGCTACTTCAACAAGGAACAATGCCTATAGAGCACACTGAGAACTAATTGAGTGTGTCACGTTTCAAGCAACTAGCACAAACCGTGTTTGATTTACAGTTCCAAATGCATGTATCCCTATAGAGGAAAAAGAAGTGAATCCTAAAAATTAAAAGTGTTCCATCAAATGAAGCCTTCAACCTAGAAGAATTAAATTTGGGCAGCCAAGTTAAACTGGTATACTCCTCTTTCCAGTAAAGTACAAACAAGATCAGTTGAAAAAATATATATTTCCTGAGATTCCACTAAACACGGATTTCTGTGGAAAAGATGCAAATGCTTTTATTAGAATGTGTATTTTCCTCGCCTCTGCTTAGGGCTACATCAACAGCAAAAAAAAAAAAAAAAAAAGCATAGAGAGTGCATTGAGAACTAATTGAGTGAGTCAAGTTGCAAGTAGCTTGCACAAATCATATTTGACTTAGAATTCCAAATTTATATTCCCTATAAAGGGAAACAAAGTGAAACCTAAAATTCAAAGTTTTCCTGCAAAAGAACAATTTAACATAGAAGAAAGAAATTTGGGCATCCATGTGCAACTGTTATACTCATCTTTTCTACCAAGTATCAACAAGATTGGGTGAAAAATATTTGCTGATATTTCAGTAAAGTGGAGTTCTGTGGAAGCTCTGCAAACGCTTTCAAATGAAAGTGAATTTTCCTCCCCTCTGATTATTGCTACTTCAACAGGGAACAAAGCATAGGCAACACATTGAGAACTAATTGAGTGAGTCAAGTTTCAAGGAGCTAGCACAAACTGTATTTGATTTAGAGTATAAATGCTTATATCCCTACAGGAGGAAAAAAAGAGAAACCTAAAAATCCAAAGTCTTCCTGCAAACGAATGCTTTAACATAAAAGAACAAAATTTGGGCATCCAAGTGCAACTGGTATACTCATATTTCCTGCCATGTATCAACAAGTTCAGGTGAAAAAAAAATATTTGCTGAGATTCCAGTAAATTTGGAGTTCTACTAAAGCTTTGTAAATGCTTACAAATGAAAATGTATTATCTTGCCTCTGCTTAGGGCTAATTCAACAGGGAAAAAAATGCATACAGACTGAACTGAGAACTAATGGAGTGAATCATGGTTTAAGCAGCTAATAAAAAAATATGTTTGATTTAGATTTCCAAATACATGTATCCCTGTAGGGGAAAATGAAGTGAAACCTAAAAATACAAAGTGTTCTTGGAAATGAATGCTTCAACCTAGAAGCACCAATATTGGGCCGAAAAGTGAAATTTCTATACTAATTTTTAATGCCAACTATCTACAAGTTCGGGTAAAAAAATATTTCCTGAGATTTTAGTAATCTTGAAGTTCTGTGGAAGATCAGCAAATGCTTTGAAATGAAAGTGTATTTTACTCGCCTCTGCTTAGGGCTACTTCAAAAGGGAAAAAAAAAACATAGGGAGTACATTGTGAAATAATTGGGTGAGTCAAGTATCAAGCCACAAGGTCAATGCATGTTTGATTTAGCATTCCAAATGCATGTATCCCTATAGGGGAAAATGAAGTGAAACCTAAAAATTCAAAGTTTTCCTGCAAAGCTTCCACAGAACTCTGAATTTACTGGAATATTATCAAAGATTCAACCTAGTGGAATGAAATTTGGGGAACCAAGTGCAAATTGAGAACTGATTATTCCCTCCAAGTATCAGCAAGATTGGTTTAAAAAAAATCTTTGCTGATATTCCAGTTACCTCAGAGTTGTGTGGAAGCTTTGCAAATTCTTTCAAATGAAATTTTATTTACCTTGCATCTGCTTCAGGCTACTTCAACAGGGACAAAAGCATGCAGAGAGCACAGATAACTAATTGAATGAGTCAAGTTTCAAAAAGTTAGCACAAACCATGTTTTATTTTGAGTTCCAAATGCATTTATCCCTACAGGTATAAATGAAGTGAAACCTAAAACTTCAAAGAGTTCCTGAAACAGTAATGGTTCAACCTAAAAGAATATAATTTGGTGGACCAAGTGAGAAAGGGGTACCAATCCTTCCCTCCAAGTATCAACATGATCGGGTAAAAAAATCTTTGCTGAGTTTCCAGTAACCTCGGAGTTCTGTGGAAGCTTTACAAATGCATTCAAATGAAATTGTATTTTCCTTGCCTCTGCATAGGGCTACTTCAACAGGGAACAAAGCTTAAAGAGCACACTGAGAATTAAATGAGTGAGTCAAGTTTGAAACAGCTTGCTAGAAAAAAACTGTGTTTGATTTAGAGTTCCAAATGCATGTATCCCTATAGGGATAAATGAAGTGAACCTAAATTTCAAATGGTCCCTGCAAAAGAACGCTTCAACTTAGAAAAACAAAATTTGAGAGACCAAGTGTGAATGGAGTACTGATTATTCCCTCCAGTATCAACAAGATCAGTTGAAAAATTATTTGCTGACATTGCAGTAAAATCGGAGTTCTGTGGAAGTTTGCCAAGGCTTTCAAATGAAAGTGTATTTTCCTCACCTCTGCTTAGGGTACTGCCACAGGGAACAAAACCAAGAAAGCATACTGAGAAAAAATTTAGTGAGTCAAGTTTCAAGCAGATAGCAGAAACCCTGTTTAACTTAGAGTTCCAAATGCATGTATTCCTATAGGGGAAAACAAAGTGAAACCTAAAAATTCAAAATGTTAATTTTAATGAACTATTTAACGTAAAAGAATGAAATTTGGCGTACCAGCAGCGAATGGAGTACCCATCATTTCCTCCAATATCAACAAGATTGGGTGAAAAAAAACATTTCAGATATTCCAGTAAACTCAGGGTTCTGTGGAAGCTTTTCAAATGCAGTGAAAAGAAATTGTATTTTCCTTGCCTCTACTTTGGGGTACTTCAACAGAGAACAAATCATAGAGAGTGCACTGAGAATTAATTGAGTAAGTCAAGTTTCAAGCAGTAGTGCACACTGTGTTTTATTTCTTTTTTTAAAGATAGATAGATAGATAGAGAGAGAGAGAGAGAGAGAGAGAGAAATTTTAATATTTATTTTTTTTTGTTTTTGGCTTACACAGCATCTTTGTTTGTATGTAGTGCTGAGGATTGAATCCAGGCCACACACATGCCAGGTGAGCATTCTACTGCTTGAGCCACATCCCCAGCCTCCGTGTTTGATTTTGAGTTCCAAATGCATGTATTCCCATAGATATAAATGAAGTGAAACCTAAAAATTCAAAGTATTCCGGAAAAGGAATGCTTCAATTGAGAAGAATGAAATTTGGTGGACTAAGTGAGAATGTGGTACCAATCATTCCCTCCAAGTATCAACATGATCAGGTGAAGAAAATTTTGCTGAGTTTCCAGTAAACTCGGATTTCTTTGGAAGCTTTGCATACACTTTAAAATGAAAGTGTATTTTACTCACCTCTGCTTAGTTTTATTTAAACATGGAACAAAGCTTAGAAAGTGCACTGAGAAATAATTGAGTGAGTCACGTTTCAAGCAGCTAGCAAAAACCGAGTTTGATTTGGAGTTGCAAGTGCATTATATAACTATAGGCATAAATGAAGTGAAACCTAAAAATTCAAAGTGTTCCTGAAGATGAAGGATTCAACATAGAAGACAAAATCTGTTGGTCCAAGTGAGAAAGGAGTATTGATCATAACCTCCAAGTATCAACATGATCAGAGAAAAAAAAATTTGATGAGTTTCAAGTAAAATCAGAGTTCTGTGGAAGCTTTGCAAATGCTTTCAAATTCAAGTGTATTTTCCTCACCTCTGCTTAGGGCTATTTCAACAGGGAACGAACCATAGAGAGTGCACTGAGAACTAATTGAGTGAGTCAAGTTTCAAGCTAGCAAAAACCATGTTTGATATTGAGGTCCAAAGGCATCTATCCCTGTAGGGGAAAACAAAGTGAAACATAAAAGTTCAAAGTGTTCATGCCAACAAACAATTCAATGTAGAAGAAAAAAATTGGGGGGACCAAGTGTGAATAGAGAACCAATCATCCCTCCAAGTATCAAGAGATCGGATAGAAAAATCTTTGCTGAGATTCCAGTAAACTCGAAGTTGTGTAGAATATTTGCAAATTCTATCAAATGAATTTGTTTTTTCCTCTGCTTAGGGATAACTCAACAGGGAACAAAGCACACAGAGAGTATTGAGAACTAATTGAGTGAGTCAAGTTTCATCAGCTAGCACAAACCATGTTCGATATCGAGTTCCAAATGCATGTATCCCTACAAGGATAAACAAAGTGAAACCTAAAAATTCAAAGTGTTCCTGAAAATAAACATGTCAAATAGAAGAACTAAATTTAGTGAACCAAGTGGGAAAAGAGTACTGATTATTCTCTCCAGGTATCAAAAAGATTGAGTGAAAAAATCATTGCTGAGATTCCAGTAAAATCAGAGTTCTGTGAAAGCTTTGCAAACGCTTTCAAATATAAAGGTATTTTCCACTAAGGTCTACTTCAAAATGGAACAAAGCTTATAGAGTGCACAGAGAACTAATGGAGTGAGTCATGTTTAAAGCTGCTCACAAAGACCCTGTTTGATTTAGAGTTCCAAATACATGTATCCCTATATGGATAAATGAAGTCAAAGATAAAATTTCAAAGGGTTCCTAAAAATGAACACTAAAACCTGTAAGAACGAAATTTGGGAGGCCAAGTGCAAATGTAGTACAGATCATTAACTCCAAGTATCAACAAGTTTGAGTGAAAAAATCTTTGCTAAGATTCCAGTAAACTTGGAATTCTGTGGAATCTTTGCAAAGGCTTTCAAATGAAAGTGTATTTTTCTCTCCTCTGCTTTGGTCTACTTTAACAGCAAAAAAAGCATAGAGAGGGCACCGAAAACGAATGTAGTGAGTCAAGTTTCAAGCAGCTAGCAAAAACTTTGTTTCATTTAGAATTTCCTAAATGGGAAAAAGAGTGAAACTAAAAATTCAAAGTGTTCCTGAAAACAAATGCTTCAAACCACAAGAACGAAATTTGGGGACCAAGTATGAAAGGATTTCTGATCATACCCTCCAAGTATCAACAAGATTAGGCGAAAAAATCAATGCTGAGTTTCCAGTAAACTCGAAGTTCTGTGGAAGATTTGCAAATGCTTTCAAATGAAAGTGTATTTTGCTCACCTCTTCTTAGGGTACATCAACAGGGAACAAAGCATAAAGAGTGCACTGAGAAATAATTGAGTGAGTAAAGTTTCAAGCAGCTAGCACAAACTCTCTTTGATCCAGAGTTTCAAATGCTTGTATCCTTATAGGTGAAAATGAAGTAAAACCCCCAAATTTAAAGTGTTCATGCAAAGGATCATTTCAATCTGAAAGAATGAAACTTGGCAGACCCAGTGAAAATGGAGTACTGAGATTACATCCCACTATCAAAATGATTGGGTGAAAAAAATCTTTGCTGACATTCCAGTCAACTTTGGAAATGTTTCAAATGATTTCACATGAAAGTCTATTTTTGTGGCTTCTGCTTAGGGCTACTTCAACAGTGAACAGAGCATAGAAAGCACACTGATAACTAATAGAGAGATAAAATGTTTTGTGGTGAGCCGTGTTGTAGACCGTTGCCGCCATTAGAAGATGGCGCCGGTCTCCGTTGTGGATCTTGGTAAACAACTCCTTATTAGGGAAAGTTGGTGCACTGTCCCTCAATACCCTATGAGAAAACCCCACGTGGCAGCTTTTGATTGGACTTGAGTAAGCTTTATTAGGCTGTGTGTGGGTGCGTGGAGAGGAGTGCGCTTGAGAGAAGACTAGAGTTAAGGCCTGAATAAACCGCTGAAAGAAGAATCCTGTGTTGTGTCTTCCTTGCTGGCGAGGGGGTCACAACAATGTTTCAAGCAGCTAGAACAAATTGTTTTAGATTTAGGGTTCCACAAGCAGGTAGCACAAAACTGTGTTTGATCTAGTGTTCCAAATGCATGTGTCCTGCTGCAGTCTGGCTGGGCACAAAATCAGGAGCCACTCACAGCCTTGTAGATTCAAACAGCAATTCTTTATTCCCGAACTCACACTGGCACTCTACAAACACGTTCTGGGCAAAATTCACACTCTCCACTGGGCTCTGAATCACAAAATACTCTCTGAATCCCTCCAGAACTCAACAGGAACTCAAAGAGCGGGCGGGCCTGAGGCAGTAGGATATGCCCTATTCCCAGCAGGGTACACCTTAAACCTGGAACTGCCCTAAAACCCGGAATGCCCTAAATCCCGATCTGCCCTAAACCCTAATCTACCCTAAACCTAGATCCACCCTGGTCCTTGAGCAAGGTCACCTTTCATGCAAAGTCACTGTAAAACCTGGGTCCACCATGGAGAGTCCTTCCTCTAAGCAACATGGAGTAGCCTGACAAAGAAATTGCAATGTGTCATTCCTTCTTGGCAATGGCTCTCAGCATCTCCCCTCTTCTGATTAATTAAACAACAAGCAATGTGGCTTAAGGACCATGCCTGGTAGGTTGTCCAATTCAACATATGCTTCTTACCCATCATGGGAAAAACTGACCTCTCAGCATCAGCCTGCTGTCTTAGGTTGATACCACTGCAATTGGATCATACCCACCACTGACTACCGGTCCAGCATACAGCCATACTTGTGGAATGGCCTATGCATCAGTGGGGGGGTGAGGTTCTTGCCTCACCTCTGTTGGCCCCCAAATTTGGCCTTGGTGCCAGTGCGGGGGTGAGGTTCTTTGCCTCACCTCTGTAGGCCCCCAAATTTTAGACAATCACAAGCAGAAGGGAGGAGGATACAGAAATGCCATGACACCAAGCCAATTAACGGCTCCTTTGGAAAATTTGCATCACTGGTGACACCATCAGCAAAGATATGCCAGCAGTACCACAGTTTGCTGCACTAAACAAGAGTTCACAATGCATACAAGTGATACATAGTCCAGGCAAGTTCTGCAAGCAGTAGAAAGTGGGGGAGTCTATCAATATGTCCAGTTCCTCCCAAAGTAAATTGACTCCTTGATTGAGCATTACTTGTTGAGTTATATTCATTGATGTATCAGTTTATACAGTTTACTGTGATAGCTATCATAGAAGCTTCAGTTTGGTTTTATCTTAGTCTTCACCAGCACTGGGATGGAGATAGGAATTCTGGCAATGATGCTAAAGAGACATTATCCTGAACAGAATTATTAAAAATAATGAAAAGGAAAGGTGAAAGTAAACAAACAGATCTGTTAACCTCCTTTAAAAACAATCCTTAACAGCTGTTTACCTAATTTAAATTAAACCATTTAAATCATGTGAATAAAAAACATAATAATAATTTGGATCCATTTTTTCATGAGCGCTCCTCATATAAGAAATATGGACATATGCACACACAGACATACAACACAAAACACTAGAGTGCAGACAAAGTACAACACATAAGACAATAGTAAAGGCCTTGTAGCTTTACCTAGGTGAAATCTCCATTGCAATGTTTAAAAACTCCACAGTCAAAAAATAAAACTTATCAGAAAAACATTAACCTAGGTTTGTATGAGCTCAGAAAATAAAATAGAACTTTATGATGTGGGAAAAGGCAATAATAAAATATTATTTAAAAAAGTATCCTGGTTAATCACTGTCACAGATGTAAGAAGAGCCAAGATAGAGCTCTTGATTTCAGCTGTTATGGATTTTATTCAAATCATCTTCTTTTTAGTCTGTAGAAATTGCTTTGGTTAGTCTCTCAGGAATCCAAATCATTTGCTGTTTTCCCTGTGGAAACACACAAACAGAACCCCGACTCCAGACAATCACTGGGTCAGGACCTTTTCATTGTCCTGTTAGAATATCTTTCCTAAGTAACTTAGGCTTATGTACATTTTTGGATACATATGACTTTCTGCAGCACTAAGCCCTGATGAATCCAAATTTAAAAAGTTTAGAATAAAAAGGGTTATTTTAAGTTTATCTTTGGGGGATATATACTCCTTTCCAATTCCCTCTTTTTGCTTTAATAAGTACGTTTTAATAGTTTGATGAGCTCTTTCAACTATGCCTTGTCCCTGTGGATTGTATAGGATTCCTGTTAAATGAGTAATGCCAAATGGTGAGCAAAATTGTTTAAAAGATGTAGAGGTATAGCCAGGACCATTATCTGTTTTTAACTGTTTAGGAACGCCCACAGTGGCAAAATTTTGTAAGCAATGAGCTATAACATCTTCAGTTTTTTCTCTGGCATGAAAGGAACCCATCAAAAATCTGGAAGAAGTATCAACTGTAACATGTAAATATTTTAATTTTCCAAATTCTGGCAAGTGTGTGACGTCCATCTGACAAATATGGTTAGTTATCAGTCCTCTAGGATTGACTCCAAGATTAACTTGTGGTAAAAAGTCACACAATTTTGACATTGTTTTATTATATGTCTGGCTTGTTCCTTAGTTATTTTAAAATGCTTTTGTAAAGTATTAGCATTAACATGGAATATTTTATGAAAACCTGTAGTTTTTTCTAGTGTAGAGAAAATATGTATGTCATGTGTAGTTTTATCTGCTAAATCATTGGCCAAACTAAGGTCTCAAGGCAATCCTGTATGTGCCCTGATATGTCTGATAAAAAATGGATCTTTTCTGTCCCAGATTAGACTTTGTATAGTGGAAAACAATGAGAAAAAAGTAGAGGAAGGAGAAATCTTACCAGCATCTTCAAGGGATGCTATAGCATTAGCTATATACTGACTATCAGAAAATAAATTAAATACAGAATCTTTAAACATCACAAAAGCTTGTACAACTGCATTAAGCTCTACCTTTTGAGCTGATTGTTTGGGTACTAAAAATGTAAAAGTTTGATCAGGGGTAACTACTGCTACTAGATCATTATTTGACCCATCAGTGAATATATTTGGAGTATTCATTATAGGGTTTTTTCTTGTCATTTTTTGAAAAACTACAGGATGCTTAGACCAAAAAGACAACAAAGGATTAGATGGTAAGTGGTTATCAAAGGAAACATTAGATTTTCACATGATTATTGCCCAAATATTTAACTCATTAGCTAACTCATCAATTTGATTCATAGTATATGGAGTAATAATTTTATTGGGAGAAATTCCAAACACTCCCTTCACTGCTTTTATTCCTTTGAGTATTAATTGCCCTACAGCCTCAGGATACCTAGTAAGAATACTTTTAGTAGAATAAGATAAATGTATCCACAATAATGGACCTTCTTGACAAAATACTCCTGTAGGAATATTTTTTGTTGGTAGTACAGTAAATAATAAAGGCAAACTTATATCAATTCTATCCAAATGCATATTTTCCGTATATGTTTCTATATTTTTTAATGCCTTTCTTGCTTTAGGAGTTAACATGTGGGGTGAATTTGGATTTGATTGACCTTTTAGAATATCAAATAAAGGTCCCAACTCTCCTGTTGGTATGCCTAGATAAGGCCTTATCCAATTTATGTCTCCCAATAACTTTTGAAAGTCGTTAAGTGATTTTAGTTGATCTACTTGTATTTGAATTTTTGGTGGATGGGCCATGGTTGAGGATAATAGAACTCCTAAATAATTAATTGGAAAATTTAATTGTACTTTATCTATTGCTATCTCTAGATTATAATTTTTTAATAAGTTTGTAAGTGTGGCATAACATTTCAGCAATATGTTTTTATCTTTATGTGCTAATAATACATCATCCATATAGTGAAATATTTGTAGTTCAGGATTTTGATGTCTAAGTGGCTGGATTGCTTTGTTAACATAGATTTGACACATACGTGGACTGTTAGCCATCCCTTGAGGGAGTACTTTCCGTTCATATCTCTGATCAGGATCTTCATGATTTAATGCAGGGATAGTAAATGCAAAACATGGACTATCCTCGGGATGAGTTGCAATTATAAAAAAAAAAAAAAACAACAATCTTTAATATCCATAGCTAAAACGTGCCAGGTTTTTGGCAAAGCAGAAAATTGAGAAATCCCTGATTGAGCAGGTCCCATAATAACCATCTCATTATTAATGGCTCTTAAATCTTGCAATAATCTCCATTTACCAGATTTCATTTGATGACAAAAATGGGAGTATTATGGGGAGATATGGAAGGTTGTATATGTCCTTCCACTAATTGTTGTTTGACCAGATCATGGGTTACTTGTATCTTTTCGTTAGTCAGGGGCCACTGAGGAACCCACACTGGTCTTTCTGATTTTAAGTAATTTTGATTGTCTCAGTGGCCCTTTCTGAAAATCCAACCCATGTCTGTCTGTTCCTTGATCTATTTGTATTGGTGCTGCTATATCTTGTTCTTGTTCTCCTAATATTTTTTTTTCTTTCCTAAAACCTTGTATAGCCCTAGTAGTGGGTGCATTTTGATTGATGTTATTTGTTAATGTCAAACCTAATTTATCTAGGACATCTAGTCCCCATAAATTTATAGGAAGATGATCCAGTACATATGGCTGTATAGTTCCTTCACATCCTTCAGGATCATTCCAATCTAATATCATTGCACTTCTATGGGGATTAGTCACCACTCCTAGGCCTTGAAGCATTTGAGTGGCTTGTTGCATTGGCCAATGGTTTGGCCATTCTTGATGAGATATGATGCTAACCTGTGTCCAGTACCCCTTTAAATTTATGTCCTTGAATATTTAGTTTTAGCATTGGGTGAGAATCTAAATTTAAAGACAGCATAGCCCATTCTACACCTGTGGAGCCTAATCCCCTGGAACCTCTTTCTACACTATGACTATAGAATTTATTATGTAGGCTGGGTATTATTAACAACTGTGCTAGTCTATCTCCTGGTGAAATTACTGATATACCTCTTGGAGAACTAGCTATAATTTTTATTTCATCTACATAATCGGGATCAATTACCACAGGACTTATCATAAGTCCTTTTAGTGTAGATGAACTACATCCCAATAATAAGCCTACTGTTCCTTGCAAAGAGGTCCTTTTACTCCTGTGGGAATGATGTGAACTCCCATCTCTGGAGTTAGTACTGCTCTGGCAGAGGTGCAGATATCCAACCCTGTGCTCCCTCAGGTTTGTCTGATAAGGGATTTAATGGACAATGTGTCCTGGGCACTACCCTGATGTAATTGCTGGGTTCCTCCACTGCCCCGTATATTTGTGGTTGTAGGCCCCGGAGCATTGGGACCCCCAGTCCGTTTTTTGGCAATGGAGCCTGATTCCTTTCTCCATGATATCATGGGTAAATACCTGGTCCTTTTCTGTTTTTTGATAAGATAGTACCCTCTATGGTTGTTTGAGAATGGCATTCATTAGCCCAAGGTCTCCCTCTATGGCATCGTGGGCAAATACCCGGTGTTCTATTCCTTTGATACCTAGTTTTGTTAAACCCTCCTTCTATGGGGCAACTCCTTTTATAATGTCCTGTTTGTTCACAATTGTAGCATGTTTTTGGCCTGGCATCTAAAGCCTGTTGTACTGCAGCTGCCAAGACTTGTCCTTGTTCATTAATGTCTCTATATAATTTAATATGTGTATTTAAATCTTCATGTCTCCATGGTCTAATGACTTCTCTGCAGCAACAATTTGCTTGGTCATAATCCAGTTGTTTTATTAATGGCATTGCCTGTTCTGTATCCCCCAAAATTCTGGAAGCTGTTTGAATAATCCTATCTACAAATTCAGTGTAAGGTTCATTAGTTCTCTGTATTACCTTAGAAAGCTGACCTTGTAAATCTCCATGTCCTTTTAAAGTCTTCCATGCCCTAACTGCATCTGCAGCAATTTGTGCATATATAGCAGGATCATATTCAAATTGTTGCCATTGACTCTCATAAGGTCCTTTCCTAACAACATATCTAGATTTCTTTGAGGGTAACCAGCTTCTGCATTTTGCCTAGCTGTCTCCATGCAAAATTCCTCATTGGCAACCTTCCATAATAAATATTGTCCTCCATTTAGCACAGATTTACACATGCTTGCCCAATCTGCTGGTGTCATGTCCAAGTTAGTAATGGACTCGACCATGCTTACTGTTAAGGGTGTTTGGGGACCATAGGTTGTTACAGCCTCCTTTTACTACTTCACTGTTTTAAAATCTAAAGCATGGTGAATTCGCTGCCCTCCTACCTGTTCAAGTACAGGGCATGCTAATCTTTGAGGTCCTGTCTCAGGATCCCTTTTATCAACTATGGGGTTTGAGGGCCACTCAGCTGTCTTTATAGGTGGGGCTGTAGGTTGAATTACGCCCTCTGGTGATAAAACAGAGTTAGTAACAGCCTCCTTTTGTAGCCTTTTTCCTAATAACCCCTTTTCCTTTAATTTTTTTTTTCCTCTGTCTGACTAGCTCGAGAGACCTTCTCTTTTGCTTGATATAAAATGTCTTTCTCCATGGTCTGAACCTCTAACAATTTACTTAACACCTTTTTGGTTTGTTTTTTACTAATTTCCAATCTACTATAAAGATAACACAACCCAATAAGATAACACAAAACAAAACCAAAACTGAATGAAACAAAAACGGAATACAAAATCATTGTATCAATTTTCTCTTCCTCAGGTCCAACAAACTTCAAACCTTGAGTCAACCATTTTTCCCAGTTTGCCGGAGAAATTTCTAGGGATAGGCAGCTTGAAACAAAAACAAAATAAATCAAAACAAGAACATATTTTTTTTTTTTTGAAATGGTCACCCATTCTCTCGTCTTCCCTCAGGCGTGAGCAATTTCACTTACCTCCAAGTTTCAGACATTCCCCATATGGGCAACCAAATGCCACAGTCTGGCTGGGCACAAAATCAGGAGCCACTCACAGCCTTGTAGATTCAAACAGCAATTCTTTATTCCCAAACTCACACTGGCACTCTACAAACACGTTCTGGGCAAAATCCACACTCACCACCAGGCTCTGAATCACAAAATACTCTCTGAATCCCACGAGAACTCAACAGGAACTCAAGGAGTGGGTGGGCCTGAGGCAGCAGAATATGCCCTATTGCCAGCAGGGTACACCTTAAACCTGGAACTGCCCTAAACCCGGAATGCCCTAAATCCCGATCCGCCCTAAACCCTGATCTACCCTAAACCCAGATCCGCCCCTGATCCTTGAGCAAGAACACCTTTCATGCAAAGTCACTGCAAAATATGGGTCCACCATGGAGAGTCCTTCCTCTAAGCAACATGGAGTAGGCTGACAAAGAAATTTTGATGCATCATTCCTACTTGGCAATGGCTCTCAGCAGTGTCCCTATAGTAGAAAACAAAGTGAAACCTAAAAATACAATGTGTGCCTGCAAACAAATTCTTAAACCTAGAAGAACAAAATTCGGGGACCAAGGCAAATGGAGTCCCAATGATTTCCTCCAAGTATCAACAAGTTTGGATGAAATAAACTTTGTTGAGATAACAGTGAATTCCAAGTTCTGTGGAAGCTTTGCAAAACTTTCAAATATAAGTCTGTTTTCTCAACAATGTTTGGGCTACTTAAACAGGGAACAAAGCATATTGAGCACACTGAGAAGTAATTGATTCAGACAAGTTTCAAGCAGCTAGCACAAACTGTGTTTGATTTAGAGTTCCAAATGCATGCATCCCTATATGAGTAAATGAATTGAAACCCAAAAATTCAAAGCGATCCTGCCAAAAGAACACATCAACCTAGAATAATGACCATTGGTTTACCAAGTACAAATAGAGTAAGGATCATTTCTGCCAAGTTTCAACAAGATCGGGTGAAAAAATCTTTGCTCAGATTCCAGTAAACTTGGAGTTCTGTGGAAGCTTTATAAAAAATTTAACTTGAAAGTGTATTTTTCTTGCTTCTGCTTAGGACTAGTTAAACAGGAAACAAAGCATAGAGAGCCCACAGAGAACTAATTGAATCATAAAATATTTTAGGCAGTTAGAAAAAAAAACATGTTTGATTCAGAGTTCCAAATACATGTATCACTATAGAGGAAAAATAATTGAAACCTACAAATTAAAAGAGTTTATGCAGACAAATGTTTCAACCTAGTAGAAGAAAATTTGGGGGACCAATTGTGAAGGTGTACCAATCATTCCCTACAAGTATCAAAAATATTGGGTGAAAGAAATCTTTGCTGAGATTCCAGTGAACTCCTAGTTCTGTGGAAGGTTTGCAAATGCTTTCAAGTGAAAGTGTATTTTCCTCACCTCTTTTTAGGGCTAGTTCAAAAGGAAATAATGCATAAAGAGTACACTGAGAACTAATTGAGTGAGTCAAGTTTCATGCATCTAGCACAAACTGTTTGATTTAGAGTTCCAAATGCAAGTATTTCTATAGGAGAAAATGAAATGAACCCTACAAATTCAAAGTGTTCCTGCAAATGAATACTTCAACCCAGAAGAATAAAATTTGGGGGACCAATTGCAAATGCAGTACTGATCATTCCTACCAAGTATCAACAAGATTGGGTAAAAAAATTGCTGAGATTCCAGAAAACTTGGAGTTCTGTGGAAGATTTACAAATGCTTTCAAATGTAAGTGTATTTTGCTTGCTTCTCCTTAGGCTACTTCAAAAGGGAAAAAAATAAATAGAGAGTGCACTGAAAACTAATGGAGTGAGTCAAGTTTCAAGCAGGTCACAAAAAACATGTTTGATTTAGAGTTCCAAATGCATGTATCCCTACATGGGAAAATGAAGTGAATCCCTAAAATTCAAATTGTTCATGCAAATGAACGGTTCAACCTAGAAGAATGAATTTTGGTGGACCATGTGAAAATGGAGTATTGATAATTACCTCTAAGTTTCAACAAGATCGGGTGAAAAAAATCTTTTCTGAGATTACAGTAAACTCTGAGTTCTTTGAAAGCTTTAAAAACACTTTCAAAGGAAAGTGAATTTTCTGTGGAAGCTGTGCAAATGCTTTCAAATGAAAGTGTATTTTCCTTGCCTCTGTATAGGTCTACTTCAACAGGGAATAAAGCATAGAGAGGGCTCAGAGAACTACTTTATTGAATCAAGTTTCAAGCAGCTATCAAAGACCGTGTTGGATTTAGATTTCCAAATGCATGTGCCCAAAAGTGTAAAACAAATTTTAACCTAAAAATTCAAAGAGTTCCCACAAACAAATGCTTCAACCTAGAAGAACGAATCTGAAGGGACCAAGTGCAAATTGAATAACATCATTCCTTCCTTGTATGAACAAGTTTGATTGAAAATTATTTGCTGAGTTTCCAGTAACCTTGGAGTTCTGTGGAAGATTTGCAAAGGCTTTCAAATGAAAGTTCATTTTCCTCACCTCTGCTTAAGGCTACTGCAAATGTGGAAAAAGCATAGAGAGGGCACTGAGAACAAATTCAGTGAGTCAAGTTTCAAGCAGCTACAAAAAACTGTGTTTCATTTAGAATTCCCTAAATGAGAAAAGGAAGTGAAACCTAAAAATTCAAAGTGTTTCTGAAAACGAATGCTTCAAACTACAAGAACAAAATTTGGGGGACCAAGTATGAAAGCATTACCAATCATTCCCTCCAACTGTCAACAAGATTAGGTGAAAAAATCTTTGCTGAGTTTCCAGTAAACTCAAAGTTCTGTGGAAGATTTGCAAATGCTTTAAAATGAGAGTGTATTTTGCTTTCTGCTTAGGGTACATCAACAAGGAACAAAGCATAAAGAGTGCAGTGAGAAATAATTGGCTGATTAAAATTTCAAGCAGCTAGCACAATCTCTCTTTGATTCAGAGTTTCAAATGATTGTATCCCTGTAGATGAAAATGAAGTGAAACCCAAAAATTTAAAGTGTTCATACAAAGGATCGCTTCAACCTGAAAGAACAAAATTTGGCAGATTCAGTGAAAATGGAGTACTGATCATTACATCACACTATCAACAAGATCGGGTGAGTAACTCTTTGCTGAGATTCCAGTGAAATCTTAGTTCTGTGGAATATTTGCAAACGCTTTCAAGTAAAAGTGTATTTTCTCACCTCTGCCTAAGGCTACTTCAACAGAGAACAAAGCATAGAGATCACACTGAGAACTAATTGAGTGTGTCAAGTTTTAAGAAGCTTGCATGAACCGTTTTTGATTTTGAGTTCCATATGCATCTCTCCCTTTAGACAAAAATGAAGTGAAACCTAAAAATTCAAAGTGTTCCTGCAAACGAACGCTTCAAACTTGAAAAATGAAATTTGGGGGTCCAAGCGTGAATGGAGTACTGATCATTCCCTACAAGTATCAAAAGTTTGGGTGAAAAAAATTTTTGCTGAGATTCCAGTAATCTCAGAGTGCTGTGGAATCTTTGCAAACCCTTTCAAATAAGACTGTATTTTCTTCGCCTCTGCTTAAGGTTACTACAACAGGGAAAAAACAATAGAGAATGCACTGAGAATTAATTGAGAGAGTGAAGGCTCAAGCAGCTATCACAAACCGTGTTTGATTTAGAGTTTCAAATCCTTAAAGGGTAAAATGAAGTGAAACCTAAAAATTCAAAGTGTTCCTGAAAACAAACATTTCAACCTAGAAGAATAAAATTGAATGGACTAAGTTTGAATGGAATATCAATCATTCCCTCCAAGTATCAACAAGTTCGGGTGAAAAAAATCTTTAGTGAGATTCCAGTGAAATTTGATTTCTGTGGAAGTTTTGCAAATGCTTTCAAATGTAAGCATGTTGTCCTTGCCAGTGCTTTGTGCTAATTCAACATGGAAAAAAATATAGAGAGCACACTGAGAACTAATTGAGTAAGACAAGTTTCAAGCAGCTAGCAAACTATGATTGACTTGAAGTTACCAATGCATTTATCCCTATAGGGGAAAACAAAGTTCAACCTAAAAATTCAAAATGTTCCTTCAAAGAATGCTTCAACCTAGATGAATGAAATTGGGGAGACCAATTTCGAATGGAGTACCAATCTTTCCTTCCAAGTGTCAACAACTTTGGGTGAAAAAAAAACCTTGCTGGGTTTCCAGTAAACTCAGAGTTCTGTGGAAGCTTTGCAAATGCTTTCAAATGTAAGTGGGTTTTCCTCACCAATTGTAAGGGCTACTTTAACAGAAAAAAAAAGTGCCTAGACACCACACTGAGAACTAATTGACTGAGCCAAGTTGAGAAGCTTGAACAAACTGTGTTTGATTTAGATTTCCAATGCATGTATGAATAGGGGAAAATGAAGTGAAACCCCCAAATTCAAAGTGTTTCTGCAAACAAACTCTTCAACCTAAAAATACTGAAATTTGGGGCACCAAGTGCAAATGGAGTACCGGTCTTTCCTCCAAGTATCAAACAGATAGGGTGAAAAAATCTTTGCTGAGATTCCAGTAAAATTTGAGTTCTGTGGAAGCTTTGCAAACACTTTTAAATGAAAGTGTATTTTCTTCACCTATGCTTATGGATACTTCAAAATGGAAAAAAAATCATAGAGAGTGCACTGAGAACTAATTGAGGGAGTGAAGTTTCAGGGAGTTTGAAAAACCGTGTTAGATTTACAGTTACAAATGCATATATCCCTATATGGGAAAATGAACTGAAATACAAAAATTCAAAGTGTTCCAGCAAATGAACACTTAAAACTAAAAAACAAAATTTGGTGGACCAAGTGAAAATGGAGTACAAATCATTCATTCCTAGTATCAAAAAGTTAGGGTTTATAAATTTTTGCTGAGATTCCAGTAAACTGACAACTCTGTGGAAGCTTTGTAAATGCTTTTAAATGAAAGTGTGTTTTCCTAACTTTTGCTAGGGCTACTGCAACAGGCAACAAAGCATAGAGAGTGCACTGAGAACTAATTCAGTGAGTTAAGTTTCAAGTAGCTAGCACAAACCATGCTTGATTTTGAGTTCCAAATATATGTATCCCTGTAAAGAAAAATGAAGTAGAACCCCAAAATTCAAAGTGTTTTGCAAATGAATGCTTCAATCTAGAAGAACTAAATTTGGGAGACAAAGTGCAAATAGAGTAACCATAATTCCCTTCAAATATCAACAAGTTCTGTTGAAAAACTCTATGCTGAGATTCCAGGAATCTCCGAGTTCTGTGGAAGCATTGAAATGCTTTCAAATGAAAGTGTATTTTCCTCACCTCTGCTTAGTGCTACTTCAACAGGGAACAAAGCATAGAGAGTGCACTGAGAACTAATTGAGTGAGTCAAACTTCAAGCAGGTAGCAAAAACCAATTTTGATTTAGTGTTCCAAATGAATGTATCCTTATAGGGGAAAACAAAGTGAAACCTAAAATTTCAAAGTTTTCTTGCAAACAAATGCTTCAACCTAAAAGAACAAAATTAGGGGGACCAAGTGCTAATAGAGTATCAATCATTCCCTCCAAGTATCAACAAGTTGGGTAGAAAATCTTTGCTGAGATTCCAGAAAACTCAGAGATCTGCGAAAGCTTTGCACACACTTTCAAATGGATGTGCATTTTTCTCAATACTAATAAGGGCTCCTTCTACAGGGAACAAACCATAAGAAGGCAAAGCAAACTTATTGAGTGAGTCAAGTTTCAAGCAGCTAGCACCAACCGTGTTTTATTTTGGGTTCCAAATGCATGTATCCTTATAGGGGATAATGAAGTGAAACCTAAAAATTCACAGTGTTCATGCAAATGAACACTTCAAATTAGATGAACTATATTTCAGTGAGCAAGTGCAAATGGAGTGCCGATCATTCCCTTTAAGTATCAACATGATTGAGTAAAAAAATCTTTACTGATATTCCAGTGAACTCCAAGTTCTATGGAAGATTTTCAAACGTTTTTAAATGCAAGTGTATTTCCCTCGCATCTACTTAGGACTAATTCAATGGGGAACAATCATAAAGAGTGCACTGAGAACTAATTGAATAAGTCAAATTTCATGTAGCTAGTACAAACCATGTTTGATTCAGAGTTCCAAATACAAGTATTTCTATAGGAGAAAACGAAGTGAAACTTAAAATTCAAAGTGTTCCTGCAAACGAATGCTTCAACCTAGAACGAAATTTGGGGGACCAAGTGCAAATGCAGTACCGATAAGTCCATTGAAGTATCAACAAGATTGGGATAAAAAAAAATTTGCTAAGATTCTAGTAAATTCAGAATTCTGTGGAAGATTTCCAAAGGCTTTCAAATGTAAGTGTACTTTGTTCACCTGTCTTTAGGATACTTCAAAAGAGAAAAATGCATAGAGAGCGCAGTGAGAACTAATTGAGTGAGTCAACTTTCAAGCAGGTTGCACAATCCGTGTTTGATTTAGAGTTACAAATGCATGTTTATATGGGAAAATCAAGTGAATCCCCAAAATTCAAATTGTTCATGCTAATGAACGCTTCAACCTAGAAGAATGAAATTCAGCAGACCAAGTGAAAATGGAGTATTGGTAATTACCTCCAAGTATCAACAAGATCGGATGAAAAAATCTTTTATTAGATTCCAGTAAACTCTGAGTTCTTTGAAAGCTTTAAAAACACTTTCAAAGGAAAGTGAATTTTCCTCACCACTGCTTAGGTCTACTTCAACAGGAAACAAAGCATAGATACGGCACTGAAAACTAATTTAGTAAATAAAGTTTCAAGTAGCTAGCACAAACCATGTTTGATTTAGATTTCCAATGTATGTACCCCAAAAGTGTAAAAACAATAACCTAAAAATTCAGAGTGTTCTCTCAAACGAACACTTCAACCTAGAAGAACAAAATTTGAGGGACCAATTGTGAATGGAGTACCAATCATTTCCTCCAAGTATCAACAAGTTTGGGTGAAAAAATCTTTGCTACTTACAATAAACTCAAAGTTCTGTGGAAGCTTTGCAAATGCTTTCAAATGATACTGAATTATCCTGGCCTCTGCTTAGGGCTACTTCAATAGGGAACAATGCATAGAAAGGGAACTGAGGACTAACTGAGTAAAATTTCAAGCAGCTAGCACAAACTGTGTTCAATTTAGAGTTCTAAATGTATGTATCCTTATAGGGGAAAATGAATTGAAAAATAAAAATTCAAATTGTTCATACAAATGAACCCTTCAACCTAGAAGTAAGAAAATTGTGAGACCAAGTGCGAATGGAGAACTCATCATTCCCTCCAATTTTCAACAAGATCAGGTGAAAAAAAAATTTGCTGATAATCCAGTAAACTCAGAGTTCTTTCAAATGAAAGAATATTTTCCTCACCTCTACTTAGGGCTACTTCAACAGGGAACAAACCATAGAGTGTGTACTCCGAACTCATAGACAGAGTCAAGTTTCAGGCAGCTAGCACAAACCATGTTTGATTTAGAGTTCCAAATGCCTCTACCCTAAAGAGAAAAACAAAAAGAAACCTAAAAATTCAAAGTGTTTCTGCAAATGAATTCTTCAACATAAAATAATTAAATTTGGATGGCTAATTTCTTCTAGAGTACCAATTTATATTTCAATATATTAACAAGATTGGGTGAAAAAAAATTGCTGATAATCCAGTAAACTCAAAGTTCTGTGGAAACTTGGCAAATGCTTTCAAATGAACATCTTTTCTTTGCTTTGACTTAGGGTTACTTCAACAGGGAAAAAAGCATAGAGAGCACACTGAGACATAACTGAGTATGTCAAGTTTCAAGCAGCTAGCACAAACCATGTTTGATTTAGTGTCCTAACTGCCTCTATCCCAATGAGAAAATGAAGTGAAACCTAAAAATTCAAAGTGTTCTTGAAAACCAAGGCTTCAACTAAGAAGAATGAAATTTGGGGAGTCAAGTGAATCTGGAGTTCCAATCATTCCTCTAAGTTTCAACAAGATCAGCTGAAAAATTATTTGTTGACATTCCAGTAAACATGGAGTTCTGGGAAAGCTTAGTGAACGTTTTCAAATGAAAGTATTTTTTCTTTGTTTCTGCATAGGGCTACTTCAACAGGGACAAAAGCATAGAGAGTGTACTGAGAACTAATTGAGTGTGTCAAGTTTCAAGCAGCCAGCACAAACCATGTTTGATTTAGAATTTCAACTGCCTCAATCTCTATAGGAGAAAATGAAGTGAAACCTAAACTTTCAAAGTGTTCCTGCAAATGAATGATTCAAACTAGAAGAATAAAATGTGGGGGTCCAAGTACAAATGAAGTAATGATCATGCTTTAAAGTATCAACAAAATCAGGAGAAAAAATATTTGCTGAGATTCCAGTAAACTTGGCGTTCTTTGGAAGCTTACCAAATGCTTTCAAATAAAAGTGTTTTTTCCTTGCCTTTCCTTGCCTGCTTAGGGCTACTTCAACAGGGAACAAAGCATAGAGAGTTTGCTGAAAACTAATTGAGTGTGTCAAGTTTCAATCAGCTAGCAGAAACCATGTTTGATTTAGAGTTCCAAATGTCTCTACCCATATAGCAGAAAATAAAGTGAAACCTAAAATTTGAAAGTTTTCCTGCTACTATTACTTCAACCTAGAAGACTGAAATTTGGTGGGCCAAATGCAACTGGACTTCTGATCATTCCTTCAAAACATTAACAAGATCTTGTGAAATAATATTTGCTGAGATTCCAGTAAACTCAGAGTTCTCTAAAGTTTGGCACAAGTTTTCAAATGAAAGTTTTTTTGTTGTTGTTGTTGTTGTTTTTTTTTTGCTTGTCTCTCATAGGTTTACTTCAACAGAGAACAAAGCATAAAAATTGAACTGAGCACTAACTGAGTGTGTTCATTTTCAACCAGCTAACACAATCTATATTTTATTTAGAGTTCCATCTGCCTCTATCCCTATCAGGGAAAACAAAATGAAACATAAAAATTCAAAGTATTCCTGCAAACGAATGTTTCAAACTAGAAGAATGAAATTTTGGGGTTCAAGTATGACTGGAGTTCTGATTTTTCAGATTATCAACAAGATTGGGTGAAAAAAATATTTGCTGAGTGTCCAATAAACACCAAGTTCTGAGGAAGCTGGCAAACTCTTTCAAATGAAAGTGCTTATTCCTTCCCTCTTCTTAGGGCTATTTAAACAGTAAAAAAAAAGCATAGAGAGTGCAGGGGAACTAATTGAGTGTACCGAGTTTCAAGCAGGTAGCACAAACAATGTTTGGTTTAGAGTCCAACAGTGTCTATCCCCATAGGGAAAAACAAAGTGAAACCTAAAAATTCAAAGTGTTGCTGCAAATGAAAGCTTCAACCAAGAATAATAAAATTTAGTTTCCAAGTGTGACTGGAGTACATATTATGTTTTCAAAGTATCAACAAGTATGTAAAAAAGTGGATGTGGAACTGATGTGAATCTGCAATATGTATGTGGAATAAAAATGGGAGTTCATAATCTGCTTGAATCAAATGTGTGAAATATGGTATGTCAAGAGCTTTGTAATGTTTTGAACAACTAATAATAAAAATAAATAAATAAATAAAAGTATCAACAAGATCGGGTGAAAAAATATTTTCTGAGATTCCAGTGAACTCAGAGTTCTGTGGAAGCTTGGCAAATGCTTTCAAATGAAAATTTTTTTTCCTTGCCTCTTCTTAGGGCTACTTCAACATGATCAAAGCATACACATTGCACTGAGAATTAATTGAGTGTGTCACGTTTCAAACAGCTGGCTCAAACCATGTTTGATTTAGAGTTCCAAATGCCTCTATCCCTATAGGGTAAAATGAAGTGAAACCCCAAAATTCAAAGTTTTCCTGCAAACAAATGATTCAATCTAGAAAAATATTATTTGAGGGACCAAGTGTGAATGGAGTACTGATCATCCTTTCAAAGTATCAATAAGATCGGGTGAAAAAATATTTGCTTATATAAGTAAACTCGAAGTTTTGTGGAAGCTAGGAAAAGACTTTTAAATGAAAGTGTTTTTTCCTTGCCTCTCCTTAGGGCTACAAAAACAGGGAACAAAGCATAGAGAGTGCACTAAGAACTGATTGAATTTGTAAAGTTTCAAACATTTAAAACAAACCATGTTTGATTTGGCGTTCCAATTGCCTCTATCCCTATATGGAAAAAAAAAAAATGAAGTGAAACCAGAAAATTCAAAGTGTTTCTGAAAATGAACGTTTCAACCTAGAAGAATGAAATTTTATGGGCCAAAATCTTCTGGAGTACCAGTCATTCCTACGAAGTGTCAATGAGTTCAAGTGACAAAATATTTGCTGAGATTCCAGTAAATTTAGATTTCTGTGGAAACTTTGCAAATGCATTCAAATGAAAGTGTTTTTTTTTTTAATTTTTCTTGCCTCTGCTTAGGGCTACTTCAACAGGGCATTCAGAGCACACTGAGAACTAATTGAGTGTGTCAAGTTTCAAGAAGCTAGCACAGACCATGTTTGATATAGGGTTGCAAATGCAATTATCCCTACAGGGGAAACAAATGAAACCTAAAAATTCAAATTGTTTCTGCAAAGGAAAACTCCATCCTTTAAGAATATAATTTGGGGTGCCAAGTGCAAATGGAGTACCAATCATTCCTTCAAAGTATCAAAAAGTTTGGGTGAAAAATATTTGCTAAGATTCCATTAAACTCACATTTCTGTGGAAGCTTGGCAAAGGCTGTCAAAGGAAAGTGGGTTTTCCCTTAACTCTAATTGTAGGCTAATTCAACATGGAACAAATCATAGAGAGTCCACAGAGACTTATTGAGTGTGTCAAGTTTCAGGCTGCTGGCACATACCATGTATGTTTTAGCATTCCAAATGCCTCTATCCCTATAGAGGAAAAAAAAGTGAAACCTAAAAATTCACAGTGTTCCTGCAAATGAACGCTTCAACCTAGAAGAGTAAAATTTAAGGACTAAGTGCATCTGGAGTACTGATCATTTCCTCAAAGTATCAATAATATCAGGTGAAAAAGTATTTGCTGAGATTCCAATAAACTCGGAGTTCTCTGGAAGCTTGGCAAATGCTTTCAAATCAACATGTTTTTTTTTCCTTTCCTCTGCTTTGGACTACTAAAAAAGTGAACAAAGCCTAGAGAGTACACTGAGAATTAATTAAGTGAGTAAGGTTTCAAGCAGCAAGCACAAAGCATGTTTGATTTAGAGTTCCAAATGCTTCTATCCCTATGGGGAAAAAGAAGTGTAGCCTAAAAATCAGAGTGTTCCTGGAAATAAATTCTGCAACCTAGCACAATATAATTTGGTTTTCCTAGTGCAACTGGAGTACTGATCATTCCTTCCATGTCTCAACATGATCAGGTGAAAAAAATACTTGCTGAGATTTCAGTAAACTCAAAGTTCTGTGGAAGCTTGGCAAAAGCTTTCAAATTAAAGTGTTTTTTTTTTCCCTTGCCTCTGCTGAGGGCTACTTCAACAGGGAAGAAAGCATAGAGAGTTCACTGAGAACTAATTGAGTGTGTCAAGTTTAAAGAAGCTAGCACAAACCATATTTGATTTACAGTTCAATTGTCTCTATCCCTATAGAGGAAAACAAAGTTAAACCCAAAAATTCAAAGTGTAACTGCAAAGGAATTCTTCAAACTAGAAGAATGAAATTTGGGCGGCCAAATGCAACTGCACTGATCATTCCTTCAAGGAATGAACAAGGTCGTGTGAGAAAATAATTGCTGAAAATCCAGTAAACTCAGAGTTCTGTGTAAGCTTGGGAAATGCTTTCAAATGAAAGTTTTTATTTTCCTTGCCTCTGGCTAGGGATACTTCAAAAGGGAACAAAGTGTAGAGAGTGCACTGAAAACTAATTGAGTGTGTCAAGTTTCAAGAAGCTATCACAAACCATGTTTTATTTAGAGTTCCATTTGCCTCTATCCCTATAGGGAAAAACGAGTGAAACCTAAAAATTAAAAATGTTCCTGCAAACGAATCCTTCAACATAAAAGAATTAACTTTGGGGGGCTAAGTGCAATTGCAGTACCAATCTGTTTCAAAGTATCAAAAAGTTCAGGTGAAAAAAAAAATTGTTGATATTCCAGTGAACTCAGAGGTCTGTGGAAGCTTGGCAAATGTTCTCAAATGAAAGTGTTTTTCCCTTGTTTTGATTAGTGCTACTTCAACAGAGAACAAAGCACAAAGAGTGCACTGAGAACTAATTGTTTGTCAAGTTTCAATCAGCTACCACACACCATGTGCGATTTAGAGTTCTAAATGCTTCTATCCCTGTAGTGGAAAACAAAATGAAACCTATAAATTCAAAGTTTTCCTACAAATGAACACTTCACACTTGAAGAATGAAATTTTTGGGGCTAAGTGGAAATGGAGAACCAATCATTCCTCAAAGTATCAAAAAGGTAGGGTGAAAAAATATTTGCTGATTTCTCGGTCCGGGTCCTGCTGAGGGTTGGTAAGGACTCACCCATTGCTTTGGTTGCCCAGGAAGGGGGAAGAAATGCTGCCATTCGCATAGGATACCAACATGGCAGATATCTGATGTCATCAGAAAGCGGCGGAGGAGAGAACTTCATCAATACCAGTGGTAACATAAACAGTTGGTCTCCTGGTAGGGGGGGTGAGGCACAGACCCCTGAGTCTCCTCAATTTGTCATCGAGCCAGAGGGGAGGAGCCAGGCCACCGCCAGAGCCCAGAGCAGGCCCACAGGCTCGCCAGTGTGGTGACCACGTGACCCCAATTGGAGAGGGGGCGGAGCGGAGCTGCCACCCGTGCCCGCAGGGTCAGAAGACCTGTGACCAACCTGCAGATCAGGCCCAGGGGTCCGCAGGCATGGTAGGAGGGGCAGGGCAGATCTGCCGCCCGTGCCTTCAAGGTAGGCAGACCTGCAACAGACCAGCAGATCATGCCCAGGAGCCTGCGGGCTTGGTACATACACCACCCTAATTGGAGTAGGGGCAGAGCAGAGTCTCCGCCTGTGCCAGGAACAGGCCCAGCATCCTGCAGGCAGGGTAGTCACAACACCCCAATTGGAGTAGGGGCAGAGCAGAGCCTCCACCCGTGCCCGAAAGGTGGGCAGATCTGCGACTGACCAGCAGGACAGGCCGAGAGGCCTGCCGGTATGACACAAATGTCACCCCATATGGAGTAGGGGCAGAGTATAGCTGCCGCCCACAACTGCAGGGTAGGCAAACCTGCAACAAACCAGCAGATCAGGCCCGGTGGCCTGCCAGCGTGGTACACTCGTCACCCCAATTGGAGTAGGGGCAGAACAGAGCTGCCGCCAGCACCCAGAACAGGCCCAGTGACCTGCTGACATGGTAGCCACGACACCCCAATTGGAATAAGAAGAGAGCAGAGCCGCTGCCTGCGCCTGCAGGAAAGCTACGCAAGCAGTATGAAAAGACAAGGAAAGAAAGGACCACAAGCAATGCAGGTCAACTCAACTTTAGAAGAGGTAACAGCTGCAGCAGATGGAATGTCAGATAAAGAATTCAGGATATACATGCTTCAGATGATCTGGAGTATCAAGGAAGAAGTTAAACAGCAAAATCAGACAATGAAAGATCACTTCGACAATGAGTTACGCAAACAAACCCAGGAAGCAAAGGATCAACTATACAGGGAGACAGAGGTTATAAAAAACAAACAAACAGAAATCCTAGAAATGAAGGAAGCAATAAACCAACTTAAAAACTCAATGGAGAATACTACCAGCAGAGTAGAACACTTAGAAGATATAACATCACACAATGAAGACAAAGTATTTCAACTGGAAAAGAACATAGACAGCTCAGCAAGACTGTTAAGAAACCATGAGAAGAACATCCAAGAAATATGGGATAACATTAAGAGACCAAACTTAAGAGTCATTGGGATACAGGAAGGTACAGAGCTCCAAACCAAAGGATTGAGCAGTCTATTCAATGAAATAATATGAGAAAATTTCCCAGACTTGAAGAATGAGACAGAATCCCAAATCCTAGAGCCTCCAGGACACCGAATGTGCAAAATCATAACAGATCCACACCTAGACACATTATAATGAAGATGCCCAACATACAGAATAAGGAGAGAATTTTAAAAGCTACAAGAGAAAGGAAGCAAATTACATTTAGGGGTAAGTCAATAAGGATAACAGCTGATCTTTCAACACACAATCTGAAAGCTAGAAGATCCTGGAATAACATATTTAAAACACTGAAAGAAAATGGGTTCCAACCAAGAATTGTGTATCTAGCGAAATGAAAACCAACAGTGGGAGGTAGGACAGTAAACGGGGGGGGGGGGATAATCAAAGAGGAAAACAAACCATGTTTAGTAACAGAAATAAACAACTATGGCTGGAAGAACAACCCATATCTCAATAATAACCCTAAATGTTAATGGCTTAAACTCACCAATTAAGAGACACAGGATAGTAGAATGGATCAGAAAACAAGACCCAACAATATGCTGTCTACAAGAGGACACATTTGATAGGAAAAGACATACATAGGCTGAAGGTGAAAGGTTGGGAAAAATCATATCACTCATATGGACTTCGGAAACAAGCAGGAGTGTCCATATTCATATCAAATACAATAGATTTCAAGCCAAAGTTAATCAAAAGGGATAAAGAGGGACACTACATACTGCTTAATGGAACAATACACCAAGACATAACAATCATAAATATTTATGCCCCAAACAATGTTGCAGCAAACTCTTCTCAAGTTCAAGAGTATAATAGACCACCATACCATAACCATGGGAGACTTCAACACACCTCTCTAGCCAATGGACAGATCTTCCAAATAAAAGTTGAATAAGGAAACTATAGAAATCAATAACACTATTAATAACATAGACCTAATTGACATATATATAATATACCACCCAACATCATGCAGTTACACTTTTTTTCTCAGCAGCACATGGATCCTTATCAAAAATAGATCATATATTATGTCACAGGGCAACTCTTAGACAATATAAAGGAGTAGAAATAATACCATGCATCTTATCTGATCATAATGGAATGAAACTGAAAATCAATGATAAAAGAAGGAAGGAAAAAGCATACATCACTTGGAGAATGAACAATAGGTTACTGAATGATAAATGGGTTGTAGAAGACATCAAGGAGGAAATTAAAAAATTCTTAGAGATAAATGAAAACACAGACACAACATATCGGAATCTATGGGACACAATGAAAGCAGTTCTAAGAGGAAAATTCATTGCTTGGAGTTCATTCCTTAAAAAATGAAAAAAAAAAAAAAACCCAACAAATAAATGATCTCATACTTCATCTCAAAATCCTTGAAAAAGAAGAGCAAAACAACAGCAAAAGAAGTAGAATGCAAGAAATAATTAAAATCAGAGCTGAAATTAATGAAATTGAAACAAAAGAAACAATTGAAAAAATTGACAAAACTAAAAGATGGTTCTTTGAAAAAATAAACAAAATCGACAGACCCTTATCGATGCTAGTGAAGAGAAGAAGAGAGAGAACTCAAATTACTAGCATATGGGATGAAAAAGGCAATATCACAACAGACACTTCAGAAATACAGAAGATAATCAAAAACTATTTTGAATCCTTATACTCCAATAAATTAGAAGATAGTGAAGCATAGATAAATTTCTTAAGCCATATGATCTGCCCAGATTGAGTCAGGAGGATATACAAAACCTAAACAGACCAATAACAATTGAGGAAATAGAAGAAACCATGAAAAGACTACCAACTAAGAAAAGCCCAGGACCGGATGGGTATACAGCAGAATTTTACAAAACCTTTAAATAAGAACTAATACCAATACTTTTCAAGCTACTTTAGGAAATAGAAAAAGAGGGAGAACTTCCAAATTCATTATATGAGGCCAACATCACCCTGATACCTAAACCAGACAAAGACACTTCAAAGAAAGAAAACTACAGACCAATATCTCTAATGAACCTAGAAGCAAAAATCCTCAATAAAATTCTGGCAAATCGGATACAAAAACATATCAAAAACATTGTACATCATGATCAAGTAGGATTCATCCTTGGGATGCAAGTCTGGTTCAATATACGGAAATCAATAAATGTTATTCACCACATCAATGGACTTAAAAATAAGAACCATATGATCATCTCGATAGATGCGGAAAAAGAATTTGACAAAGTACAGCATCCCCTTATGTTCAAAACTCTAGAAAAACTAGGGATAACAGGAACATACCTCAATAGTGTAAAAGCAATCTATGCTAAGCCTCAGGCTAGCATCATTCTGAATGGAGAAAAACTGAAGGCATTCCCTCTAAAATCTGGAACAAGACAGGGATGCCCTCTCTCTCACCAATTCTGTTCAACATATTTCTCTAAACACTGGCCAGAGCAATTAGACAGATGAAAGAAATTAAAGGCATAAAAATAAGAAAAGAAGAACTTAAATTATCACTATTTGCAGATGATACGATTCTATACCTAGCAGACCCAAAAGGCTTTACAAAGAAACTATTAGAGCTAATAAATGAATTCAGCAAAGTGCAGGATATAAAATCAACATGCATAAATCAAAGGCATTCCTGTATATCAGCGAAAAATCCTCTGAAATGGAAATGAGGACAACCACTTCATTCAAAATATCTTAAAAAAAAAATAAAATACTTTGGAATCAACCTAACAAAAGAGGTTAAAGACTTATACAATGAAAACTACAGAACCCTAAAGAGAGAAATAGAAGAGATCTTAGAAGATGGAAAAATATACCCTGTTCACCGATAGGCAGAACTAACATCATCAAAATGGCGATATTACCAAAAGTTCTCTATAGGTTTAATGCAATGCCAATCAAAATCCCAACGGCATTTCTTGTAGAAATAGAGAAAGCAATCATGAAATTCATATGGAAAAATAAAAGACCCAGAATAGCAAAAACAATGCTAAGCAGGAAGTGTGAATCAGGCGGTATAGCGATACCAGACTTCAAACTATACTACAGAGCAATAGTAACAAAAACAGCATGGTACTGGTACCAAAACAGGCGTGTGGACCAATGGTACAGAATAGAGGACACAGAAACCAATCCACAAAACTACAACTATCTTATATTTGATAAATGGGCTAAAAGCATGCAATGGAGGAAGGATAGCATCTTCAACAAATGGTGCTGGGAAAACTGGAAATCCATATGCAACAAAATGAAACTGAATCCCTTTCTCTCGCCATGCACAAAAGTTAATTCAAAATGGATCAAGGAGCTTGATATCAAATCAGAGATGCGCCATCTGATAGAAGAAAAAGTTGGCTATGATCTACAGTCGGTGTGGTCGGGATCCAAATTCCTCAATAGGACACCCATAGCACAAGAGTTAATAACTAGAATCAACAAATGGGACTTACTCAAACTAAAAAGTTTTCCCTCAGCAAAAGAAACAATAAGAGAGGTAAATAGGGAGCCTAAACCCTGGGAACAAATCTTTACTCCTCACACTTCAGATAGAGCCCTAATATCCATAGTATACAGAGAACTTAAAAAATTAGACAATAAGAGAACAAACAACCCAATCAACAAATGGGCCAAGGACCTGAACAGACACTTCTCAGAGGAGGACATACAGTCAATCAACAAGTACATGAAAAAATGCTCAACATCTCTAGCTGTCAGAGAAATGCAAATCAAAACCACCCTAAGATACCATCTCACTCCAGTAAGATTGGCAGCCATTATGAAGTCAAACAACAACAAGTGCTGGTGAGGATGTGGGGAAAAGTGTACACTTGTACATTGCTGGTGGGACTGCAGATTGGTGCAGCCAATTTGGAAAGCAGTATGGAGATTTCTTGGAAAGCTGGGAATGGAGCCACCATTTGACCCAGCTATTCCCCTTCTTGGTCTATTCCCTAAAGACCTAAAAAGAGCATGCTACAGGGACACTGCTACATCGATGTTCATAGCAGTACAGTTCACAATAGCAAGACTGTGGAACCAACCTAGATGTCCTTCAATAGACGAATGGATAAAACAAATGTGGCATTTATACACAATGGAGTATTACTCTGCATTAAAAAATGACAAAATCATAGAATTTACAGGGAAATGGATGGCATTAGAGCAGATTATGCTAAGTGAAGCTAGCCAATCCCTAAAAAACAAATGCCAAATGTCTTCTTTGATATAAGGAGAGTAACTAAGATCAGAGTAGGGAAGAAGAGCAGGAGAAGAAGATTAACATTTAACAGGGATGAGAGGTGGGAGGGAAAGGGAGAGAGAAGGGAAATTGCATGGTAATGGAAGGAGACCCTCAGGGTTATACAGTGGAGGCAGTAGAGAGAGAGGAGGGGAGGGGAGGGGAGAGGTGGGGAGGGGGGAGGGTGGAGGATGGGAAAGGCAGCGGAGCACAACAGACACTAGTATGGCAATATGTAAATCAATGGATGTGTAACTGATGTGATTCTGCAATCTGTGTATGGGGTGAAGGTGGGAGTTCATAACCCACTTGAGTCAAAGTGTGGAATATGATATGTCAAGAAATTTGTAATGTTTTGAACAACCCACAATAAAAAATTAAAAATAGAAAAAAAATATTTGCTGAGATTGCAGTAAATTCCGAGTTCTGCGAAAGTTTGATAAAAGCTTTCAAATGAAAGTGTTTTTCCTTGTTTCTGCTTAGGGCTACTTCAACATAGAAAAAGCATAGAGATCACATGGAGAACTAATACAGTGTTTCAAGTTTCAAGCAGCTAGCACAAACCATGTTTGATTTATAGTTCCAACAGCCTCTCTCCCTATAGGGGAAAAAGATGTGAAACCAAAAATTTAATGTTTTCCTGCAAAGGAACACTTCAACCTAGAAGAATTAAATTTTGGGGGCCAAGTGCGAGTGGAGTACTGATCACTCCTTTAAAGTTTCAATAAGACCTGGTGAAATAATATTTATTGAGATTCCAGTAAACTCGAATTTCTGTGGAAACTTGGCAAACACTTTCAAGTGAAAGTGATTTTTCCTTTTTTATGCTTAGGTCTACTTCACTAGGAAACAAAGCATAGAGAGCACATGGAAAACTAATTGACTGTGTCAAGTTTGAAGCACCTAGCATAAACCATGTTTGATTTAGGGTTCCAATTGACTCTATGCCTATAGCACAAAAGGAAGTGATACCTAAATTTTAAAGTCTTTTTGCAAACAATGCTTCAACCTGGAAGAATGAAAATTGGGCAGCCAAGTGTTACTGGAGCACAATCATTTTTTTTAAAGTGTCAACAAGTTCAGGTGAAAAAATAATTCTTAAGACTCCAGTAAACTTGGAGTTCTGTGGAAGCTATGCAAACAACTTCAACTGAAAGTGTTGTTTTTTTTTTCCTACGCTTATAACTACTTCAACAGGGAACAATGCATAGAGAGCTCACTGAGAACTAATTGAGTGTGTCAAGTTTCAAGCAGGTAGCACAAACCATGTTTGATTTAGAGTTCGAACTGTCTCTTTCCCTATAGGAGTAAATGAAGTGAAACCTAAAAATTCTAAGTGTTTCTGCATACATGTGCTTGTACTTCGAAGAATGAAATTTGAGGGACCAAGTGTAAATGGAGTAATGATCATTCCTTCAAAGTATCCACAAGAACGGGTGAAAAAATAATTGAGATTCCAGTAAACTCGGACTTCTGTGGAATCTTGGCAAAAGCTTTCAAATGAAAATGTTTTTTTTTTTTTCCTTGCCTCTACTTAGGGCTACTTCAACAGGGAAACAAGAATAGACAGTGCACTGAGAACTAATTGATTGTGTCAAGTTTCAAGCAGCTAGCACAATTCAAGTTTTATTTAGTGTTCCAACTGCCTCTATCATATATTGGAAAGTGAAGTGAAAACTGAAAATTAAAAGTGTTCCTGCAAACTAACACTTCAACCTAAAGAATGAAATTTGGGGGTCTAAGTGAGAGTGGAGTTCTGATCATTGTTTCAAATTATCAACAACATCAGGTGAAAAAATATTTGCAGACACTCCAGTAAACTTAAAGTACCAATCTTTCTGTCAAAGTATAAACAAACAATATCCAGTGAAAAAAATATTTGCAGTAATTCCAGTAAATTTGGAGTACTTTGGATGCTTGGAGAACACATTCAAATGAAAGTGGGTTTTCCTTCTCTCTGCTTAGGTCTACTTCAACAGGAAAAAAATCATAGAGAATGCCTTGAGAACTAATTGAGTGTGGTCAGTTACAAGCAGCTAGCACAAACCATGTTTGATATAGATTTCCAATTGACTCTATGCCTATAGTGGAAATTGATGTGATACCTAAAATTTCAAAGTGTTCCTGAAAACGAACGTTTTAATCTGGAAGAACGAAAACTGGGGGTAGAAGTGCAAATGGAGTACTGATCATTCCTTCAAAGTATCAACAAGATCAGGTGAAAAAAAAAATATTTGCTGAGATTCCAGTAAACCAGAAGTTCTGTGAAAGTGTGGCAAACACATTAAAATTAAAGTGTTTTATCCATGCCTCTGCTTAGGGCTACTTCAACAGGGGACAATGCATAGAGAGGGCCCTGAGAAATACTTGAGTGTTTCACATTTCAAGCAGCTAGCACAAACTATGTTTGATTTAGAGTCCCAACTGACTCTATCAATATAGTGGAAAATGAAATAAAACCTAAAAATTCAAAGTGTCCCTGCAAACGAAGGCTTCAACATATAAAAATGAAATTGAAGGGTCAAGTGTGACTGGGGATCTGATAATTTCTTCGAAGTATCAAAAGGATCAGGTGAAAAAGTATTTGCTCTGATTCGAGTAAACTCAGAATTCTATGGAAGCTTGGCAAACACTTTTTAAATAAAAGTGTATATTATTTGCCTCTGCTTAGGGCTACTTCACCAGGGAACAAAGCATAGAGTGTGAACTGAGAATTAATTGAGTGTGTAAAGTTTTAAACAGCTAGCACAAACCGTGCTTGATTTAGAATTCCAACTGCCTCTTTCCATATAGGTGAAAAAGAAATAAAACCTAAAAATTGAAAGTATTCCTGTAAAATAACTCTTCAACATAGAAGACTAAAATTCGGGGGAGGTGGAGTATGACTAGAGTACCATTCATTGCTTCAAGGTATGAACAAGATTGGGTGAATAAATATTTTCTGAGATTCCAGTAAACTTGAAGTTCTGTGGAAGCTTTGCAAACACTTTCAAATGAAAGAATGTTTTTCCTGTCTTCTGCTTAGAGCTACTTCAACACAGAAAAAATCATGGATAGTGCATGGAGAACTAATTGAGTGTGTCAAATTTCAAGCATCTAGCACAAACCATGCTTGATTTAGAGTTCTAAATGCCTCTATCCCAATAGGGGAAAACAAAGTGAAACCTAAAAATCCAAACTGTTCCAGCAAAAAACGCTTCAATCTAGAAGAATAGAATTTGGGGTTCTAAGTGTGACTGGAGTACCAATCATTCCTTCAAAGTATCAACAAATTTGAGTGAAAAATTATTTGGTAAGATTCCAGTAAACTCGGAGTTCTGTGGAAGCTTGGCAAATGCTTTCAAATGAAAGTGTATTTTTCTTGCCTCTGCCCAGGGCTACTTCAACAGGGAAAAAAAACATAGACAGTTCACTGTAGAGTGTGCAAGTTGAATAAATTGAGTGTGTCAAATTTCCATCAGATAGCACAAACCATGTTTGATTTAGACTTCCAAAACCCTCTATTCCTGTAAGGGGAAAATGAAGTAAAACCTACATATCAGAGTGTTATTTCAAATGAATGCTTCAAATTAGAAGAATGAAATGTGGGGGGCCAAGTGCGACTGGAGTAGTGATCATTCCTTCAAGCATCAACAATGACATGTGACAAAATATTTGCTGAGATCCAGTCAACTCAGAGTGCTGTGGAATCTTTGAAGTTGCATTAAAATGAAAAAAGTGTTTTTCCTTGCCTCTGCTTAGGGCTACTTCAAGTGAACAAAGCATAGACAGTGCATGGGAAGATAGTTATGTGTGTCAAGTTTCAAGCAGCTATCACATACCATATTTGATTTAGTGTTCCAACTGCCTCTTTCCCTATAGGTGAAAAAGAAGTGAAACCTAAAAATTCAAAGTGTTCCTGGAAACAAATGCTTCAACCTAGAAGAATAAAATTTTGGAACCCAAGGGGGACTGGAGTATCAATCATACCTTCAAAGTATCAACAGTATCAGGTGAAAAAATATTTGCTGAGACTCAAGAAAACTTGGAGTTCTGTGGAAGCTTGTCAAACACTTCCAAATGAAAGTGTCTTACACCTTGCCTCTGCTTAGGTCTACTTCAATAAGAAAAAAAAAAACACATAAAGAGCACACTGAGAACTAATTGAGTGTATCAATTTTCAAGCAGCTAACTCAAACCATATTTTATTTAATGTTCCAAATGCCTCTATCCCTATAGGAAAACAGAAGTGAAACCTCAAAATTCAAAGTGTTCCTGCAATCGAACACTTCAACCTAGAAGAATATAATTTGGGGTTCTAAGTGAGACTAGAGTTATGATCATTCCTTCAAAGTATAAACAAGATCAGGTGAAAAAATTATTTGCTGAGATTATAGTAAACTCACAGTTCTGTGGAAGCTTGGCAAACGTTTTCAAATGAAAATGTTTTTTCCTTGCCTCTGCTTAGGTCAACTTCAACAGGGAAAAAAACATAGAGAGTGCGTTGCAAACAAATGGAGTGTGTCAAGTTTCAACTGGCTAGCACAAACCGTGTTTTATTTGGAGTTCCAAGTGCCTTTATCCCTATAGGAAAAAATGAAGTGAAACTTGAAAATTCAAAGTGTTCCTACAAAAGAATTCTTCAACCAAGATGAGTATAATCTGGGGTTCCAAGTTCAACTGGAGTACCAATCATTCCTTCAAAGTATTAACAAGATCAGGTGAAAAAATATTTGCTGAGATTCCAATAAACCCAGAATTCTGTCAAAGCTTGGAAAACACTTTCAAATGAAAGTATTTTTTCTTGCCTCTGTTTAGGATTACATAAACAGGGAAGAAATCATAAAGAGTCCACTGCCACAGTCTGACTGGGCACAATTCAGGAGCCACTTGTCAAAAGAAATGAATTTTATTTTTAGAACACACACATGGCACCACAGAGTTCCTCAGGAAAACCCTCAGGGCCCAACTGCCACCACTGGCTTCACACAAGGCTCTCAACAGCCCCCACTCCTCCTGCTCTTGAGGCTGATTGGCTGGGTCACATGGGAAGAGACAAAAATATGTCCCCCAATGAGCAGCTCTCTGGTCTGATAGGGTGGGGAAACAGCCCAATGAGCATCACTGCAGAGGAGACAATCATTTGGCAGCTAGAAGTTTGCTGGGGCCGCTTTGAGCCAACCATCAGCTGGCAACTGGAAGTTTGCTGGCAGCTGGAAGTTTCCTGGGGCCCCTTTGGCTGTGGCTCTCAACAGTCCACTGAAAATTCTTTGAGTGTGTGAAGTATCGTGCAGCTAGCACAAATCATGTTTTACTTAGAGTTCCAACTGCCTCTATCCCTATAGGAGATAAAGAAATGAAGCCTGAAAATTCAAAGTGTTTCTGCAATGGAATTCTTCAACCTAGAAGAATGAAATTTGAGGGGCCAAGTGCGACTGGAGTCCCAATCTTTCTTTCAAAGAATCAACAAGTTCTGTGTAAAAAAATATTTGCTGAGATTCCAGTATACTTGGAGTTATTTGGAAGATGGCAAACACTTTCATATGAAAGGTTATTTTCCTTACCTCTGCTTAGGGGTACTTCAATAGGGAAGAAAGCTTAGAGAGTACACTGAATACTAATTGAGAGAGTCAAGTTTCAAGCAGCTAGCAAAAAGCATGTTTGACTTACAGTTCCAAACGCATCTATGCTTATAGGGAAAAAATGTAATCTAAAAATTCAAACTGTAAGAGCAAAGGAAGGCTTCAACCTAAATGAATGAAATTTGGGAGGCCAAGTCTGACTGGAGTACAGATCATTCCATAAAAGTATCAAAAGATAGGGTGAAAAATAATATGCTGAAATTTCAGTACACTTGCGTATCTGTGGATGCTTGGCAAATGCTTTCAAATGAAAGTGTTCTTTTCCTTGCCTGTGTTTAGGGCTAGTGCAACAAAATATAATGCAGAGTGTGCACTGAGTACTAATTGAGTGTGTCAAGTTTCAAGAAACTTTCACAAACCATGTTTGATTTAGAGTTCCATCTGCCTCTATCTCTATCTGGGAAAGCAAAGTGAACCTAAAAATTCAAAGTGTTCCTGCAAACGAATACTTCATACAAGAAGAATGAAATTTACAAGGAGCAAGTGTGACTGGATTTCTGATCATTCCTTCAACATATCAACAAGATCAGGTGTGAAAATATTTGCTGAAATTCCAGTAAACTCGAAGTTCTGTGGAAGCTTGGCAAACGCTTTAAAATGAGTGTTTTTTTTTTTTCCTTGCCTCTGCTTAGGGCTACTTCAAAGTGAAAAAAAAAGAGAGAGTGAATGGAGAACTAATTGAGTGTTTCAAGTTTCAAGCAGCTAGCACAAACCATGTTTGACTTAGAGTTCCAAATGCATCTATCCATATAGATGAAAAAGAAGTGAAACCTAAAAATTCAAAGGGTTCGAGTGGCCTGCGGAGGGGGAGAGCTGCCAACCACGCCTGCAAGTTAGGCAGGCTTGTGACCCACAGGCAGAACAGGCACAGTGGCCTACTGAGAGACAGAGCCACCCCCTCCCCCCATGCCTACAGGGTAGGCGGAACTGTGACCACCCACAGAACAGGCCAAGTGGCCCGCAGAGGGCAGAGCTGCCAACCAGGCATGCAAGGTAGGCAGACCTGTGACCCACCGGCAGAACAGGCGCAGCGGCCTGCTGAGGGGCAGAGCTGCCCCCTCCCCCCACTCCTGCAAGGAAGGTGGAACTGTGACCACTGACGGAAAAGGCCCAGTGGCCCAAGGAGGGGCAGAGCTGCCAACCACGCCTGCAAGGTAGGCGGACCTGCAACCCACCAGCAGAACAGGCACAGCAGCCTGCTGAGGGGCACAGCTACCCCCTCCCCCCATGCCTGCAAGGTAGGTGGAACTGTGGCCACCCACAGAACAGGCCCAGCAGCCTGCTGAGGGGCAGAGCCTCTCCCCCACATGCCTGCAAGTTAGGCAGAACTGTGACCACCCACACAACAGGCCCAGCGGCCTGCTGAGGGGCAGAGCCTCCCCCCACGTCCCTGCAAGGTAGGCGGAACTGTGACCACCGACAGAACAGGCCCAGCGGTCTGCGGACGGGCAGAGCTGCCCCCGCACCTGCAAGGTAGGTGGACGTGTGACCACCGACAGAACAGGCCAGACCTGCAACCAACAGACAGAACAGGCCCAGTGTCCAGCGGAAGGGTAGAGCTGCCCCCGACACACACCTGCAAGGTAGGTGGACCTGCAACCCACCAGCAGAACAGGCCCAGCAGCCTGAAGAGGGGCAGTGCCACTGCCCGTGCCTGCAAAGTAGGCAGAAATGTGACCACTGACAGAACAAGCCTAGCAGCCCACAGAGAGGCAGAGCCACCGCCCGTGCCTGCAAGGTAGGCAGACATGCTACCGACTGGCAGAACAGGCCCAGCGGCCTGCCAGAGTGGTAGGCACATTGCCCCAATTGGAGGAGGGTCAGAGCCACCGCCCATGCATGCGAGGGAGACTTTGCAACTATACAAGAACAATATAAATATATAGGGGGAAAATTCAATAGCACAACAGTTTCACCAAGAAGAAAGAAACGCGAACAGTATGAAGAGATAAGGAAAGAAAGGACCACAAGCAATGCAGGTCAACTCAATGTTAGAAGAGGTAATAGCTGCAGCAGATGGAATGTCAGATAAAGAATTCAGGATACACATGCTTCAGATGATCTGGAGTCTCAAGGAAGACAACAGACAGCAAAATCAGACAATGAAAGATCACTTCAACAATGAATTACATAAACAAATCCAAGAAGCAAAAGATCAAATATACAAGGATATAGAGGTTATAAAAAACAAACAAACAGAAATCCTAGAAATGCAGGAAGCAATAAACCAACTTAAAAACTCAATTGAGAACATTATCAGCAGAGTAGAACACTTAGAAGATATAACATCACACAATGAAGACGAACTATTTCAACTGAAAAAGAACATAGACAGCTCAGCAAGACTGTTAAGAAACCATGAGCAGAACATCCAAGAAATATGGGATAACATCAAGAGACCAAATTTAAGAGTCATTGGGATACAGGAAGGGATAGAGTTTCAAACCAAAGGAATGAGCAATCTATTCAATGAAATAATACTAGAAAACTTCCCAGACTTGAAGAATGAGACAGAATCCCAAATCCTAGAGCCTGCAGGACACCGAATGTGCAAAATCATACCAGATCCACACCTAGACACATTATAATGAAGATGCCCAACATACAGAATAAGGAGACAATTTTAAAAGCCACAAGAGAAAGGAAGCAGATTACATTTAGGGGTAAGCCAATCAGGATAACAGCTGATCTTTCAACACAGATCCTGAAAGCTAGAAGATCCTGGAATAACATATTTCAAACACTCTAAGAAAATGGGCTCCAACCAAGAATTGTGTATCCAGCGAAATTAAGCTTCAGGATTGAAGATGAAATTAAAACCTTCCATGATCAATAAAAGTTAAAAGAATTTGCAGCTAGAAAACCATCTCTTCAAAGCATCCTCGGCAAAACATTTCAGGAAGAGGAAATGGAAAATAACAATGAAAACCAACAGTGGGAGGTAGGACACAAAGGGGGGGAAATAATCAAAGAGGAAAACAAATCATGTTTAGTAACATAAATAAACAAATATGGCTGGAAGAACAACCCATATTTCAAAAACCCTAAATGTTAATGGCTTAAACTCACCAATTTAGAGACACAGGATAGTAGAATGGATCACAAAACAAGACCCAACAACATGCTGCCTACAGGAGACGCATTTGATAGGAAAAGACATACATAGGCTGAAGGTGAAAGGTTGGGAAAAATCATATCACTCATATGGACTTCGGAAACAAGCAGGAGTGTCCATACTCATATCAAATAAAAAAATATTTCAAGCCCAAGTTAATCAAAAGGGATAAAGAGGGACACTACATACTGCTCAAGGGAACCATACACCAACAAGACATTACAATCATAAATAAATATGCCCCAAACAATGGTGCAGCTATGTTCATCAAACTCTTCTCAAGTTCAAGAGTATAATAGACCACCATACAATAATCATGGGAAACTTCAACACACCTCTCTCACCACTGGACAGATTTTCCAAACAAAAGTTCAATAAGGAAACTATAGAAATCAATAACACAATTAATAACCTAGACTTAATTGACATATATAGAATATACTACCCAACATCAAGCAGTTACACTTTTTTTCTCAGCAGCACATGGATCCTTCTCAAAAATAGATCATATATTATGTCACAGGGCAACTCTTAGACAATATAAAGGAGTAGAGATAATACCATGCATCTTATCTGAACATAATGGAATGAAACTGAAAATCAATGATAAAAGAAGGAAGGAAAAATCATGCATCACTTGGAGAATGAACAATAGGTTACTGAATGATCAATGGGTTATACAAGACATCAAGGAGGAAATTAAAAAAAAATTCTTAGAGATAAATGAAAACACAGACACAACATATCGTAATCTATGGGACACATTGAAAGCAGTTCTAAGAGGAAAATTCATTGCTTCAAGTTCATTCCTTAAAAAAACAAAAAAAAAACAACAAATAAATGATCTCATACTTCATCTCAAAATCCTAGGAAAACAAGAGCAAAATAACAGAAAAAGAAGTAAAATGCAAGAAATAATTAAAATCAGAGCTGAAATTAATGAAATTGAAACAAAAGAAACAATTGAAAAAATTGACAAAACTAAAAGATGGTTCTTTGAAAAAATAAACAAAATCGACAGACCCTTAGTGATGCTAGTGAAGAGAAGAAGAGAGAGAACTCAAATTACTAGCATACAGGATGAAAAAGGTAATATCACAACAGACACTTCAGAAATACAGAAGATAATCAAAAACTATTTTGAATCCTTATACTCCAATAAATTAGAAGAGAGTGAAGGCATCGATAAAGTTCTTAAGTTATATGATCTGCCCAGAATGAGTCAGGAGGATATAGACAACCTAAACAGACCAATATCAATTGAGGAAATAGAAGAAACCATCAAAGGACTACCAACTAAGAAAAGCCCAGGACCGGAAGTGTATACAGCAGAGTTTTACAAAACCTTTAAAGAGGAACTAATACCAATACTTTTCAAGCAACTTCAGGAAATAGAAAAGAGGAAGAACTTCCAAATTCATTCTATGAGGCCAGCATCACCCTGATTCCTAAACCAGACAAAGACACTTCAAAGAAAGAAAACTACAGACCAATATCTCTAATGAAACTAGATGCAAAAATCCTCAATAAAATTCCGGCAAATCAGATACAAAAACATATCAAAAAAAAATGTTGTGCACCGTGATCAATTAGGAATCATCCCTGGGATGCAAGGATGGTTCATTATACAGAAATCAATAAATGTTATTTACCACATCATTAGACTTAAAAATAAGAACCATATGATCATCTCGATAGATGCGGAAAGAGCATTTGACAAAGTACAGCATCCCCTTATGTTCAAAACTCTAGAAAAACTAGGGATAACAGGAACATACCTCAATAGTGTAAAAGCAATCTATGCTAAGCCTCAGGCTAGCATCATTCTGAATGGAGAAAAACTGAAGGCATTCCCTCTAAAATCTGGAACAAGACAGGGATGCCCTCTCTCTCACCAATTCTGTTCAACATATTTCTCTAAACACTGGCCAGAGCAATTAGACAGATGAAAGAAATTAAAGGCACAAAAATAGGAAAAGAAGAACTTAAATTATCACTATTTGCAGTTGACAGGATTCTATACCTAGCAGACCCAAAAGGCTTTACAAAGAAACTATTAGAGATAATAAATGAATTCAGCAAATTGGCAGGCTATAAAATCAACATGCATAAATCAAAGGCATTCCTGTATATCAGTGAAAAATCCTCTGAAATGGAAATGAGGACAACCATTCCATTCACAATATCCTCAAAAGAAATAAAATACTTTGGAATCAACCTAACAAAAGAGGTTAAAGACTTATACAATGAAAACTACAGAACCCTAAAGAGAGAAATAGAAGATCTTAGAAGATGGAAAAATATACCCTGTTCATGGATAGGCAGAACTAACATCATCAAAATGGTGATATTACCAAAAGTTCTCTATAGGTTTAATACAATGCCAATCAAAATCCCAACGGCATTTCTTGTAGAAATAGAGAAAGCAATCATGAAATTCATATGGAAAAATAAAAGACCCAGAATAGCAAAAACAATGCTAAGCAGGAAGTGTGAATCAGGCGGTATAGTGATAACAGACTTCAAACTATACTACAGAGCAATAGTAACAAAAACATCATGGTACTGGTACCAAAACAGGTGGGTGGACCAATGGTACGGAATAGAGGACACAGAAACCAATCCACAAAACTACAACTATCTTATATTTGATAAATGGGCTAAAAGCATGCAATGGAGGAAGGATAGCATCTTCAACAAATGGTGCTGGGAAAACTGGAAATCCATATGCAACAAAATGAAACTGAATCCCTTTCTCTCGCCATGCACAAAAGTTAATTCAAAATGGATCAAGGAGCTTGATATCAAATCAGAGACACGGCATCTGATAGAAGAAAAAGTTGTCTACCATCTACATACTGTGGGGTTGGGCTCCAAATTCCTCAATAGGACACCCGTAACACAAGAGTTAATAACTATATCAACAAATGGGACTTACTCAAACTGAAAAGTTTTTTTTTTTTTTTTTTTTTTTTTTTTTTCTCAGCAAAAGAAACAATAAGAGAGGTAAATAGGGAGCCTAAACCCTGGGAACAAATCTTTTCTCCTCACACTTCAGATACAGCTCTAATATCTAGAGTATACAAAGAACTCAAAAAATTAGACAATAAGTTACAAATAACCCAATGAACAAATGGGCCAAGGAACTGAACAGACACTTCTCAGAGGGGTACATACAATCAATCAACAGGTACATGAAAAAATGTTCACCATCTCTAGCAGTCAGAGAAATGCAAATCAAAACCACCCTAAGAAACCATCTCACTCCACTAAGATTGGCATCCATTATGAAGTCAAACAACAAGTGCTGGTGAGGATGTGGGGAAAAGAGTACACTTGTACATTGCTGGTGGGACTGCAAATTGGTGTAGCCAATTTGGAAAGCAGTATGGATAATTCTTGGAAAGCTGGGAATGGAACCACCATTTGGCCCAGCTATTCCCTTTCTCGGTCTATTCCCTAAAGACCTAAAAATAGCATGCTACAGGGACACTGCTACATCGAGGTTCATAGCAGCACAATTCAGAATATCAAGACTGTGGAACCAACCTAGATGCCCTTCAATAGATGAATGGATAAAAAATGTGACATTTATACACAATGGAGTATTACTCTGCATTAAAAAGTGACAAAATCATAGAATTTGCAGGTAAATGATGGCATTAGAGCAGATTATGCTAAGTGAAGCTAACCAATCCCTAAAAAAAATGCCAAATGTCTTCTTTCATATAAGGAGAGTAACTAAGAACAGAGTAGGTATGAAGTGTATGAGAAGAAGATTAACATTAAACTGGGATGAGAGGTGGGAGGGAAAAGGAGAGATAAGGGAAATTGCATGGAAATGGAAGGAGACCCTCAGGGCTATACAAAATTTCATACAAGAGGAAGTGAGGGGAAAGGGGAAAATAATACAAGGGGGAGAAATGAATGACAGTAGAAGGGGTAGAGAGAAGAGGGGAGGGGAGGGGAGGGGGGATAGTAGAGGATAGGAAAGGCAGCAGAATACAACAGACACTAGTATGGCAATATGTAAATCAATGGATGTGTAACTGATGTGATTCTGCAATTTGTATACGGGGTAAAAATGGGAGTTCATAACCCACTTGAATCAAAGTGTGAAATATGATATATCAAGAACTATGTAATGTTTTGAACAACCAACAATAAAAAATTTAAAAAAAAATAAATAAAAAAAATAAAAATGTCACATTAAAAAAAATTCAAAGGGTTCCTGCAAACAAAAGCTGCAACCTAGAAGAATGAAATTTGGGGGGTCAAGTGTGACTGGATTGCTGATAATTCCTTCAAAGTATCAACAATATCAGGTGAAAAAATATTTTCTGTGATTCCAGTAAACCTGGAGTTCTGTGAAATCTTGGCAAACACACTTAAATAAAAGTGTTTTTTTCTTTGCCTCTGCTTAGGGCTAGTTCAACAGTGAGAAAAGCATAGAGAGTGCATGGGATCTAATTGAATGTGTTGTGTTTGAAGCAGCTATCACAAACCATGTTTGATTTAGTGTTCCAACAGCCTCTACTTCTATAGGGGAAAATAAAGGGAAACATAAAAATTGATAGTGTTCCTGCAAACAAAAGCTTCAACCTAGAAGAATAAAATTTACTTCCAAGTGAGACTGAAATACCAATCATTCCTTCAAAGTGTCAAAAAGATGGGGTGAATAAATGTTTGCTGAGATTCTAGTAAAATCAAAATTCTGTGGAAGCTTGGCAAATGCTTTCAAATTAAAGTTTTTGTTTTTTTTCTTGCCTCTCCTCATGGCTGCTTCAACAGAGAAAAAGCATAGACAGTGCACTGAGAACTAATTGAGTGTGTCAAGTTTCTAGCAACTAGCCCAAACCATGTTTGATATAGAATTCCAAATGCTTCTATCCTTATAGGGGAAAATGAATTTCAACCTAAATATCAAAGTGTTCCTTCAAATGAACACTTCAAATTAGAAGAATGTAATTTGGGGGGCCAAGTGTGACTGGAGTACTGATCATTCTTTCAAAGTATTAACAATGGCATGTGAGAAAATATTTGCTGAAATCCAGTAAACTCAAGAGTACTGTGGAATCTAGGAAGTCACATTCAAATGAAAGTATTTTTCCCTTGTCTCTGCTTAGGTCTACTTCAACAGGGAACAAAGCATAGAGAGCACATTAAGAACTAATTGATCCTGTCATGTTTCAAGCAGCTAACACAAACCAAGTTTTATTTAAATTTCCAAATGCCTCTATCCCTATAGTGGAAAAAGAAGTGAAACATAAAAATTAAAAGTGTTCCTGCAAATGAACGCTTCACCTAGAAGAATATTATTTGGGGTTCCAAGTGAGAATAGATTTCAGATCATGCCTTCAAAATATCAAAAACATCAGTTGAAAAAAATATTTGCAGAGATTCAAGTAAACTCAGAGTTCTGTGGTAGCTTGGCAAATGCTTTCAAATGAAAGATTATTTTCCTTGCCTCTGCTTAGGGCTACTTCAACAGGAAAAAAGCACAGAGAGTGCACTGAGAATTAATTGAGTGCATCAAGTTTCAACCAGCTAGCACAAACCATGTTGATTTAGAGTTCCAACTGTGTCTATCCCTATATGGGAAAACAAAGTGAAGCCTATAATTTCAAATTGTAACTGCAAATGAACGCTTCAACTTACAAGAATAAAATTTGGGGGGTAAAGTGTGACTGGAGTCCTGATTATTCCTTCAAACTATTAACAATATCAGGTGAAAAAAATATTTGCTGAGATTCCGGTAACCTTGGATACTGAAGAAACTTGGAAAACGCTTTCAAATGAAAGTGTTTTTTTCTTGCATTTGCTTAGGGCTACTGAAACAGGAAGAAATCATAGAGAGTCTACTGAGAACTACTTGATTTTTAAAGTCTCATGCAGCTAGCAGAATCCATGTTTGATTTAGAGTTCCAACTGCCTCTATCCTAATACAGAAAAAAAGTGACACCTACAAATTCAAAGTGTAACTGCAAAAGAATGCTTCAACTTAGAAAAAAATGAAATTTGAGGAGCCAAGTGCTATTCGATAACCGATCAACAAGTTTGGTTGAAAAAATATTTCCTGAGATTCCATTAAAATCGGATTGCTGTAAAAGCTTGGCAAACACATTCCAATGAATGTGTTTTTTTTCCCTCCTCTTAGGGCTACTTCAACAGAAAACAGCATAGAGAGTGCACTGAGATCTATCATAGCGTGACAACTTTCAAGCTGCTAGCAAAATCCCTGTTTTATTTAGAGGTCCAAATGCCTCTATCCCTATAGGAGAAAACGAAGTGAAACTTCAAAATTAACGTTTTCCTGCAAATGGATACTTCAACTTAGAAGAATGAAATTTGGGTGGCCAAGTGTGACTGGAGAACCAAACATTTTTTTCAAAGTATCAACAAGATCTGGTGAGAAAATTTTTGCTGAGATTCCAGTAAACTTGGAGTTCTGTGAAAGTTGGCAAATACTTTAAAATGAAAGCTTTTTTTTTCCTTGCCCCTACTTAGGGCTACTTCACACTGAGAAAAGCATAGAGAGTGCATGGAGAATAATTGAGTCTGTCAAGTTTCAAGCAGCTAGCACAAACCATGTTTTATTTAGAGTTCCAATTGTCTCTAACCCTATATGTGAAAAAGAAGTGAAACCTGAAAATTCAAAATTTTTCTGCAAATTAAAAAATAGGCATACAAGAATAAAATTTAGTTTTCAAATGTGACTGGAGTACTGATCATTCCTTCAAAGTATCAAAAAGAATGAGTGACTAAATATATGCTGATATTTCGGTAAACTTGGAGTTTTGTTGAAGCTTGGAAAATGCTTTCAAATGGAAGTGTTTTTTTCTTACCTGTCCTAGAGCTACTTAACAGGGAACAAAGCAAAGAGAGCACCGAGAGAAATAATTGAGTGTGTCAAATTTCAAGGACCGAACACAAATCATGTTTGATTTAGGGTTCCAAATACATTTATCCCTATAGGGAAAAACAAAGTGAAAACTACAAATTCAAAGTTTTCCTAAATACGAATACTTCAACCTAGAAGAATGAATCTTGTGTGGCCCAGTGTAACTGGAGTAACAATCATTCCTTCAAAGTATCAAGAAGATCGGGTGAGAAAATATTTCTTGAGATTCCAGGAGACTCAGAGTTCTTTAGAAGCTTGGCAAACACTTTCAAATAAAAGTGTTTTTTCCTTGCCTCTTCTTAGGGCTATAACAACAGGATACAAAGCACAGAGAGTGCACTGAATTCTAATTTAATGTGTCAAGTTTCAAGAAGCTACAAAAAAACATGTTTTATTTAGAGTTCCATTTGCCTCTATCTCTATTGGGGAAACAAAGTGAAACCTAAAAAATTCAAAGTATTCCTTCAGAAGAATGCTTCAAACTAGAGTAAGGAAATTTGGGGGTTTAAGTATGACTGGAGTTCTGATCATTTCTTCAGAGTATCAAAAAGATCAGGTGAAAGAAATATTTGCTGAGATTCGAGTAAACATGGAGTTCTGTGGAAGCTTGGCAAACATTTTCAAATAAATGTGTTTTTTCCTTGCCTCTGCTTAGAGCTACTTCAACAGTGAAAAAAGCATAGAGAGCTCAATGAGAACTAACTGAGTGTGTCAGGTTTCAAGCAGCTAGCTAAAGCCATGTTTAATTTAGTGTTCCAACTGCCTCTATCCCTATAGGGGAAGAGAAGTAAAGTCTAAAAATTAAAATGTTTTTTTTTAAACGAATGCTTCCACCTAGAAGTCTAAAATTTTGGGGGCCCAGTGTGACCTGAGCACCAATCATTCCTTCAAAGTATCAACAAGTTTTGGGGAAAAAAATATGTGGGATTCCAGTAAAATTGGATTGCTGTAAAAGCTTGGCAAATTCTTTCAAATTAAAGTGTTTTTTCCTTGCCTCTGCTTAAGGCTACTTCAACAGGGAACAAAGCATAGAGAGTGCACTGAGAAGTAATTGAGTTTGTCAAGTATCAAGAAGCTAGAAAAAAAATGTTTGATTTAAAGTTCCAAATGCCTCTAACCCTATAGGGGAAAACTAAATGAAACCTAAATATTCAAAGTGTTCCTGCAAACGACTGCTTCAACTTAGAAGAATAAATTGTGGGAGGACAAGTGTGACTGGAGTACCAATCCTTCCTTCAAAGTATCAACAAGATTGAGTGAGAATATATTTGCTGAGATTCCAGTAAACTCGAGTTCAGTGGAAGCTTGGCAAAAGCACACAAATGAAAGTGTTTTTTCCTTGCCTCTGCTTAGTGCTATTTCACAGTGAAAAAAGCATAGATAGTGCATGGAGAAAAAATTGAATGTGTCACGTTTCAAGCAGCTAACACAGATCATGCTTTATTCAGAGTTCCATTGACAGCTATTCCTATAGGGGAAAAAGAAGTAAAACCAAAAAATTCAAAGTATTCCTGAAAATGAATGCTTCAACCTAGAAAAATGAAATGGGGGGGGGTCAAGTGGGACTGGCATGCCAATAATTCCTTCAAATCATTCCTTCAAAGTAAAAACAAAATCAGGTGAAAAATATTTGCTGAGATTTCAGTAAACTCAGTGTTCTGTGAAAGCTTGGCAAATGCTTTCAAATGAAATTGTTTTTTTTTTTTATTGCCTCTCCTTAGGGATATATCAACAGGATAAAAAGCATAGGGAGTGCACTGAGTACTAATTGAGTGTGTCAAGTTTTAAGAAGTTACAATAAACCATGTTTTATTTAGAGTTCCACCTGCCTCTATCCCTATTGGGGAAAACAAAGTGAAACCTAAAAATTCAAAGCATTCCTGCAAACAATCGCTTCAAGCTAGAAGAATGAAATTTTGGGGTTCAAGTACAAATGGATTTCTGATCATTCCTTCAATGAATCAACAAGATAGGGTAAAATATATATATATATATATATATATATATATATATATATATATATATATATATATATATATATATATATATATATTTGCTGTAATTCCCGTAACCTTGGAGTTCTGTGGCAGCATGGCAAAGTCTTTCAAATAAAAGTGTTTTTTCTTTGTTTCTGCTTAGGGCTACTTCAACAGTGAAAAAGCATAGAGAGTGCATGGGAACTAATTGAGTGTGTCAAGTTTCAAGCAGGTAGCAGAAACCATGTTTGATTTAGAGTTCCAACTGTATCTATTCTTATAAGGGAAAATGAAATGAAACCTAAAAATTCAAAGTGTTCTTCCAAATGAATGCTTCATCCTAGAAGAATGAAATTTGGGGGACTTGTGCAACTGGAGTACCAATTACTTGACCAAACTATCAAGAAGATAGGATGAAAACATATTTTCCTAGATTCCAGTAAACTCAGAGTTCTGTTCATTGGCAAATGCATTCAAATGAAAGTGTTTTTTCCTTGCCTCTGCTTAGGGCTACTTCAACAGGAAACAAACCATAGAGAGCACACTTAGAACTAACTGAGTGTTTGAGGTTTCAAGCCACTAGCACAAACCATGATTGATTTAGAGTTCCAAAATCCTCTATCTCTATATGGGAAAATGAAGTGGAACCTAAAAATTCAAAGTGTTCCTGGAAACGAACACTTCAACCTAAAAGAAAAATAATTGGGGAAGCTAAGTTTGACTAGAGTAGCAATCATTCCTTAAAGTATCAACAAGATCACGTGAAAAAAAAAAATATATTTGCTGAGATTCCATTAAACTTCAGAGTTCTGTGGAAGCTTGGAAAATGTATTCAAATGAAAGTGATTTTTCTTGTCTCTGCTTAGGGTTACTTCAAGAGAGGACAAAGCATAGAGAGTGCACTGAGTTTTAATTGAGTGTGTCAATTTTCAAACAGCTAGCACAAACCATGTTTTATTCAGAGTTCCAATGGCCTCTATCCCTGTAGGAAAAAAAAAAAGTGAAACCTGAAAATTAAAAGTGTTACTCAAAATGAATGCTTCATCCTAATGGTAGGAATTTTTTTTGGGGGGGTCAAGGGCTAATAAATTTCCAATCATTTTTTCAAAGAATCACCATGATCACATGGAAAAATATTTGCTGAGATTCCAGTAAACTCATAGTTCTCTGAAAGCTTGGAAAAGGCTTACAAAATAAACTGTTTTTTCCTTGCTCTACTTAGGTTTATTTCAAAAGGGAACAAAACATAGAGAGTACACTGAGAACTAATAAAGTGAGTAAAGTTTCAAGCAGCTAACACAAATAGTGTTTGATTTAGAGTTCCAAATGCATGTATCAATATAGAGGAAAATGAACTGAAACATAAAAATTTACAGTTTTCCTGGAAATGAATGCTTCAACCTAGAAAAACAAAATTTGGGGGACCAAGTATGAATTGAGTACCAATCATTCCCTCCAAGTATCAACAAGATCGGGTGAAAAAATCTTTGCTGAGATTTAGGTAAACTCTGTGTTCTGTGGAAGCTGTGCAAACACTTTCAAATGAAAGTGTATTTTCCTTGTCTCTTCTTAGGGCTAATTTTATAGGGAAAAAAGCATAAAGTGAGCACTGAGAACTCATTGAGTGAGTCAAGTTTCAAGCAGCTAGAACAAACCGTGTTTGATTTATAGTTTCAAATGCATTTTTCCCTATATGAGAAAACTAAGTGAATTCTAAAAAATTGAAAGTGTTCCAGCAAATGAATGTGTCAACCTAGAAGAATGGAATTTGTGTGACCTTGTGCGAATGCAGTACCAATCATTCCCTCCAAATATCAAGAAGTTCAGGTGAAAAAAAAATCATTGCTGAGATTCCAATGAACTCAGAGTTCTGTGGAAACTTTACAAACACTTTCAAATATAAGTATATTTTCCTTGCCACTCCTTAGGGCTACTTCAACAGAGAACAAAGCATAGAGAGTGCACTGAGAACAAATTGGGTATGTAAAGTTTCAAGCAGCTAACAAAAACCATGTATGATTTAGAGTTCCAAATGTCTCTAATCCTATATGTAAAAAGGATTTAAATCCTAAAAATTTAAAGTGTTTCTGGAAACAAATGCTTCAACCTAGAAGAATGAAATTTGTGTGGCCAAGTGTGACTGGAGCATGATCATTTTTTAAAGTATCAACAAGAATGGGTGGAAAATATTTGATGAGATTTAAGTAAATTTGAACTTCTGTGGAAGCTTGGCAAAGGCTTTCCAATGAAAGAGTTTTCTCTTGCCTCTGCTAGGGCTACTTCAAGAGGGAAAAAAGCATAGAGAGTGCAATGAGAACTAATTAAGTGTGTCAAGATTAAAGAAGCTATCACAAGCCAGGTTTGATTTAGATTTCCAAAGGCTTCTATCCGTATAGGGGAAAATTAAGTGAAACCTAAAAATTAAAAGTGTTTCTGCAGATGAATGCTTCAACCTAGAAGATGAAACGTAGGGGGCAAAGTGTTACTGGAGTACCAATTATTGCTTCCAAGTGTCAACAAGTTCGAGGGAAAAAAGTATTTGCTGAGATTCCAGTGAACTCAGAGTTCTGTGGAAGCCTTGCAAACGCTTTCAGTTGAAAGTGTTTTCTCCTTGCCTCTGCTTAGGGCTACTTCCAAAGGGAACAGTAAACTCAGAGTTTTTGGAGGCTTTCCAAATGCTTTCAACTGAAAGATTTTTTTTTCCTTTCCTCTGTTTAGGCTACTTAAACAAGGAAAAAGCATACAGAGCACACAGAGAATGAATTGAGTGTGTAAAGTTTCAAGCAGTTAGCACAATGTATGTTTAATTTAGAGTTCCAAATGCATCTATCCTTATGGAGAAAAAGAAGTGGAACCTAAAAATTCAAAGTGTTCCTTCAAACAAATGCTTCAACCTAGAAGAATAATATATGGAGTTTCAAGTGTGTCTGAAGTACCAATCATTCTTTCAAAGTATCAACAAGTTCAGGAAAAAAAGATTTGCTAAGATTCCAGTAAACTTGTAGTTCTGTGCAATGATGGAAAAAAAATTCAAATGAAAGTGTTTTGTTCTTGCCTCTGCTTAGGGTTACTTCAACAGGAAACAAACAATAGAGAGTGCAATAAGAACTAATTGAGCATGTCAAGTTTCAAGCAGCTAGCACAAACCATTTTTTGATTTAGAGGTCAATAAGGCTCTATCCCTGTGGGGAAAACAAAGTGAAACCTATAAATTCAAAGTGTAATTGCAAAAAAAATCTTCAACATAGAAGAATGGAATTTGTGGGGGCAAGTGTGACTGGAGTATGGATCATTCCTTCATGTATCAACAAGATCAGGTGAAAAAAATATTTGCTGAGATTTCAGTAAACTCAGACTTCTGTGGAGACTTGGCAAAGGCTTTCAAATAAAAATGTATTTTCCTCACCTCTGCTTAGGGCTACTTCAAATGGGAACAAAGCATAGAGTGTGCACTGTAACTAATTGAGTCAGTCAAGTTCCAAAAGTTAGCACAAACCATGTTTCATTTCCAGTTCCAAATGCATGTATCCCTATAGGGGAAAATGAAGTGAAACCTAAAAATTCAAACTGTCCCTGCAAACGAATGCTTCAACCTAGAAGAATGAAATTTTGGATCATGTGTGAACGGAGAACTGATCATTCCCTCCAAATTATGACATCAAGTGAAAAAATTCCTTGCTTTGATTCCAGAACTCAAGAGTTCTTCAAAGCTTTGCAAATACTTTCCAATAAAAGTGTATTTTCCTTGCCTCTAATTATTGCTACTTGCACAGGGAACAAACAATAGAGAGTACACTGGGAACTAATTGAGTGAGTCAAGTTTCAAGCAGCTAGCACAAACACTGTTTGATTTAGAGTTCCAAGTACATGTATCCCTATAGGGGAAAATGAATTGAATATTAAAAAATCAAAGTGTTCCTGCAAACGAATGATTCAACCTAGAAGAATCAAGTTTGCTGGACCAAGTGTGAATGGAGAACTGATCATTTTCTCCAAATATCAAAAAGAATGGGTGAAAAAAAAAATTGCAGTGATTCCAATATACACGGAGTTCTGTGGAAGCTTTCCAACCTCTTTCAAATGAAAGGGTATTTTCCTCACCACTGCTTAGGGCAACATCAACAGTGAACAAAGCATAGATAGTGCACTGAAAACTAATTGAGTGAGTCAAGTTTCAAAAAGCTAGCAAAAGAATGTGTTCATATAGAGTTCCAAATGCATGTGTCCTTATGGGGGAAAATGAGGTGAAACCTAAAATTCATAGTGTTCCTGCAAACAGACGCTTCAACCTAGAAGAGCAAAATTTATGGGACCAAGTGTGTATGGAGTACTGATCATTCCTTTCAAGTTTAAATATAATCGGGTGAAAAAATATATATTTGCTGAGATTCCAGTAAACTGGGATATCTGTGGAAGTATTGCAAACACTTTCCAACAAAAGTGTATTTTCCTTGCCTCTGCTTAGGAATACTTCAACAGGGAAAAATGCATAGAGAGCACAATGAGAACTAATTGACTGAGTCAAGTTTCAAGCAGCTAGCACAAACCATGTTTGGTTTAGAGTTCCAAATGCTTGCATTCCTATAGGGTAAAATGAAGTGAAACATAAGAACACGAAGTGTTTCTGTAAACGAAAGCTTCAATCTAGAAGAAGAAAATTTGTAGGGCCAAGTGCAAATGGAGTACCAATCATTCCTTCCATGTATCAAAAGTTCGGGTGAAAAAACTCTTTCCTGAGATTCCAGTAAACACAGAGTTCTGTGGAAGCTTTGCAAATGCTTTCAAATGAAAGTGTTTTTGCCTCACCTCTTCATAGGGCGAATTAAATAGGGCACAGCTCATAGAAAGCACACCAAGAACTAATTGACTGAGAAAAGTTTCAAGCAGCTACCAAAAACCGTGTTTGATTTAGAGTCCAAAATGCATGTATCCCTTTTGGGAAAAACAAAGTGAAAATAAAAATTGAAGTTTTCCTGCACACAAATGCTTCATCATAGATGACCAAAACTTTGGGGACTAGGTGCAAATGGAAAACAGATCATTCCTTCCAAATATTGACAAGATGGTGTGAAAAATTCTTTGATGAGATTCCAGTAAACTCAGAGTTCTGTGGAAGGTTTCAAAATGCTTTCAAATGAAAGTCTATTTTCCTTGCTATGCTAATGGTTACTTCAATATGAAAAAAAAAAACATAGAGAGTTCACTATGAAATAACTGAGTCGAGTTTTACGCAGGTAGCACAAACCCTGTTTGATTCAGACTTCAAAATGCATGTATCTATATAGTGTAAAATGATGTGAAACCTAAAAATTAAAAGTGTTCCTGCAAACAAATGCTTCAGCCGAGAAGAACGAAATTTGCTGGACTAATTGAGAAAGGACTACTGATCATTCCCTCCAAATATCAACAAGATCGGGAAAAAAAAAAAGAACTTTTGCTGTGATTCCAATAAACTCAGAGTTCTGTGGAAGCTTTGCAAACGCTTTCTAATGAAATTGTATTTTCTTTGCCTCTGTTTAGGGCTTCTTCAACAGGGATGGAACCATATAGAGTGCAGTGAGAACTAATTGAGTCAGTCATGTTTCATGCAGCTAGCAAAACCATGTTTGATATAAAGTTCCAAACACATGTATCCCTTAAAACAAAATAAAGTGTAATTTAATAAATCAAATTGTTCCTGCAAATGAACACTTCAACCTAGATGAACTAAATTTGGGTGACCAAGTATAAATGGAGTACCCATCATTTCCTACAAGTATCAAAAACATCAGCTGAAAAAAAAACAAACAAACAAACAAAAAAACTTGCTGTGATTCCAGTAACCTCAGAGTACTTTGGAAGCTTTTCAAAGGCTTTTAAATGAAAATGTATGTTCCTATTCTCTGATTAGGGCTACTTCAACAGGGAACAAAGCATAGAGAGTGCACTAAATACTAATTGATTGAGCAGTTTCAAGCAGCTATAACAAATCTTTTTTTTTTTTTTTTTTTTTTTTTTTTTTTAATTTAGAGTTCAAAATGCATGTATCCCTATAGGGGAAAGAAGTGAAACTTTAATATTCAAAGAATTCCTGCAAACGAATGCTTCAACCCAGAAGAACCAAACTTGATGGATGAAGAATGAATGGAGAAGTGATATTTCCCTCCAAGTATCAACAAGGTCTGGTAATTTTTTTTTTCCTGTAATTCCGCAAAACTTGAAGTTCTGTGGAAGCTTTACAAATGCTTTCAAGTGAAAGGGTATTTTCCATGAGTCTCTTTAGTGCTACTTGAACAAGGTACAAAGCATTGAGAGTGCACTGATAACTATTTAACGAGTCAAGTTTCTAGCAGCTAGCAGAAACTGTGTTTGATTTAGTGTTCCAAATGCATGTATCCTGAAGGGAAAACGAAGTGAAACCAAAAAATTCAAAGTGTTCCTGTAACTGAATGCTTCAAACTAAAAGAACAAAACTTGGGGGACCAAGTGCCAATAAACACCTGATCATTCCCTCAAAATATCAACAAGATAGGGTGAAAAAAACATTGCTGAGATTTCATTAAATTTGGAGTTCTGTGGAAGATTTGCAAACACTGGGAAATGAAAGCGTATTTTCATTGCCTCTGCTAAGGGCTACTTCAACAGGAAAAAAAAAGCATGGAGACCACATTGAGAACTAATTGAATGAATCAAGTTAAAAAGAGCTAGCACAAACTGTGTTCGATTTGGAGTTCTAAATGCATATATCCCTATAATGCAAAACGAATGGAAACCTAAATATTCAACGTGTTCCTGGAAATGAAAGCTTCAAATTAGAGGAACCAAATTTGGGGTACCAATTGTGAATGGAAAACTGATTATTCCCTCCAATTTTCAATAAGATTGGGTGAAAATATTTTGTTTTGATTCCAGTAAACTTGGAGTTCTGTGGATTCTTAGCAAACACTTTCAAATGAAAGTGTATTTTCCTCTCCTCATCTTAGGGCTACCTAAACAGAGAACAAAGCATAAGGAGCACAGTGAGAACTAATTGAGAGAGTCAAGTTTCAAGAAGCTAGCACCAACCATGTTTGATAAGGGTTCCAAGTGATTGTGTCCCTATAGATGAAAACAAAGTGAAACCTAAAAATTCAAACTGTTCCTGCAAATGAACGCTACAACATAAAAGAACAAAATTTGGGGAACAAAGTACGAATAGAGTACCAATCATTTCCTTGATGTATCCACAAGATCGGGTGATGAAACCTTGCTTAGATTCCTGTAAACTCACAGTTCTGTGGAAGCTTTGCAAATGCTTTCAATGGAAGTGTATTTTCTTACCCTCTACTCTGGGGCTATTTCATCAGGGAAAAAAGCATAGAGAGTGGACTGAGAAATAATTGAGTGACTCAAGTTTCCATCAGCTAGCACAAACCGTTTTTGATTTAGAGTTCCAAATGCATGTATCCCTATATGGTAAAATGAAGTGAAACCTAAAAATTCAAAGTATTCCTGCAAATGAATGCTTTAACCTAGAAGAACAAAATTTAGCAGACCAAGTGCAAATGAAGAACCCATCATTCAATAAAAATATCAACAAGAACTGGAGAAAAAATCTTTACTGAAATTCCAGTAAACTCAGAGTTGTGAGGAAGCTTTGCAAATGCTTTCAAATGAAAGTGAATTTTTCTTGTATCTTATTAGGGCTACTTGAACAGGGAACAACCATAGAGAATGCACTGAGTATTAATTTAATGAGTCGAGTTTCAAGCAGCTAGCACAAACTGTGTTTGATTTAGAATTCCAAATGCACTTATCACTATAGGGGAAAATGAAGTGAAACCAAAAAATTCAAAGTGTTCCTGCAAATGCACTGTTCAACTTAGAGAAATGGAATTGGGACATAAGGTGCAAATTGAGTACCCTGTGTCAACAAGGTTGGGTGAAATACATTTGTTGAGATTCCAGTAAACTCAGAGTTCTGTGGAAGCTTTGCAAACACTTTCAAATGAAAATGTATTTTCCTCACCCAAGCTTAGATCTACTTCAGCAGGAAATAAATCATAGACTCTGCACTGAAAACTAACTGAGTGCATCAAGTTTCAAACAGCTAGCAAAATCTATGTTTGATTTAGAGTTCCAAATATTACTATTTGTAAAGGGGAAAAAGAAGAGAAATCTAAAAATTCAAAGTGTTCCTGCAAAGGAATGCTTCAACCTAGTTGAATGAAACTTATGGTGCCAAGTGTGACTGGAGTACCGACCATTATTTCAAAGTATCAACAAGATTGGGTGAAAAAAAATATTTGCTGAGATTCCAGTAATCTTAGATATCTGTGAAAGCTTGGCAATGCTTTCAAATGAAAGTGTTTTTACTATGCCTATGCTTAGGGCTACTTCAAAAGATAGAAAAGCATAGGGAGCACACTGGGAACTAATTGACTGGGTCAAGTTTCAAGCACCTAGCAGAACCCTGTATGATTTAGTGTTCAAACCGCCTATATCTCTTTAGGGGAAAAAGAATGAAATCTAAAAATTCAAAGTGTTCCTACAAATGAACGCTTTAACCTAGAAGCATTCTAGGTTGGAATCTAGAACGTTCAACCTAGAAGGCTTCTAGGTTGGAACCTAGAAGAAACTAATTGAGTGAGTCAAGTTTCAATTTTACAATTTGGTGGGGCCAGGTGTGAGTGGAGTACAGATCACTCGTTCATAGTATCAACAAGATTGGTTGAAAAAATATTTGCTGATATTTCAGTAAACTTGAAGTTCTGTGGAAGGTTGTCAAATGCTTTTAAATCAAAGTCCTTTTTTCTAGCCTCTGCTTAGGGGTACTCCAACAGGTAACAAACCATAGAGAGTGCAGTGAGAACTAATTGAGTGTTTAATGTATCAAACAACTAGCACAAACCATGATTGATATAGAGTTCAAAATGCCTCTATCCTTATATTGGAAAATGAAGTGAAACATAAAATTTCAAAGTGTTCCTGCAAATGAACACTTCAAACTAGAAGAAAAATTTTGGGAGGCCAAGTGCAACTGGAGTACAGATCATTCCTTCATAGTATCAACAAGATCAGGTGAAAAAATATTTGCTGAAGTTCCAGTAAACTCAGACGTCTATGGAAGATTGGCAAAGGCTTTGAAATGAAAGTGTATTTTCCTCGCCTCTGTTTAGGGCTACTTCAAATGAGAATAAAGCATAGAGTGTGCACTTCAACTAATTGAGTGAGTCAAATTTCAAAAAGTTAGTACAAACCGTGTTTGATTTCCAGTTCCAAATGCATGTATCCCTATAAGGGAAAACGAAGTGAAAACTAAAAATTCAAAGTGTTGCTGCAAACGAATGCTTTAACCTAAAAGAATGAAATTTTGGGACCAAGTGTCAATGGAGAACTAATCATTCTCTCCAAATTACAACATAAAGTGAAAAAATCTTTCCTTAGACTCCAGAACTCAGAGTTCTTGGAAGCTTTGCAAATGCTTTCAAGGGAAAGTGTATTTTCCTTACCTCTACATATTGATACTTGCACAGGGAACAAACCATAGAGAGTGCACTGGGAAATAATTGAGTGAGTTAAGTTTCAAGCAGCTAGCACAAACCCTGTTTGATTTAGAGTTCCAAATGAATGTATCCCTATGGGGAAAATGAATTGAATCTTAAAATTTCAAAGTGTTGCTTAAAACAAAAAAATTCAAAATAGAAAAATAAAATTAGCTGGACCAAGTGTTAATGAAGAACCGATCATTCCCTCCAAATATCAACAAGATTGGCTGAAAAAATTGGAGTGATTCCAGGAAACTTGGAGTTCTGTTGAAGCTTTGCAAATGCTTTCAAATGAAAGTGTATCTTCCTCAACTTTCCTTAGGGACATATCAATGGGGAACAAGGCATAGAGAGTGCACTGAGAATAAATAGAGTGAGTCAAGTTTCAATTACCTAGCACAAACTGTGTTTGATTTACAGTTTCAAATGCATGTTTCTCTATAGGGGAAAACAAAGTGAAACCTAAAAATTCAAAGAGTTCCTGCAATTGAATGCTTCAACCTAGAAGAACAAAATTTGGAAGAACAAGTTCAAATGGAGTACTGATCATTCCCTCCAACTATCAGCAAGTTCTGCAGAAAAAAAATTGCTGAGATTCCAGTAAACTCAGAGTTCTGTGGAAGCATTGCAAACACATTCAAATGAAAGTGTATTTTCCTTGCCTCTCTTGGAACTACTAAAACACAAAAGAAAGCATAAAGAGTGCACTGAGAACTAATTGACTGATTCAAGTTTCAATCAGCTAACACAAACCGTGTTTGACTTAGAGATCCAAATGCTTGTATCCATATAGAGCAAAATAAAGTGAAACCTAAAAATTTGAAGTGTTTATACTAATGAACGCATAAACCTGCAAGAATGAAATGTGGGCTGCAAGTGTGAATGGAGAACTGATTATTCCCTCCAAATATCAACAACATTGGGTTAAAAATCTTTGCTGAGATTCCAGTAAACTCCCAGGTCTGTGGAAGATTTGGAAATGCTTTCAAATGAAAGTGTATTTTCCTTTCCCCTTCTTATAGCTACTTCAACAGGGAAAAAAGCATAGAGAGAGCACTGAGAACTAAAAGAATGAGTCAGGTTTCAAGCAGCTAGAAAATACCATGTTTGATTTAGTGTTCAAAATGCATGTATCCAAATAGGGTAAAACGAAGTGAAAACTTAAAATTATTATTTTTTTTTCTGCAAACATACACTTCAACCAAGAAGAACAAAATTTTGTGGACCAAATATCAAGGGAGGACCGAACATTCCCTCCAAAAATCAACAAGAATGGATGAAATATCTTTCCAGAAATACCAGTAAATTCGAAGTTCTTTGGAAGCTTTGCAAATGCATTCAAATGAAAGTATATTTTACTGACCTCTTCTTAGGGCTATTTCAACAGGGAAAAAGCATAGAGAGCACACTGATAACTAAATGAGTGAGTTAAGATTCAAGCAGCTATCATAAACTGTTTTTGATTTAGAGTTCCAAATGCATTTATTCTTATGGGGGGGTAAAAAGGACTGAAACCTAAAAATTCAATGTGTTCTTGCAAATGAACAATGCAACCTAGAACAACGAAGCTTGGAGGACTATGTTTGAATGGACAACTGATCATTCCTTCCAAATATCAACAATAATGGGTGAAATACACTATGTTGGGATTCCAGTAAACTCGGAGTTCTGTGGAAGGTTTGCAAACGCTTTCAAATGAAAGTGTATTTTCCTCCCCTCTGCTTATGGCTACTTCAAAAGGTAACAAAGTAGAGAGAGCACTGAGAACTAACTGAGTGAGTCAAGTTTCAAGCAGCTAGAAAAAACACAGTTTGATTTAGAGTTCCAAATGCATGTATCCCTATAGGGGAAAATGAAGTGAAACCTAAAAATTCGAAGTATTTTTTTTTTTTTTGCAAGCAAACGCTTCAAACTAGAAGAACAAAATTTGGGGGAACAAGTGCGAATGGAGAATGGATAATTCCATCCAAATATCAGCAATATCAGGTGAAAAGAATTTTGCTGTGATTTCTGTAAATTTGGAGTTGTGTAGAAGCATAGTAAACACTTTTAAATGAAAGTGTATTTTGCTCAAGTCTGCTTAGTGCTACTTCAACAGGGAACAAAGCATAGAGAGGACACTGAGAACTAATTGAGCAAGTCTAGTTTCAAGCAGCTAAAAGAAGTCATGTTTGATTTAGAGTTCCAAATGCATGTATCACTATAGGAGAAAATGGAGTGAAGCCTAAATATTCAAAGTGTTACCTCAAATGAATGCTTCAAACTAGAAGAACAAAATTTTGAGGACCAAGTTTGAATGGAGTGCCTATCTTTCCCTCCAAGGATCAACAAGATCTGGTGAAAAAAAAAAAAAGCTGTGATTCCTGTAAATTCAGAGTACTGTGGAAGCATTGCAAACCTTTTAGATGAAAATGTATTTTCTTCGCCTTGTCTTTAGGCTACTTCAACAGGGAACAAATCATAGGGAGTGTGCTGAGAACTAATTGAGTGAGTCAAGGTTCAATCAGCTAGCACAAACTGTGTTTGATTTAGAGTTCACAAAGCAAGTATCTTTACAGGGTAAAATGAAGTGAAACCTCAAAATTGTATGTTTTCCAGCAAATGTACGCTTCAACCCAAAAGATCAAGATTTGGGGCACCAAGTGTGAATGGATCATTCCCTCCAAGCATCAACAAGATCATGTGAAAAAATCTTTACTGAGATTCCAGTACACTTGGAGTACTGTGGAAGCTTTGCAAATGCATTCAAATGAAAGTGTATTTCCTTCACCCCTGCTTAGGGCTTATTCAACAGGAAACAAAGCATAGAGAGCACACTAAAAATTATTGAGTGATTCAAGTTTCAAGAAGCTATCAGAAATGGTGTTCTATTTAGAGTTCCAAATGCATGTATCCCTATAACTAAAAAGGACTGAAATCTAAAAATTAAATATGTTCCTGCAAATAAATGCTTCAACCTAGAAGAAGGAAACTTGGGGGACTCTGTGTTATTGGACAACCAATCAGTCCATCCAAATATCAACAATATCAGGTGAAAAACACTTTGCTGAGATTCCAGTAAGCTCGGAGTTCTGTGGTAAGTTTACAAACACTTTCAAATGAAAGTGTATTCTCCTTGCCTCTGCTTAGTGCTACTTCAACAGGGAAGAAAGTATAGAGAGTACCCTGAGAACTAATTTAGTGAGTTAAATTCCAAGCATCTAGCACAAACTGTGTTTGATTTATAGTTTCAAATGCCTGTATCCCTATAGGAGAAAAAAGTGAAACCTAATAATTTAATGTGTTCCTGCAAATGAATTCTTAAACCTAGAAGAATGAAATTTGGAGGACCAAGTGTTAGTGGAGAACCAATCATTCAAACCAATTATCCAAAATATCAGTGAAAAAAACCCTTGTTGAGATTCCAGTAAACTCAAAGATCTGTGGATGCTTATCACAAGCTTTCAAATTAAAGTGTATTTTCCTCACCTCTGCTTAGGGCTACTTCAACAGAGAAAAACTATAGAGAGAACACTAAGTACAAATGGACAGAGTCAAGTTTCAAGCACCTATCAGAAACCATGTTTGATTTAGATTTCCAAACTCATATATCCGTATATGGGAAAAAGGACTGAAACCTAATAATTCAAAATCTTTCTGCAAAAGAACGTGTCAACCTACAAGAATGAAATTTGGGGGACCAGGAGTGAATGGAGTACCAATCATTCTCTCCATGTATCTACAACATCATGTGGAAAAAAAAATCTTTGCTGAGATTTCAGAAAATTTGGAATAATGTGGAAGCTTTGCAAATGCTTTCAAATGAACATGTACTTTCCTTGCCTCTGCTTAGGGCTACTTCAACAGGGAACAAACCATAGAGAGTGCATAGAGAACAAATTGAGTGAGTTAAGTTTCAAGCAACTACAACTAACTGTGCTTGATTTAAAGTTCCAAATGCATGTAGCCCTTTACCCTAATATTTCAAAGTGTTCCTGCAAGTGAATGCTTCAACTTAGAATAAGAAAATTTGGATGACAAATTTTGAATGGAGTATTGATAATTCCCTCCAAATATCAACAAGATCATGTGAAAAAAAATCTTTGCTGAGATTCCAGTAAACTCAGAGTTCAGTGGAAGCTTTGCAAATACTTTCAAATGAAAATGTATTTTATTCACCTCTGTTGAGGGCTACTTCAACAGGGAAGAAAGGATAGAGAATGCACTGAGAATTGATTAAGTGACTCAAGTTTCAAGCAGCTAGTACAAACCATGTTTTATATAGAGTTCAATATGAATGCATCCCTATTGGGGGAAAAAAAGTGAAACCTAAGAATTCAACGTTTTCCTGAAAATGAAGTGAAACCTAAAATTCATATTGTTCCTGCAAAAGGAGGCTTTAACCTATAAGATAAAAATTTGGATGACCAAGTGAGAATGTAGTAGTGTTCATTCCATCCAAGTTTCAACATGGTCAGGTGAGAAAATGTTTGCTGAGAATCCATTAAACTCGGAAATCTGTGGACTTATTGCAAATGCTTTCTTACAAAAGTGTATTTTCCTCACCTCTGCTTATGGCTACTTCAATAGGGAAAAAAGCACAGAGAGCACAATGAGAATTAATTGACAGAGTCAAGTTTCAAGCAGCTAGTACAAACCATGTGTGATTTAGAGTCCCAAGTGTGTGTATCCCTATAAGGGAAAACAAAGTAAAACCTAAAAACTCAAAGTATTTCTGTGAATGAATGCTTCAACTTAGAAGAATAAAATTTGGAGGACAAAGTGTGAATGGAGTACCAATCATTCACTCCATGTATTAAAAGATGGGGTAAAAAAAAATTTGCTGAGATTCCAGTAAACACTAGTTCCATGGAAGAATTGCAAATGCTTTCAAAAAAATGTGTATTTTCCTCACCTCTTCTTAGGGCTACTTCAATAGGGGAAAAAAATCATGGAGAGCACAGTGAGAACTAATTGAGTGAGAAAATTTTGAAGAAGTTACCAAAATCCGTGTTTGATTTAGAGTCCAAAATGCATGTATCCCTTTAGAGAAAAACAAAATGAAACCTAAAATTTTAAGTCTTTCTGCAAACAAACGCTTTATCATAGAAGAATGAAAGTTGGGGGCATTGAAAACTAATTTTGGCACTGAAAACTAATGAAAGCGCACTGAAAACTAACTTTGTGAGTCAAGTTTCAAGCTTCTAGCAAAAACTGTGTCTGATTTAGAGTTTGAAATTCATGTATCCATATATATATATATATATATATATATATATATATATATATATATCCCTAAAAATTCAAAGATTTTGTGCCAAAGAATGATTCAACATAGAAGAAGAAAATTGCGGGGACAAAGTGCGAATGGAGAATTGACCATTCCCTCAAACTATCAACAAGTTTGGATTAAAAAATTTCTGAAATTCCAGTAAACTTAGATTTCTGTGGAAGCTTTGCAAATGCTTTCAAATGAAATTGTATTTTCCTCACTTTTGCTTAGGGCTACCTCAACAGGGAAGGAAGCACACAGAGAGGAATGAGTACTAATTGAGATTGAGTGGGTCAAGTTTCAAGCAACTAGTATGAACCGTGTTTGATTTAGAGTTCCAAATGCATGTATCCTTACAGGGGTAAACGAAGTAAAACCTAAAATTTCAAAGTTCCCTGAAAATGAATGCTTTAACCTATAACAAAATTTGGTGGACCAAGTGAGAAAGGAGTACCTATCATTCCCTACAAGTATAAACATGTTCAGGTGAAAAAAAATTTGCTGAGGTTAAAAAAAAAGAATCGGTGTTCTGTGTAAAATTTGCAAATGCTTTCAAATGAAATTTTATTTTCCTCACCTCTGTTTAGGGCTACATCAACAGGGAACAAAGCAAAGAGAGTACAGTGAGTAACTAATTGAGTGAGTCATTTCATGCAGCTAGCACAAAGCAAATTTATAATACAGTGGCAAATTCATGTAATGCTATAGGGAAAAATGAATTGAAACCTAAAAATTCAAAGGGCTCCTGCAAACGAACATTACAACCTAGATGAATGAAATTAGGGTGAGGAAGTACAAATGGAGTACTTATCAGTCCCTCCAAGTACCAACAATATTGGGTTGAAATATATTTGCTTATAACCCAGTAAACTCGGAGTTCTGTGGAAGCATTGCAAAAGCTTTCAAATTTAACTGTGTTTTCCTCAAATCTACTTTGGTCTACTTCAACAGCGTACAAAGTGTAAAGATTTCACTGAGAACTAATTAAGTAAGTCAAGTCTAAAGCAACAAGCACAAACCATTTTTGATTTAGAGATCCAAATGCATGTATTTCTATAGGAGAAAATGAAGTGAAATGTAAATATTTAAAGTATTCCTGAAAATGAATGCTTCAACCTAGAAAAAATAAATTTGGGGGACCAAGTGTGAATAGAGTACTTTTCATTCCCTACAAGTATCAACAATATTGGGTGAAAAAATCATTGCTGAGATTCCAGTAAACTGGGAGTTTTGTGGAAGCTTTGCAAATGCTTTCTAATGAAAGTGTATTTTTATTGCCTCTGCTTAAGGCTACTTCAACAGGGAACAAAGCATAGAGAGGGCTCAGAGAAGTAAATGAGGGAGTCAAGTTTCAAGAAGATAGCACAAACCGTGTTTAATTTAGAATTCCAAATGCATGTATCTGTATAGGGGAAAATGAAGTGCAAGCTAAAAATCCAAAGGGTTATTGGGGGACCAAGTTCAAATTGAGAACAAATCATTCCCTCCAACTATCAACAAGATTGGGTAAAAAAAAAAAAAAAAAAATCTTTGCTGAGATTCCAGTAAACTCCGAGTTTTGTGAAAGCTTCAAAAATTGTTTCAAGTGAAATTGTATTTTCCTCATCTCTGCTTAGGGCTACTTCAACAGAGAACTAAGAACACAGAGAGGACTAAGAACTAATTGAGTGAGTCCAGTTTCAAGCAGCTAGCACAAACCATGTTTAATTTCAAGTTCCAAATACATGTATCCCTACAAAGAAAAACGAATTTAAACATAAAAATTGAAAGTGTTTCTGAAAACGAATGCTTCAATCTAGAAGAACGAAATTTGGTGGACCAAGTGAGAAAGGAGTACTGATTTTTCCCTCCATGTATAAACAATATTATGTGTAAAAATCTTTGCTGAGATTCCAGTAAACTCGGAGATCAATGGAAGCTTTGCAAACACTTTCAATTGAAAGTGTATTTTCTTTGCCTCTTCTTATTGCTACTTCAAGAGGAAATGAAGCTTAAAGAACACACTAAGAACTAATTGAGTGAGTCAAGTTTCAAGCAGCTAGCAAAAACAATGTTTTGTCTAGAGTTCCAAATGCATCTATCTCTGTAGGGATAAAGGAAGTGAAATTAAAATTTTAAAAGATTTCTGCCAACAAACACTTCAACCTAAAAGAATGAAATTTGTTGGACAAAGTGAGAAAGGAGTACCAATCATTCACTCTTAGTATCAAGAAGATTTGGTGAAAAATTTTTGCTGAGATTCCAGTAAACTCTGAGTTCTGTGAAAGCTTTGCAAATGCATTCAAATGAAATTGTATTTTTCTCACCTCTGCTTAGGGCTACTTCAACAGTGAACAATGCTTAAAGAGCACACTGGGAACTAATTGAGTGAGCCAAGTTTCAAGCAGCTAGCGCAAACCATGTTTCATTTAGAAATCCAGATGCATGTATTCCTATAGGGGAAAGTGAAGTGAAACCTAAAACTTCAATGTCTTTCTGAAAAAGGAGCGCTTCAACCTCAAAGAATGAAATTTGGGGACCAGGTGCGAATGGAGTACTGATCATTTTCTCCAAATAACAACATGATCGGTTGAAAAAATATTTGCTGAGATTCCAGTAAAATTTGAGTTCTTTGGAAGTTTGCTAATGCTTTCAAATGAAATTGCATTTTACTCACCTCTGGTTAGGGCTAATTCCACAGGGAACAAAGCATAGAGAGTGCACTGAGTACTAATTGAGGGAGTTAAGTTTCAAGCAGTAGCACAAACTGTGTTTGATATTGAATTCCAAATGCATGTATCCCTTAAGGGAAAATGAAGTGAAAAATAAAAAATCAAAGGGTATTTGCAAATGAATGCTTCAATATAGAAGAATAAAATTCGGGGGACCAAGTGTGACTGGAGAGCCAATCATTCCTTCATGTATCCACAAGACCAGGTGAAAAAAGTATTTGCGAAGTTTCTAGAAAACTCAGAGTTCTGTGGAAGCTTTGAAAACAGTTTCAAATAAAAGTGTTGTTCTTTTACTCTGCTTAAGGCTATGTCAACAAGGAGAAAAGCATATAGAGTGCACAGAGATCTAAGTAAGCAAGTCAAGTTTCAGGCAGCTAGCATAAACCATGTTTGATTAGATTTCCAACTGCTACTATTTGTATAGGGGAAAACAAAGTAAAAATCTAAAAATTCAAAGTGTTCCTGAAAAGGAATGCTTCAACCTAGAAGAATGAAACTTAGGGAACCAAGTGTGACTGGAGTATCGAGCATTCTTTCAAAGTATCAACAAGATCAGTAGAAAAATATTTGCTGAGGTTTTAGTAAACTCCGAACTCTGTGGAAGCTTGGAAATTCTTTCAAATGCAACTATTTTACTTCACCTCTGCTTAAAGCTACTTCAACAGGGAAAAAAGCATAGAGAGCACACTGAGAACTAATTGAGAGTGTCACATTTTAAGCAGCTAGCACAACCCTGTTTCATTTAGAGTTCCAATTTCATCTATCCCTATAGCAAAAAAGGAAGTGAAATCTATAAATTCAAAGTGTTCCTGCAAAAGAACGCTTCAACTTAGAAGAATGAAACTTGGGGGGGGCAAGTGTGACTGAAGTATTAATTATTGCTTCAAAGTATCAAAAAATTGGGTGAAAAAATGTTTGCTGAGATTTCAGTAAACTCACAGTTCTGTGGAAGCATAACAAAGGCTTTCAAATGAAACTGTTTTTGCCTTGTGTCTTCTTAGGGCTACTTTAAGAGAGAACAAATAATAGAGAGTTCACTTAAGAACCAACTGAGTGTGTCCAGTTTCAAGCAGGTAGCACAAACCATGTTATATGTAGAGTTCCAACAGCCTCTATTCCTATAGGGGACAACGAAGTGAAACCTAAAAATTCAAAGTGTTAATGCAAACCAATGCTTCAACACAAAGAATGAAATTTGGGGTGGAAAAGTGCCACTGGATTACCAATCATTCTTTCAAAGTATCAACAAGATCGGGTGAAAAGTTATTTGCTGAAATTCCATTAAATTCGGAGTTTTGTGCCAACTTGGAAACTATTTCAAATGAAAGTGTTTTTGTTGTTGTTGTTGTTGTTGTTGTTTTGTTTTGACTCTGCTTAGGGCTACTTAAAAGGGATCAAAGTATAGAGAGTGCACTGAGAACCAATTGAGTGTGTCAAGTTTCAAGGAGCTAGTACAAATATGTTTGATTTTGCATTCCAACTGCCTCTATCCTTATAGGGGAAAACAGATAAAAACTTAAAAATTCAAAGGGTTCTTGCAAACGAACACTTCAATCTAGAAGAATGAAACTTGGGGGGGCCAAATGTGACTTGAGTATTGATTATTGCTTCAAGGTATTAAGAAGATCATGTGAAAAAAAATATTTGCTCAGATTCCAGGAAATTCAAAGATCTGTGGAAGTTTGGCAAAGCCTTTCAAATGAAAGTGTTTATTTCCTTGTATCTGCTTAGGGCTACTTTAAGAGGAAACAAATCATAGAGAGTGCACTGAGACCTAATTGAGTGTGTCCAGTTTCAAGCAGCTACCCCAAACCAAGTTTGATTTAGATTTCCCAAAGGCTCTATCCCTATAGAAGAAAATGAAGTGAAACCTGAATATTCAAAGTGGACCTGCAAAGGAATGCTTCAGCCTAGAATAATAAAATTTGGGTGGAAAAAGTGTGTCTGGAATACTGATCATTACTTCAAATTATCAACAAAATCTGGTGGAAAAATATTTGCTGAAATTTTAGTAAACTCAGAGTTTTGTGGAGACTTTGCAAATGCTTTCAACTGAAAGAATTATTTTTCTTGCCTTTGCTTAGGCTACTTCAACAGGGGACAAAGCATAGAGAGTGCACAGAGAACTAATTCTGTGTGTAAATTTTCAAGCAGCTAGCAAAATCCATGATTAATTTAGAGTTCCAAATGCATCTATCCCTATAGGAGAAAAAGAAGTGAAACCTAAAAATTCAAAGTGTTCCTGCAAACAAATGCTTCAATGTAGAAGAATAATATTTGGGTTTCCAAGTGCGACTGGATTACCAATCATTCCTTCAAAGAATCAACAAGTTTGGCTAAAAAAAGATTTGCTGCAATTACAGTAAATTCGGAGTTATGTGCAGTGATGGCAAACTATTTCAAATGATATTTTTTTTCATGTCTCTGCTTAGGGCTACTTCAACAGGGAACAAACCATAAAGAGGGCACTGAGAGCTAATTGAGTGTGTCAAGTTTTAAGCAGCTAGCACAAACCACTTTTGATTTAGAGGCCCAAATCCCTTTATCCCTGTAGGGGAATAAAGGAATCCTAAAAATTCAAAGTGTAATTGCAAACAAAGCTTCAACCTAGATGAATGAAATTTATGGGGGTAAGTGAAACTGGAGTAACGATCATTCCTTCTTGTATCAAGAAGATCAGGTGAAAAAATATTTGCTGAGAATCCAGGAAACTCAGAGTTCTGTGAAAGCTTGTCAAACACTTTCAGATAAAAGTATTTTTTTCTTTGCCTCTGGTTAGGGTTACTTCAACAGGGAGAAAAGCATAGAGAGTGTAAAAAGATATAATTGAGTGTTTAAAGTTTCAAGATGCTAGCATAATCCATGTTTGATTTAGAGTTCCAAATGTTACTATTTGTAAAGAGGAAAACAAAGGGAAATCTAAAAATTCAAAGTGTTCCTGCAAACAAATGCTTCAACCTAGTAGAATTAAACTTAGAGGCCAAAGTGCAAATGGAGTGCAGATCGTTTCTTCATAGTATCAACAAGATCAGGAGAAAGAATATTTGCTGAGATTCTAGTAAACTTAGACTTCAATGGAAGCATGGCAAAGGCTTTCAAATGAAAGTGTATTTTCCTCGCCTCTGCTTAGGGATCCTTCCAATAAGAACAAAGCATATAGTGCCCACTGCAAATAATTGAGTCAAGTTTCAAAAAGCTAGCATAAACTGTGTTTGATTTCCAGTTCCAAATGCATGTATCCCTATAGGGGAAAGTTAATTGAATCTTAAAAATCGAAAGTGTTCCTGTAAACGAACACTTCAACCTAGAAGAATCAAATTTGTGGGACAAAGTGTGAATGGAGAACAGATCATTCCCTCCAAATATCAACAAGATAGGGTGAAAAAAGATTTGCAGTGATTTCAGGAAACTTGGAGTTGTGTGGAATCTTTGCAAACACTTTCAAATGAAAGTGTATTTTCCTCAACTTTGCTTAAGGATACTTCAACAGGTTAACAAGGCATAGATAGTGCACTGAGAATGAATTGAGTGAGTCAAGTTTCAATCACCTAGCACATACTGTGTTTGATTTACAGTTTCAAATGCATGTTTCCCTAGAAAGAAAATGAAGTGATTCCTAAAAATTCAATGTGTTCCTTCAATTGAACACTTCAACCTAGAAAAACGAAATTTAGGGGAACAAGTGCAAATGGAGTACCAATCATTCTCTCCAAATATCAACAAATTCTGGTGAAAAAAATATTTGATGAGATTCCAGTAAACTCACAGTTCTGTGGAAGCATTGCAAACACATTCAACTGAAAGGGCATTTTCCATGCCTCTGCTTAGGGCTACTTCAAATGGGAAAAAAGCATAGCTTGCACCCTGTAACTAATCTAGTGAGTCAAGTTTCAAAAAGCTAGAACAAACTGTGTTTGATTTCCAGTTCCAAATACATGTATTCATACAGAGAATAACGAAATGGAACCTAAAAAATTCAAAATGTTCCTGAAAATAAATGCTTCAACCTAGAAGAACAAAATTTTGGGCCAAGTGTGAATGGAGAACTGATCATTCCCTCCAAAATACAGCATCCAGTGAAAAAATCTTTGGTTTGATTCCAGAACTCAGAGTTCTTGGAAGCTTTGCAAATGCTTTCAAATGAAATTGTATTTTCCTTGTCTCTACTTATTGCTACTTCCACAAGGAACAAACCATATAAGTGCACTGGGAAGTAATTGAGTGATTCAAGTTTCAAGCAGCTAGCACAAACCATGTTTGATTTAGATTTCCAAATGCATGGACCCCTAGAAGGGAAATGAAGTAAGTTTTAAAAATTCAAAGTGTTCCTGCAAATGAACGCTTCAACCTAGAAGAATCAAATTTGGTAGACCAAGTGTGAAAGGAGTACCAATCATTCCAACCAAATATGAACATCAGGTTAAAAAATCTTGCTGAGATTCAAGTAAACTTGGAGTTGGGTGGAAGTTTTGCGAATGCTTTCAAATGAAAATGTATTTTCCTCACCTCCTTTTAGAGCTACATCAACAGGGAAGAAAGCGTAGAGAACACTGAAAACTAATTGAGTGAGTCAAGTTTCAAGCAGCTGGTACAAAACGTGTTTTATTTAGAGTTCCAAATGCATGCATCCCTATTGGGGAAAAAAGTGAAACCTAAAAATTCAAAGTTTTCCTGCAAATGAATGCCTTAACCTAGAAGAACAAAATTTGAGGGACAAAGTGTGAATGGAGTACTGATCATTCCTTCCAATTATCAACAAGTTCAGTTGAAAAAATCTTTGCTGAGATTCCAGTAAATTCAGAGTACTGTGGAAGATTTTCAAACACTTTCAAATGAAAGTGTATTTTCCTCACCACTGCTTAGCGTGGCATCAATAGTGAACAAAGCATAGAGAGCACACTGAGAAGTAATTGAGTGATTCAAGTTTCAAGCAGATAGCAAAAGCTGTGTTTCATTTAGAGTTCCAAATGCATGCATCCTTGTAGGGGAAAATGAAGTGAAACCTAAAATTTATAGTGTTCCTGCAAATGGATGCTTCAACCTAGAAGAACAAAATTTGGGGGAGCACGTGAGAATGTAGTAGTGATCATTCCCTCCAAGTTTCAACATGATCAGGTAAATATATATATATATATATATATATATATATATATATATATATATATATATATTTGCTAAGATTCAAGTAAACACAGAGATCTGTGGAAGCAAAGCAAATGCTTTCTTACCAAAGTGTATTACCTTGCATCTGCTTAGGGTACTTCAACAGGGAATAAAGAAGAGAGAGTATACTGAGAAATAATTGAGTGAGTCAAGGTTAAATCACCTAGCAAAAACCGTGCTTGATTTAGAGTTTCAAATGCATGTACCCCTACAGGGTAAAATGAAGTGAAATCTAAAAACTCAAAGTGTTTCTATGAATGAATGCTTCAACTTAGAAGAACAAAATTTGGAGTATAAAGTGTGAATGGAGTTCTGATTATTCCCTCAAAATATCTATATGATTGGATGAAAAAATCTTTGCTGAGATTCCACTAAACTCGGAGTTCTGTGGAAGCATTGTAAACACTTTCTAATGAAAGTGAATTTCCCTTGCCTCTGTTTAGGGCTTCTTCAAAAGGGAACAAACCATATAGAGTACACTTAGATCTAACTGAGTGAGTCAAGTTTAAAGCTGCTAGCACAAACCATGTTTGAATTAGAATTCCAAATGCATGTATCCATATATGTGAAAATGAAGTGAAACCTAAAAATTATTTGAGTTCCTGCAAACGAATGTGTCAATGAAGAAGAATGAAACTTGAAGAACCAAGTGTGAATGGAGAATCAATCATTCCCCCCAAGTATCGAAAAAAAATCATGTGAAAAAAAAAAAACTTTGCTGAGATTCCAGTAAACTCAGAGTTCTGTTTAAGATTTGCAAAGGCTTTCAAATGAAATTTTATTTTCCTTGCCTCTAATTAGGACTACTTCAATGGGGAACAAAGAATAGAGAGTGGATTGATAACTAATTGAGTGAGTCAAGATTCAAGGAGCTATCAAAAACTGTGTTTGAGTTAGAGTTCAAAATGCATGTATCTCTATAGGAGAAAATGAGGTGAAGCCTACAAATACAAAGTGTTTCTGCAAATGAACGATACAACCTAGAAAACAAAATTTGTGTGACCAAGTGCAAATGGAGAACTTACCGTTTCCTCCAAGTATCAACAAGTTCAGGTGAAAAAAAATTGCCTAGATTCCTGTAAACTCAGAGTTCTTTGGATATTTTTCAAACCAATTCAAATGAAAGTGTATTTCCCTCCCCTCTCTCTGGGCTACTTCAGCAGTTGAAAAAAGAACACAGAGAGCACTGAGAACTAATTGAGTGGGTCAAGTATCTATTAGCTAGCAAAAACCATGTTTGATTTAGAGTTCAAAATGCATGTATCCCTATAGGGTAAAATGAAGTGAAACCTTAAATTTGAATGTCTTCCAGCAAACGTAAGCTTCAAAATAGAAGAGAAAGATTTGGGGGACCAAGTGTGAATGGAATACTGATAATTGCCTCTAAGTACTAACAAGATCGGGTGAAAAAATGTTTGCTGAGATTCCAATAAACTCGAGTTCTATGGAAGCGTTGCAAATGCTTTCAAATAAAAGTGTATTTTCCTCACCTCTGCTTAGGGCTAATAAAACAGAAAAGAGTTCTTAGAAAGTGCACTCAAAACTAATTGAGTGATTCAAGTTTCAATCAGATAGCACAAACCGTGTTTGAATTACAGATCCAAATGCATGCATACATATAGGGCAAAATGAAGTGAAACATAAAAATTGAAAGTGTTCATACAAACAAACAAACTGTTAAGCCTACCAGAACAAAATGTGGGATTCAAGTGCAAATGGAGAACTGATTAATCCCTCAAAAATATCAACAACATGGGGTTAAAAAATCTTTGCTGAGATTCCAGTAAACTTCAAGTTCTGTGGATGCATTGCAAACACTTTCAAATGAGAGTGTATTTTCCTCGCCTCTGCTTAAGGCTATTTCAACAGGGAACAAAGCATAGAGAGAGCACTGGGAACTAATTGAGTTAGTCAAGTTTCCAGCAGCTAGCAAATACCATGTGTGATTTAGAGTTCAAAATGCATGTATCCAAATAAAGTAAAACAAAGTGAAACCTCAAAATTTATTTATTTTTTTTTCTGCAAACGTATGCTTCACCCATGAAGAACATAATTAGGGGGACCAAGGGCGAATGTAGTACTGATTATTCCCTCCAAGAATCAAGAAGATGGGGTGAAAAATCTTTCTTGAAACTCCAGTAAAATCAGAGTTCTTTGGAACCTTTGCAAATGCATTCAAATGAAAGTGTATATTCCTCACCTCCTCTAAGGGCTACTTCAACAGGAAAAATATATATAAGAGCACACTAATAACTAAAAGAGTGAGTCAAGTTTCAAGCAGCTATCATAAACTGTGTTTGTCTTAGTGTTCCAAATGCATGTATCACTATAGGGGGAAAAGTATTAAAATCTAAAAATTCAAAGTTTTCTTGCAAACGAACGCCTCAGCCTAGAACAACAGAACTTGGATGATTATGTGTGAATGGACAACCGATCATTCCATCCAAATATCAACAATATCGAGTGAAAAAACACTTTGCTGAGATTCCAGTAAACTCAGAGTTCTGTGGAAGGTTTGCAAACAGTTTCAAATGAAAGTGTGTTTTCCTCGCCTCAGCATAGGGCTATTTCAACAGGAAAAAAAGCACTGAGAATTAATTGAGTGAGTCATGTTTCAAGCAGCAAGCAAATGCAATGTTTGATTTAGAGTTCAATATGCATGTATCCAAATAGGGTAAAGAGAAGTGAAATCTCAAAATTTAATGTTTTTCTGAAAATGTACACAAAAGGGAGAACTTATCTTTCCCTCCAAATAACAACATCAAGTGAAAAAAATCTTTGCTTAGATTCCAAACTCAGAGTTATTGGAACATTTGCAAATGCTTTCAAATGAAAGTGTATTTTCCTTGCTCTACTTATTGCTACTTGCACAGGGAACAAAATATAGAGAATACACTGAGATCTAATTGAGTGAGTCAAGTTTCAAGCATGTAGCAAAAACCATGTTTGATTTAGAGTTCCAAATGCAAGTATCCCTATAGGGGTAAATGAATTGAATCTTAAAAATTCAAAGTGTTCCTGAAAACAAATGCTTCAAAATAGAAGAATCAAATTTGCTGGACCAAGTGTGAATGGAGTACTGATCATTTCCTCCAAATATCAACAAGATCGGGTGAAAAAAAAATTGCAGTGATTTCAGGAAACTTGGAGTTCTGTGGAAGGTTTGCAAATGCTTTCAAATGAAAGTGTACTTTCCTTGCCTCTACTTAGATCTACTTCAACAGGGAACAAAGCATAGAGAGAGCACTGAGAACTAATTGAGGGAGTCATGTTTCAAGCACCTAGCATAAACACAGTTTGATTTAGAGTTCCAATTACATATATCCCTATAGAAGCAAATGAAGTGAAATCTAAAAATTCAAACTATTCTTGCAAGCGGAAGCTTCAACCTAGAATATCCAAATATGCTGGACCAATTGTGAATGGAGAATGGATCATTTTCTCCAAGTATCAACAAGATTGTGGGAAAGAATTTGCTGTGATTCCTGTAAACTCAGAGTTCTGTGGAAGCTTTCAAAACACTTTCAAATGAAAGCGTATTTTCCACACCTCATTTTAGGGCTACTTCATCAGGAAAGAAAGCATAGAGAATGCACTGAGAACTAATTCAGTGAGTCAAATTCCAAGCATCTAGCACAAACTGTGTTTAATTTACAATTTCAAGTGTCTCTATCCCTATAGGAGACAATAAAGTGAAACCTAATAATTCAATATGTTCCTGCAAATTAACACTTAAACATAGAAGAATGAAATTTGGAAAACCAAGTGTGAATGGAGAAATGATCATTCCAACCAAGTATCCAAAATATCAGTGAAAAAAATTTTTGCTGAGATTCCAATAAACTTGGAGTTCTGTAAAAGATTTGCAAATGCTTTCAAATGAAAATATACTAGCAAAAACTGTGTTTGATTTAGAGTTACAAATGCATCTATCCCTATTAAAAAATGAAGTGAATCCCAAAAATTCAAAGTTTCTGCAAATGTTAGCTTTAATAGAATAAAAATATGGGCTGACATGTGTGACTTGAGTAGTGATCATTCCCTCAAAATATCAACAAGATAGGTGGAAAAAACCTTGGTGAGATTCCAGTAACCTCAGGGTTCTGTAGAAGTTTGGCAACACTTTCAAATGGAAAGTATTCTATCTTTGACTCTGCTTAGGGCTACCATAACTGGTAAAAATCATAGATATCTAATGGAGAACAACTAATTGAGTGTGTAAAATTTCAAGCAGATAGCACAACCCATGTTTGATTTAGAGTTCCAAATGCCTCTATCCCTATAGAAGAAAACAAAGTTAAACTTGAAAATTCAAAGTGTTCCTGCAAACAAACGCTTCAACCTAGAAGAACAAAATATGAGTTAACAAGTTCAAATGGAGTAGCGATCTTTTACTCTAAGTATTAACAAGATGGGGTGAAAAATTATTTGCTTAGAGTCCAGTAAACTCGGAATTCTGTGGAAGCTTTGCAAATGCTTTAAAATTAAAGTGTATTTTCCTTACCTCTTTTTAGGGAAACTTCAACAGGTTACAAAACAAAGAGAGCACTGAAAACTAAATGATTAAGTCAAATTTCAAGCAGCTAGCACAAACCATGTTGATATAGAATTCCAAAAGCCTCTATCCCTATCAGGGAAAATGAAGAGTAACTTAAAAATTCAAAAGGTACCTGCAAATGAATGCTTAAACCTAGAAGGATGGAATTTGGGGGACAATCTGTGCATTGAGAACTGATCATTCCCTCCAAGTATCAACAAGATGGGGTGAAAAATCTTTGCTGAGGTTCCAGTAAACTCAGAGTTCTGTAGGAGCTTGGAAAACACTTTCAAATGAAAGTGTATTTTTCTCACCTCTTCTTAGGGCTACTTCAAGAGGGAACAAATCATAGCAAGTGCAATGAGAACTAATTGAGTAAGAAATACAAACCATGTTTTATTTAGAGTTCCAAATGCTTGTATCCCTATAAGGGAAATGAAGTAATTTTAAAAATTCAAAGTGTTCCTGCAAACCAATGCTTCATCCTAGAATAATGAATTTTGGGTGACCAAGTGATAATGGAGTACCGATCATTCATTCCAAGTATCAACAAGTTTGGGTGAAAAAATCTTTGCTGAGATTCCAGTAAAATCAGAGATCTGTGGAAGCTTTGGAAGCACTTTAAAATGAAAGTGTATTTTCATTTTCTCTACTTAGGGTACTTAAATATGAACCATTGCCTAGAGAGTGTACTGAGAACTAATTAAGTGAGTCAAGTTTCAAGAAGGTAGCAAAAAACTTTTTTGATTTAGAGTTCCAAATGCATGTATCCCTATCGGGGAAAAAGAAGTGAAACGCGAAAATTCAAAATGTTCATGCAAACGAACACTTCATCCTAGAAGAATGAAATTTGCAAGACCAAGTGCGAATGGAGTACCAATCAGTTGTTCCAAGTATCAACAAATCAGGTGAAAAAAATCTTTGCTTAGATGCTAGTAAACTCAGAGTTCTGTGGAAGCATTGCAAATGCTTCCATATGACAGTGTATTTTCCTCACCTGTGCTTAGGGCTACTTCAACAGGAAACAAAGCATAGACAGCACACTGAGAACTAATTGTGTGAGTCAAATTTCAAGCAGCTAGCACAAACCATGTTTCATTTAGAATTCCAAATGCATGTTTCCCTTTTTGGGAAAACAATGTGAAACCTAAAATCATAGTGTTACTTCAAACGAACACTTCAAATTAGAAGAATGAAATTTGGGGGAAGAAGTGTGAATGGAGTACTGATCATTCCATTCAGTATTAACAAGTTGCAAATGCTTTCAAATGAAAGTATTTTCCTCACCTCTGCTTAGGGTACTTCATCAGGGAACAATGCATAGAGAGCACACTGAGAACTAATTGAGTGAGTAAAGTTTCATCAGCTAGCACAAACCGTGTTTCATTTAGAGTTCCAAATGCATGTATTCATATAGGGGAAAACAAAGTGAAAAATAAAAATTCAAAGTCTTCTTGCCAACGAAAGTTTCTACTTAGAATAATGAATTATGGGGGAAAGAGCAAATAGAGTACCAATCATTCCCACCAAGTATCAACATAATATGGTGAAGAAATCTTTGTTGAGAATCCAGTAAACTTGGAGGTCTGTGGAGCTTTCCAAGAACTTTCAAATGGACGTGTATGTTCTTCACATATGCTAAGGATACTGCATTAGGGAAAAATGCATACAGAGCACACTTAGAACTAATTGACTGAGTCAAGGTTCATGCAGCTAGCACAAACTGTGTTTGATTTAGATTTCCTATTGCATGTACACAAAGAGGAAAAAACAAAGTGAAACATGAAAATTAAAAGTGTAACTGCAAACAACTGCATCAACCTAGAAGAACAAAATATGGAGGACCAAGTGTGAATGGAGTACTGATCATTTCTTACAAGTATCAACATGATCAGGTGAGAAAATCTTTGCTGAGATTCCAGAAAATTTGAAGTTCTGTGGAAGCTTTGCACACTCTTTCAAATGAAAGTGTATTTTCCTCACTTTTTCTTAGGGCTACTTCAACAGGGAACAAAGCATAGAGAGTGCACTGAGAAGTATTTGACTGCAAAAATATTTCAATCACCTAGAAGAAAAACTTATTTGATTTAGAGATCTAAATGCAAGTGTCCCCATATGATAAAATGAAGTGAAACCTAAAACTTCAATGATCCTGCAAAAAAAAAAAAGGCCTCAAACTACAGGCAAAAAAAAAATTTGGGGGACCAAGTGTGAATGGAGTACCGATTATTCCTTCCAAGTATCAACAAGTTTGGGTTAAAAAATCTTTGGTGAGATTCCAGTAAACTCAGAGTTCTGTGAAAGCTTTGCAAACACTTTCAAAAGAAAGTGTATTTTAATCACCATTGCTTAGGGATACTTCAACAAAGAACAAAGCATAAAAAGCACACTGAGAAGGAATTGTGTGAGTCAAGTTTCAAGCAACTAGCAAAAAACCTGTTGGATTTAGAGTTCCAAATGAATGTATCCCTATAGGGATAAATGAATGAAACCTAACAATTTAAAGTGTTACTGAACAAGAACACTGACACCCAGAAAACAAAATTAAGGGGACCAAGTGTGAATGGAGTATGGATCATTCCCTCCAAATATCAACAAGGATGGGTGAAAAAAAAATTTGCTGAGATTCCAGTAAACTCTGAGTTCTGTGGAAGCATTGCAAATGCTATCAAATGGAAGTGTATTTTCCTCGCCTCTGCTTAGGTCTACTTCAACAGGGAACAAAACATAGAAAGCACACTGAGAACTAATTGAATGTGTCAAGTTTGAATCAGCTAGCACAAACTGTGTTTGAATTAGAGTTCCAAATGCATGTATCCCTGTAGGGAAAAATGAAGTGAATCCTAAAAATTGAAAGTGATACTGAAAAAGAACACTTCAACCTAGAAAATTAAAATTTGTATGACCAAGTGTGAGTGGAATATGGATGCTTCCCTCCAAGTATCAACAAGATCAAGTGAAAAAAATCTTTGTGGGATTCCCATAAAGTCAGTGGTCTGTAGAAGCATGGCAAACACTTTCAAATTAAAGTGTATTTTCCTCACCTCTGCTTAGGTCTATTTCAACTGGAAACAAAGCATAGAGAGGACACTGAGAACTAATTGAGTGAGTCAAGTTTCAAGCAGCTAGCACAAACCATGTTTGATTTAGACTTCCAAATGCATGTATCCCTATAGGGGAAAATGAAGTGAAAACTAAGAATTCAAAGTGCTCCTGGAAACAAATGCTTCAACCTAGATGATTGAAATATTTATGACCAAGTGAGAATGGAGTACAGATCCTTCCCTCAAAGTATCAACAAGATCAGGTGAAAAAATCTTTCCTGAGATTCTATTAAACTCAGAGTTCTGTGGAAGATTTGCAAATGCTTTCCAATGAAAATGTGTTTTACTCGCCTCTGCTTAGGGCTACTTCAACAGGGAACAAAGCATAGAGAGCATACTGAGAACTAATTAAGTGAGTGAAGTTTCAAGCAGTTAGCACAAACCATGTTTGTTTTAGAGTTCCAAATGCCTGTATCCATATAGAGGAAAATAAAGTGAAACCTAAAGATTTAAAGTTTTTCTGCAAAATAACTCTTCAAAGTAGAATAAAGAAGTTTCATGTACCAAGTATGAATGGGGAACTGATTAATCCCTCAAATATCAACAGATTAAATGAAAAAAAAATTGCTGACATTGCAGTAAAATTGGAGTGCTGTGTGGAAGCTTTGCAAACGCTTTCAAATGAAAGTGAATTTTCCTTGCTTCTGCTTAGGGCTACTTAAACAGGGAACAAAGCACAGAGAGCAAACTCAGAACTAATTATGTGAGAGAAGTTTAAGGTAGCTAGCAAAAACAGTGTTTGATTTAGAGTTTCAAATGCATATATCCCTATAAGGGAAATGGAATTGAAACCTAAAAATTTAAAGCATTTCTGTGAATCAATGCTTCAACCTAATAGAACAAAATTTTGGGCATCAATTGCGAATAGAGTACCAAGCATTCCCTCTAAGTATCAAAAAGAACAGGTAAAATAAAAATCTTTCCTGACATTCCAATAAACTCAGAGTTCCTTTGAAGCTTTGCAAACATATTCAAATGAAAGTGTATTTTCCTCACCTCTTCTTAGGGCTACTACAACAGGGAACAAAGCATAGAGCACACACTGAGTACTAATTCCATCAGTCAAATTTTCAACAGGTAGTACAAACCGTGTTTTATTTACAGTTCCAAATGCATGCGTCATTGTAGGGAAAATGATGTGAAATCTAAAAATTCAAAGTGTTCCTACAAACAAATGTTTCAACTTAGAAAAATTAAACTTGGTGGACCAAGTGCAAATGGAGTACCAATCATTCCCTGAAAGTATCAAGAAGATTGGGATTTTTTTTCCCTGAGATCCCAGTAATCTCAGAGTTCACTGGAATCTTTGCAAACGCTTTCAGATGAAAGCTTATTTTCCTCGCCTTTGCTTGATGCTATTTCAACAGGGAACAAAGCATAGAGCATACAATGAGAAAAAAAAAAGTTGAGTGATTCAAGTTTCAAGCAGCTAGTACAAGCTGGGTTTGATTTAGAGTTCCAAATGCATGTATCCCTATAGGGGAAAAAAAAGTGAAACCTAAAAATTAAAAGTGTTTGTGCAAACGAATTTTTGATCTATAAGAGTAAAATTTGTGGGACCAAGTTCAAATAGGGTATCAATCATTCCCTCCAAATATCAACTGGAACAGGTAAAAAATTTGTTTGGAAAATTCCAGGAAACTCGGACTTCTGTGAAACTTTGCAAAGGCTTTAAAATGAAATGGTGTTTTACTCTCCTCTGCTTAGTTGTACTTCAACAGCAAACAAAACATAAAGATCTCAATGAGAATTAATTGAATGAGCCAAGTTAAAAGCAGCTAGCACAAACTGTATGATTTAGGGTTCAAGATGCATGTATCCCTTTATAGAAAAACGATGTGAAACCTTAAATTTCATAGTTTTCTTGAAAATGAATGCTTCAACTTAGAAGAAGGAAATTTGGGGGACAAAGTTCAAATGGATTACACATCAATCCCCTAAGTATCTACAAGAATGGTTTAAAAAAATTTTGCTAAGATTACAAGTAAACTCAGAGTACTCTGGAAGCTTTGCAAAAGTTTTCAAATGAAAGTGTTTTATTTTTTCCTGGCCTCTGCTTACATCTACTTCAACAGAAAACAAAGCATAGGGAATTTCAAGCATTTAGCACAAACTGTGTTTGATTTAGAGTTCCAAATGCATGTATCCTTATAGGGAAAACAAAGTGAAACCTAAAAATTCAAAGTGTTCCTGCAAACGAACACTTCAAGCTAAAGAATGAAATTTGGAGTACCTATAATTCCCTCCAATTATCAACAAGATCTGTTGAAAATATCTTTGCTGAGTTTCCAGTAAACTCCGAGTTCTGTGCTAGCTTTCCAATCACTTTCAAATGAAACAGTGTATTATTTGCCTCTGCTTAGGGCTACTTCAACAGAGAACAAAGCATAGAGAGCATACTGAGAACTAATTGAGTGAGTAAAGTTTCAAGCAGCTATCATAAACCGTGTTGGATTTAGAGTTGCAAATGCATGTATCCATATTGGGAAAAATGAAGTAATACCTAAAAATTTAAACTTTTCCTGCAAAATAACTATTCAACCTATAAAAAAGAAATTTGGGGTACCAAGTATGAATGGAGAACAGATCAATCCCTTTAACTATTAGCAACATCAGGTGAAAAAAATTTTGCTGACATTCCAGTTAACTCGGATTTCTGTGGAAGCTTTGCAAAGGCATTCAAATGAAAGTGTATTTTCCTTGCCTCTTCTTAGGATTACTTCAACAGGGAACAAAGCAAAGATAGTGCACACAGTCTAATTGTGTGAGTCAAGTTTCAAGTAGCTAGCAAAAACCATGTTTGATTTAGAGTGCTAAATGCATGTATCCCTATAAGGGAAATGGAACTGAAACCTAAAAATTCAAAGTGTTTCTCCAAATGCATGCTTCAACCAACATGAACAAAATTTGGGGGACCAGTTGTGAATTGAGAACCAATCATTCCCGCTAGATATAAAAAGATGGTTTGAAAAATCTTTGCTAATTTTCCAGTAAAGTAAGAATTCTGTGGAAGCTTTATAAAATCTTTCAAATGAAAGTGGATTTTTCTTGCCTCTGATTAGGGCTACTTCAACAGGAAAAAAATCATAGAGAGTGCAATAAGAACTAATTGAGTGATTCAAGTTTCAAGCAGCTAGCACAAATTGTGTATGATTTAGAGTTTGAAATGCATTTATCCATCTAGGGGAAAAAGAAGTGAAACCTAAAATTTCAAAGTCTTCCTGCCAATGAACGTTTCAATCTAGAAGAACAAAATTTGGGAGACCAATTGTGAATTTAGGGCACAGATTATTCCCTCCAAGTATCAACAAGATTGGTGAAAAAATCTCTGCAGACATTCAGGTGAACTCGGGATTCTGTGGAAACTTTGCACATGCTTTCAAATGAAAGTGTATTTTACTCGCCTCTGCTTAGGTCTAGTTCAACAGGGAAAAAAGCATAAAGAGCAATCTGAGAATTAATTGAGTCAGTCAAGGTTCAAGAAGCTGGCACAAACATTGTGGGATTTAGAGTTCCAAATGCATATATCCCTATAGTGCAAAAACGTTGTAAACATTTTCAAATAAAAGTGCTTTTTTTCCTGGCCTCTGCTTAGGACTACTTCAACAGAGAACAAAGCATAGAGAGTGCAATGAAAAGTAATTGAGTGAGTCAAGATTCAAGCAGCTAGCACAAACCGTGTTTGATTTACAGTTTCAAATGCATGTATCCCTATAGGGGAAAACGAAGTGAAACCTAAAATTTCAAAGTGTTCCTGCAAAATAACCCTTCAACCTTGAAGAACGAAATTTGGGGGACCAAGTGTGAATGGAGATCTGATCATTCCGTCCATGTATCAACAAGTTTGGGTGAATTTTTTTTGCTGACAATCCAGTATACTCAGAGTTCTTTGGAAGCTTGCAAATGCTTTCAAATGAAAGTGTATATTCCTCGCCTGTGTTTAGGGGTACTTCAACAGGGAACAAAGCATACAGAGTGCACATGGAACTCATAGGGAGAGTCAAGTATCAAGCAGCAAGCAAAAACCACGTTGGATTTAGAGTTCCAAAGGCATGTATTCCTATAGGGGAAAATGAAGTGAAACTTAAAAATTCAAAGTGTCCCTGCAAACAAACGCTTGAATCTAAAAGAATGAAATTTGAGGGACCAAGTGTGAATGGAGAACCGATCATTCCCTTTAAGTATTAATAAGATCAGGTGAGAAAAATCTTTGCTGAGATTACATTAAAGTCAGAGTTCTGTGAAATCTTTGCAAAGGCTTTTAAATGAAAGTGTATTTTCTTTGTGTCTGCTTAGGACTACTTCAACAGGGAACAAAGCAGAGGGAGTGCACTGAGAACAAATTGAGTGAGTTAAGTTTCAAGCAGTTAGCACAAAGTGTGTTTGATTTAGAGTTCCAAATACATGCATCCCCATAGGGGAAAAGAAAGTGAAACCTAAAAATTTATGTGTTCCTGCAAACGAATGCTTCAACCTAGAACAAGGAAATTTGGGGGAACAAGGGAAAATGGAGTACTGATCATTCCCTCCAAGTATCAACAAGATAAGTTGAAAAAAATCTTTGCTGAGATTCCAGTAAACTCGGAATTCTGTGGAAAATTATTAAACACTTTCAAATGAAAGTAAATTATGCTCACCTCTGCTTGGGGATACTTCATCAGGGAACCATGCATAGAGAGGGCACTGAGGACTAATTAATTGAGTCAAGTTTCAAGCAGGTAGCACATGTTTGATTTGGAGTTCCAAATGCATGCATTTCTATGGGGGGAAACAAAGTGAAATCTAAAAATTTAAAGTATCCGTGCAAATGAACATTTCAACTTTGAAGAATGAAATTTGGGAGACCAAATGTGAATGGAGAACCAATCATTCCTACCAATTATCAAAAGATTGGGTGAAAAAAAATTTTCATAAGTTTTATGCAGCTAGCAAGAAAAATGTTTGATTTAAAGGTCCAACATCCTATATGCTATAGTGGGAAATGAAGTGAAACGTAAAAATTTAAAGTGTTCCTTCAAACGAATGCTTCACCCTTAAAGAATGTAATTTGGGGGGGGGGGCATGTGTGACTGGAGTACTGATCATTACTTCAAAGTATCAACAATATCAGTGAAAAAATATTTGCTGAGATCCAGTAAACTCAGAATTCTGGGAAAGCTTGGCAAAGGCTTTCAAATGAAATTGTTTTTTTTTTTCCCTTTTCTCTGCTTAGGTCTACTTCAATAGGAAACAAAGTGTAGAGAGGGAATGAGAAACTAATTGAGTGTGTCAAATTTTAAGTAGCTAGCACAAACCATGTTTGATTTAGAGTTCCAACTGACTCTATCCCTATAGCAGAAAATGAACTGATATGTGAAAAGTCAAAGTCTTCCTGCAAAAGAATGATTCAACCTAGAAAAATGAAATTTGGGGGGCCAAGTGAGCCTGGAATCCTTATCATTTCTTCAAAATATCAACAAGATCAGGAGAAAAAAAATATTTACCCAGATTCCAGTAAACTCGGAGTGTGTGGAAGCATGGCAAACGTTTTCAAATGAGCATGTTTTTATCTTGCTTCTGCTTAGGGCTACTTCAACAGGGAATAATGCATAGAGAGCACACTGATAACTAATTGAGTGTGTCAAGTTTCAAGAAGCTAGCACAAACCATGTTTGATTTAGAGTTCCAACTGCCTCTATCCCTATGAGGAAAAATGAAGTGAAACCTAAAAATTCAAAGTGTCATTGCAAACAAAGGCTTCAACTAAAAAGAATGATATTGGGGAAGCAACTGTGACTGGAGTACTGATCATTCTTCAAAGTATCCACAAGATCACATAAAAAAAAATTTGCTGAGATTCCAGTAACTTGGAGTTCTGTGGAAGCTTGGCACACACATTCAAAATATAGTGTTTTTTCCTTGCCTCTGCTTAGGGCTACTTCAACAGAGAAAAATGCAGAGAGTGCACACTGAGAACTAATTGTGTGTGTCAAGTTTCAGTCAGCTAGCACAATCCATGTGTGATTTAGAGGTCTAAATTCTTCTATCCCTATTTTGGAAAACAAAGTGAAACCTAAAAATTCACAGTATTCCTGCAAACGAACATGTCACACTTGAAAAATGATATTTGGGGGCCTAAGTGCAACTGGATTACCGCTCATTTCTCAAAGTATCAACAAGTTTGGTGAAAAAATATTGCTAAAATTCCAGTAAAATCAGAATTCTTTGAAAGTTTGGCAAAGGCTTTCAAATGAAAGTGTGTTTTTCTTATTTCTGCTTAGGGCTACTTCACCAGGGGAAAAAATAAAAGCATAGAGAGAGCACAGAAAATTAATTGACCATATCAAATTTGAAGCATCTATCACAAACCATGTTTGATTTAGAGTTCCAAGTGACTCCATGCCTATAGCAGAAAATGAAGTGATATCTAAAATTTCAAAGTCTCCCTGCAAACTATGCTTCAACCTGTAAGAATGAAAATTGGGGGGCCAAGTGGGACTAAGTTATCAATAATTCCTTCAAAGTATCAACAAGATTGGGTGAAAAAATATTTCCTAATACTCCAGTAAACTCAGAGTTCTGTGGAAGCTTGGCAAACACCTTCAAATGAAAGTGTTTTTTCCTTGCCTCTGCTTAGAACTACTTCAACAGGGGAAATGCATGGAAATCTTACTAAGATTTACTTCAGTATGTCAAGTTTCAAGCAGCTAGCACAAACCATGTTTGATATAGAGTTCCAATTGTCTCTATCCCTATAGGAGTAAATGAAGTGAAACCTAAAAAATTGAAAGCTTCTACCTAGGAGAATGAAATTTTTTTGGGGGGGGGCAACTTAGACTGGAGTACCAATCATTCCAATATTGGGTGAAAAAAAATATTTGCTGAGATGCCAGTAAACTCAGAGTACCAATCTTTCCTTCTAAGTATTTACAAGATCGGATGAAAAAAAAAATAGTTGTTGAGATACCTGTAAACTCAGAGTTCTGTGAAACATTGGCAAATGCTTTCAAATGAAGGTGTTTTTTCCTTGCATCTTCTTGAAGCTGCTTCAACAGAGAAAAAAAATCATAGATAATGCATGGAGAACTAACTGAGTGTGTCATGTTTCAAGAAGCTAGCAGAAACCATGAATGATTTAGAGTTCCAAATGACTCTATCCCTATGTAGGAAAACAAAGTAAAACCTAAAAATTCAAAGTGTCCCTGCAAACAAATGCTTCAACCTAGAGAATAAAATTGAGGGTGGGGGATGTGTGGCTGGAGTACTGATCATTCCTTCAAAATATCAACAAGGTCCAATGAAAAAATACTTGCTGAGATTGCAGTAAACTCGGAATTCTGTAGAAGCTTGGCAAACGCTTTCAAATGAACGTGTTTTTTCCTTGCCTCTGCTTAGGGCTATTTCAAGAGGGAAGAAATTGTAGAGAGTTCACTGAGAACTTATTGAGTGTGTCAAGTTTCATGCAGCTAGCAGAAACCATGTTTGATTTGGAGTTAAAACTCCCTCTATCCCAAAACGGGAAAACATACTGAAAACTAAAAATTCAAAGTGTTCCTGCAAATGAATGCTTCAACATAGAAAAATAAAATTTGAGGGTCAAGTGCCACTTGAGTACGGATCATTCCTTCAAAAAATCAACAAGATCGGGTGAAAAAATATTTGCTGAGATTCCAGTAAATTTGGATTTCTGTAAAAGCTTGGCAGAACATTCAAATTAAAGTTTTTTTCTTGCCTCTGCTTAGGGCTGCTTCAACAGGGAAAAAAGCATAGAGAATACATTGAGAACCAGTTGAGTGTATCAAGTTTCAAGCAGCTAGTACAAACCATGTTTTTTTTAGAGGTAAAAATGCCTCTATCCCTATAGTGGAAAACCAATTGAAACCTAAAAATTCAAAGTCTTCCTGAAATTGAATGATTCAACTTAGAAGAATGAAATTTGGGCAGCCAAGTGTGACTAGAGTACCAATCATTCCATCAAAGTATCAACAAGATTGTATGAGAAAATCATTGCTGATATTCCAGTAAACTCGTACTTCTGTGGAAGCTTAGCAAACACTTTCAAATGAACGTGTTTTTCCCTTGCCTTTGCTGAGGGCTACTTCAACAGGGAACAAATCATACAGAATGCAAAGGGAATAAATTGAGTATGTCAAGTTTCAAACATCTACCACATACCATGTTTGATTTAGCATTCCACCCGCCTCTATCCCTACAGGGGAAAACATAGTGAAAACTAAAATTTCAAAGTGTTCCTGCAAACAAATGCTCAAACTAAAAAGAATAAAATTTAAGGGGTCAAACTTCAACTGGAGTACTGATCCTTCCTTCAAAGTTTCAACAATATCAGGTGAAGTAATATTTTTTGAGATTCCAGTAATCTTGAAGTTCTGTGGAAGCTTGGCAAATGCTTTCAAATGAAAGTGATTTTTTTCTTGCCTCTACACAGGGCTACTTAAACAGGGAAAAAACCATAGACAGTGCACAAACCATGTTTGATTTAGAGTTCCAAATGCCTCTATCCCTATAGGGGAAAATGAAGTAAAACCTAAATATCAGAGTGTTCCTTCAGATGAACTCTTAAACTAAGAAGAATGAAAATTTGGAGGCCAAATGCGACTGGAGTCCTGATCATTCCTCCAAAGTACCAACAATTTCGTGTGAGAAAATATTTGCTAGGATCCAGTAAACTCAGATTTCTGTGGAAGTTTCAAGGTCGCGTTAAAATGAAAGTGTTTTTTCCTTACCTCTGCTTAAGGCTACTTCAAGTGAACAAAGCACAGAGTGTACACGGAGAGCTAATTAAGTGTGTAAAGTTTTAAGCAGCTAGCACAAACCATGTTTTACTTAGAGTTTGAACTTCCATTATCCCTACAGGGGAAAATGAAATGAAACCTAAAAGTTCAAAGTTTTTCTGGAAGCAAAAGCTTCAACCTAGAAGAATAAAACTTTGGAGGCCAAGTGCCACTACAGTACAGACCATTCCTTCAAAGTATCAGCAATATGAGATAAAAATTATTTGCTGAGATTCCAGCAAACTCAGAGTTCTGTGGAAGCTTGACAAACACTTCCAAATGAAGTGTTTTTCCCTTGCCTTTGCTTAGATCTACTTCAATTGGGAACAAAATATACAGAGCACACTGATCTAATTGAGTGTGTCATGTTTCAAACAGCTAACTCAAACCCTGTTTTATTTAAAGTTCCATTTTTCTATCCCTATAGGGAAAAAAAGAAGTGAAACTTAAAAAGTCAAAGTGTTCCTGCAATAGAACGCTTCAACCTAGAAGAATATAATTTGGGATTCCAAGTGAGAGTGGAGTTCCAATCATTCCTACAAAGTATCAATAAGATCAGGTGAAAAAAAAATTCTGAGATTCCAGTATACTCAGAGTTCGATGGAAGCTTGGCAAAAGCATTCAAAAGAAAGGGTTTGCTTTTTTGCCTTTGCTTAGGTCTACTTCAACAGGGAACAAAGCATAGAGAGTGCCCTGAGAACAAATTGACTGTGTAAAGTTTCAAGCAGCCAGCACAGAACAGGTTTGATTTAGAGTTCCAAATGCTTCTATCCATATACAGGAAAATAAAGTGAAACCTAAAAGTTCAAAATGTTCCTGCAAATGAACACTTCAACCAAGAAGAATAAAATTTGGGGTTCCAATTAGGACTGCAGGACAGAGAACAAAGCATAGCGAGTGACTGAGTACTAATTGAGTGAGTCAAGTTACAAAGAGCTAGCACAAACCTTATTTTATTTAGAGTTCCAAATGCATTTATCGGTATAAGGGAAAATGAAGTGAAACATAAAATTCAAAGTGCTTCTGCAAAAGAAGTGTGAATAAGATCGGGTGAAAAAAAATCTTCGCTGAGATTACAGTAAACTCGGAGTTCTGTGGTACCATTTTAAACACTTTGAAATTTTAGTATTTTTTCCTCACCTCTTCTGAGGTCTAGATCAACAGGAAAAAAATCCATAAATAGCACAGTGAGAATTAATTGAATGAGTCAAGTTTCAAGAAGCTATTGCATACCCTGTTTGACTCAGAGTTCCAAATGCATGTATCCCTATAAGGAAAAATGAATTGAAAGAGAAAAATTCAAAGGGTTTCTGCAAGTGAGCCCTTCAACCCAAAAGAGGGAAATTAGAGGGAACAAGTACGAATGGAGTAATGATCATTCTCTCCAAGTATCAACAAGATCAGGTGAAAAAAAACATTGCTGAGATTCCAGTAAACTTGGAGTTCTGTGGAAACTTTCCAAACCCTTTCAAATTAAAGTGTATTTTCCTCACCTCTGCTTAATCCTCTTTCAACAGGGAACAAAGCAGAGAGAACAAACTGAGAAATAATTGAGTGAGTCAAGTTTTAAGCAGCTAGCACAAACCGTGTTTGATTAAGAGTTCCTAATGCATGTATCCCTATAGGGGATAACAAAGTGAAACCTAAAAATTCAAAGTGTTCCTGCAAACAAACGCTTCAACCTAGAACAACAAAATTTGGCAGAGAAAATGTGAATGGAGCACCAATCATTTTATCCAAAAATCAAGAAGATCGGGTGAAAAAATTTTTTGCTGAGATTCAAGTAAACTCAATGTCTGTGGAAGATTTGCAAACACTTTCAAATGAAAGTGTTTTTTCTTTGCCTCTGCTTAGGGCTACTTCAACAAGGAACAAGCATACAGAGCACACTTAGAACTAATTGAGTGAGTCAAGTTTCAAGCAGCTAGCAAAAACCATTTATGATTTAGAGTTTCATATGAAAGTATCTCTACAGAGTAAAATGAAGTAAAACTTTAATATTCAGTTTTCCTGCAAAGAAACACTTAAAAAAAGAAGAAGGAAATTTGGAGGACCAAGTGCGAATGGAGTACTGATCATTCCTTCCAAGTATCACCAAGATTGGGTGAAAAAACTATTTGTTGAGATTCCAGGAAAATTACACTTTTGTGGAAGATTGCAAACACTTTCAAATAAAAGTGTATTTTTCTCACCTCTTCTTAGGGTTACTTCAACAGGTAGAAAAGGATAAAGAGTGCACTGAGAATTATTTGAGTGAGTCATGTTTCCAGCAGCTAGCATAAACAGTGTTTGATTTAGAGTTCCAAATGCATGTATCCCTCTAGGGGAAAACAAAGTGAAACCTAAAAATTAAAATGTTCCTATAAATGAACCTTTCAACCCAGAACAACAAAATTTGCTGACCAAGTGTGAATAGAGAACCAATCATTCCATCCATGTATCAACAATATCTGGTGAAAAAATTAGCTGAGATTACTGTACACTCAGAGTTCTATGGAAGCGTTTCAAACCATTTCAAATGAACGTGTGTTTTCCTCATTTCTTCTTTGGGCTACTTCAACTGCAAAAAACCATAGAGAGTGCACTGGGAACTAATTGAGTGAGTCAAGTTTCATTCAGCTAGAACAAACCGTGTTTGATTTAGACTTCCAAATGCATGTATAACTATAGGGGAAAAGGAAGTGAAACCCCAAAATTCAATGTGTTCCTGAAAATGAACTCTTCAATCTTGAAGAAAAACCTTAGTGGACCTAGCGTAAATGGAGAACTGATCATTCTCTCCAAGCATCAAGTAGATTGGGTGAAAAATCTTTGCTGTGAATCCAGTAAACTCAGAATTCTTTGGAAGCTTTGCAAACATTTTCAAATGAAAGTGTGTTTTCCTCGACTGTACTTAGGGCTGCTTCAACAGTGAACAAAGCTTAGAGAGTGCACTAAGGACTAATTGCATGAGTTAAGATTCAGGCAGCTAGTACAAACCCTGTTTGATTTAGGTTTCCAAATGCCTTTATCCCTATATGGGTGGGAAAAGGAAGTGAAACCTAAAAGTTTAAAGTGTTCCTGCAAATGAACAGTTCAAATTTGAAGAATGAAATTTAGGGGATCAAGTGCAAATGGAGTACCAATCATTCCCTTCAAGTATTAACAAGATTAGGTGAAAAAAATCTTTGCAGTGATTCCAGTAAACACGGAGTTCTGTGGAAGCTTTGCAAATGCTTTCTAATGAAAGTGTATTTCCCTTGCCTCTGCTTAAGGCTAGTTCAACAGGGAACAAACTATAGAGAGTGCACTGAGAACTAACTCAGTGAGTCAAGTTTCCAGCATCTAGCACAAATCGTGTTTGATTTAAACTTCCAAAAGCATTTAACCCTTTAGGGGAAAAGTAAGTGAAACCTAACAATTTAAAGTATTCCTGCAAACAACGCTTCCACCTAGAAGAATGAAATTTGGGTGACCATGTGTGAATGGCATACTAATAATTCGCTCCAAGTATCAACAAGATAAGTCAAAAAAATTTTGCTATCATTCCAGTAAACTCAGAGTTTTTGGAAACTTTGCAAATGCTTTCAAATGAAAGTGTATTTTCCTCCTTTATTCTTAGGGCTATGTCAGCAGGGATAAACGCATACAGAGTGCACTGAGAACTAATTGAGTGAGTCAAGTTTCAAGCAGTTGGCACAAACTGTTTTTGATTTAGAGTTAAAAAGGCATGTATCCACATAGGGGAAAACGAAGTGAAACCTCAAAATTCAAAGTCTTTCTGCAGAAAAATGCTTCAACCTAGAAGAACAAAATGTGGGGGACCAAGTGTGAATGGAGGACCAATCATTTCCTCTATGTATCAAAAAGATCAGTTGAAAGAAATCTTTGCTGAGAATGCAGTAATCTCAGAGTCCTGTGAAAGTATTGCAAACTAATTCAAATGAAAGTGTGTTTTACTCACCTCTGCTTAGGGATACTTCAACAGGAAACACCACATAGAAAGCACACTGAAAACAGATTGAGTGAGTCAAGTTTCAACCAGCCAGCACAAACCATGTTTGGTTTAGAGTTCAAAATGCATGATTCCCTATAGAGAAAAATGTAGTTAAACATAAAAATTCAAAGTTTTCCTGTAAAGGGACGCTCCAAATTAGAAGAGCAAAATTTGGGGATGAGATGAGAAAGAAGTTCCAATCTTTTCCTCCAAGTTTCATCAAGATAGGGTGAAAAAAAAATATTTGCTGAGATTCCAGTAAACTCAGAGATGTGTGGAAGCATTGCCAATGCTTTTAAATGAAAGTGTATTTTCCTTGCCTCTGCTTATGGCTACTTCAACAGGGAATGAAGCATAGAGAGCATAATGAGAACTCATTGAGTGAGTCAACTTTCAAGCAGCTAACATAAACCATGTTTGATTTGGAGTTACAAATGCATGTATCCTTATAGGGGAAAATGAATTGAAACCTAAAAACCCATAGTGTTTCCGTAAATGAATGCTTGAACCTAGAGGAAAAAAAATTGGGGGAATAAGTGCAAATGGAATACTGATCATTCCCTCTGTGTATCAACAAGATCCAGTGAAAAAAAGTCTTTGCTGAGATTCCAGTAAACACCGAGTTCTGTGGAAGCACTGCAAAAGCTTTAAAATAAAATTGTATTTACTTCACCTCTTCTTAGGGCTACTTCAACAGGGAACAAATCATAGAGATTGCATTGAGAACTAATTGAGTGAGAAAAGTTTCAAGAAAATACACAAACCGTGTTTGATTTAGAGTCCCAAGTGCATGTATCTCTTTAGGGAAAAACAAAGTGAAACCTAATAATTCAAGTCTCCTGCAAACAATGGCTTCAACATAGAAGAATAAAAAGTGGGGGACCATGTGCGAATGGACACCTGATCATTCCTTCCAAATATCGACAAGATCTGGTGAAAAAATCTTTGATGAAATTCCAGTAAACTCAGATTTCTGTGGAAGCTTTCCAAACGCTTTCAAATGAAAATCTAATTTCCTTGCCTCTGCTAAGTATTACTGAAAGTGGGAAAAACCATAGAGAGTGCACTGAGAACTAATTGAGTGAGTCGAGTTTCAAGCAGCTAGCACAAACCATGTTTGATTTAGAGGTCAAACTTCATGTATTCCTTTAATAGAAAACAAAGTGAAAACTAATAATTCAAATAGTTCCTGCAAACGAACGCTTCAAACAAGGAAAATGAAATTTGGGTAATGAAGTGTAAATGGAGTACCATCATTCCCTCCTAGTATCAACAAGATTAGGTGAAGCAATCATTGGTGTGATTCCAGTAAACTCAGACTATTTTGGAAGCTTTGCAATCGGTTTCAAATAAAAGTGTATTTTCCTCTTCTCTGCTTAGGGCTACTTAAACAGGGAACAAACCATAGAGACTGCACTGAACACTAATTGAGTGAGTCAAGTTTCAAGAAGTTAGCACAAACCGTGTTTGATTTAGTGTTCAAAATGTATGTATTCCTTTTGGTGAAAACTTAAAATTTAAGGATTTCCTGCAAAAAATGCTTTAACCCAGAAGAACCAAATTTTCTGGACAAAGAATGAATGGAGAACTGATATTTTCTTCCAAGTATCAATAAGATCCAGAGAGGGAAAAATATATTCCTCTGATCCCAGTTAACTCAGAGTACTTGGAAGCTTTGCAAACGCTTTCAAATGAAAGTTTAATTTCCATGCCTCTACTTAGGACTACTTCAAAAGTAAACAAAGCATAGAGAGGGCACTAATAAGTAATTGAGTGAGTCAAGTTTGAAGCAGAAGGCAACAACCGTGTTTGATTTAGACTTCCAAATGCCTGTATCCCTTTGGGGAAAACTTAGTGAAAGTTAATAATTCAAAGTGTTCCTGCAAAGGAAGGCTTCAAACTAAAAGAATGAACTTGGGAGACAAGGTGCAAATGGAGTACAAATCATTCCCTCCAAGTATCAACAAGATTGGGTGAAAAAATCTTTCCTGAGTTTTCAGTAAACTCAGAGTTCTGTGGCAAATTTTAAACACATTCAAATGTAATTGTCATCTCCTTGCCAATACTTAGGGCTGCTTCAACAGGAAACAAACAGTGAGAGTGCACTAAAAACTAATTGACTGAGTGAAGTTTCAAGAAGCTATAAAAAATTTGGTTTGATTTAGAATTCCAAATGCATGTTTCCCTATTAGGGAAAATGAAGTGAAATCAAAAAATTCACAGTGTTCCTGCAAATGAATGCTTCAACCTAGAAAAAAAATAAATTTGGGAGACAAAGTGAAAATGAGTTACCAATCATTCCCTCCAAATATCAACAAGATCCGTTAAAAAAACATTTGCAGAGATTCCATTAAATTCGGAGCTCTGTGGAAGCTATGCAAACACTTGCAAATGAAAGTGTATTTTCCTCACCTCTGCTAAGGGCTACTTCAAAAGGGAAAAAATCATGGAGAGCTCATTGAGAACTAATTGAGTGTGTTGAGTTTAAAGGAGTTTGCACAAACCAGGTTTGATTTAGAGTTCCAAATGCATGTATCCCTATAATGGAAAATGAATGGACACCTAAAAATACAACGTGTTCCTGGAAAGGAATACTTCAAAATAGAAGAACCAAATTTGGTGTACAAAGAGTGAATGGAGAACTGATCATTCCCTCCATGTATCAACAAGATCTGGTGAATTTTTTTTTGCTTTGATTCCAGTAAACTCGGAGTTCTGTGGATGCTTTGCAAACACATTCAAATGAAAGTGTATTTTACTCACCTCTGCTTAGGGATAATTGAACAGGAAGCAAAGCATAGAGAGCACAGTGAGAACTAATTGAGAGAGTCAAGTTTTAAGCAGCTAGCACCAACCATGTTTGATTTAGAATTCCAAATGCATGTATCCCTATAGGGGAAAATGAAGTGAAACCTAAAAATTCAAAGTGTTCCTGGAAATGAACCTTTCAATCTAGAAGAAGAAAATTTGGGGGACCAAGTGCAAATGGAGTAACAATCATTCCCTCTATGTAGCAACAAGGTCTGGTGAAGATATCTTGCTTAGATTCCAGTCAACTCGCAGTTCTGTGAAAGCATTGCAAACGCTTTCAAATGAAAGTGTATTTTCATCACTTTTACTTTGGGCTACTTCAACAGGAAACAAAGCATAGAGAGTGCACTGAGAACTAATTTAGTGAGTGAAGTTTCAAGCATCTAGCACAAACCATGTTTTATGCATATATTGTTATAGGAGAAAATGAAGTGAAACCCAAAATGAAGTAAAACCCAAAATAAAATGAAACCCCAAAATTCAAATGGTTCCTGCAAAAGAATGCTTCAACCTATAAGAACACAATTTGGGGGACCAAGTGTGCATAAACAAAAAATCATTCACTAAAAATATCAACAAGATCAGGGGAAAAAATCTTTGCTGAGATTCCAGTAAACTCGTAATTCTGTAGAAGCCATGCAAAAGCATTCAAATTAAAGTGTATTTTTCTTGCCTCTTCTTAGGGCTACTTCAAAAGGGAACATACCTTAGAGAGTGCACTGAGAACTAATTCAGTGAGTCAAGTTTCAAGCAGCTAACAGAAACTGTGTTTGATTTAGTGTTCCAAATGCATGTATCTCTGTGGGTGAAAATTAAGTGAAACCCAAAATTTCAAAGTACTCCTGCAAACGAACACTTCAACATTGAAGAACAAAACTTGTGGGACCAAGTGCAAATGGACAACTGATAATTCCCTCTAAATATCAACAAGTTTGTGTGAAAAAATCTTTGCTGAGATTCCCTTAAACTTGAAGTTCTGGAGAAGCTTTGTAAACACTTGCAAATGAAAGTGTATTTTTCTTGTCTCTGTTAAGGGATATTTCAACAGGAGAAAAAGCATGGAGAGCACACTGAGAATTAATTGAGTGAGTCAAGTTTAACGGAGATAGCACAAACCATGTTTGATATAGAGTATCTACTGAATATATCCCTATAGGGGAAAATGAAGTGAAACCTAAAATTCCAAATTTTCCTTCAAAGGAATGCTTCAACCTAGAAGAACAAAATTTGGGGACCAAGTGCGAATGTAGAAGAGATAATTGGTTAAAAATATCAACAAGATCAGGTGAAAAAATCTTTGCTGAAATTCCAGTAAACTGAGAGTTCTGTGGACGCAGTGCAAATGCTTGCAAATGAAAGTGTAATTTCCTTGCCTCTTCTTAGGGCTACTTCAAAAGGGAACAGACCTTAGAGAGTGCACTGACATCTAATTGAGTGAGTCAAGTTTCAAGCTGCTAGCACAAACTCTGTTTGATATAGAGTTACAAATGCATGTATCCCTATAGGGGAAAACATAGTGAAACCTTAAAATTTAAGGTATTCCTGCCAACTATAATTTCAACCTTGAAGAACGAATATGGGGAACCAAGTGGAAATGGAGTACCTAGCATTCCCTTAAAGTATCAACAAGATAGGGTGAGAAAATATTTTCCAACTAAACTTGGAGTTCTTTGAAAGCTTTGTAAACACTTTCAAATATAAATGAATTTTTCTCACCACTGTTTAGTTCTACTTCACAGAACAAAGCATAGAGAGAGCACTGACAACTAATTAAGTGAGTAAATATACAAGCAGCTAGCAAAATCATAGTTAATTTAGAGTTTCAAATTCATGTATCCCTATATGGGAAAATGAAGTAAAATTTAAAAATTCAAAGTCTTCCTGCAAACAAAAGCTTCAACATACAAGGGCAAACTTTCAGTGACCAAGTGCGAATAGAGTACCAATCAATCCCTCCATGTTTCAACAAGATCTGGTGAAAAAATTCTTTGAGATATTCCAGTAAACTCAGAGTTCTGTGGAAGCTTTGTAAACTCTTTCAAATGTAAGTGTATTTTCCTTACCACTGCTTAGGGCTACTTCAACATTGAACAAAGCATAGATAGCACACTGAGAACTAATTGAGTCAGGCAAGTTTCAAGTAGCTAGCACAATCGTGTTTTATTTACACTTCCAAATGCATGTATCCCTGTAGGTTAAAACGAAGTGAAAACTAAAAAATCAAAGGGTTCTTGTGAATGAATGTTTCAACATAGAAAAACAAAATGTGGGGGACCAAGTGAGAATGAAGAACTGATCATTCCCTAAAAATATCAACATAATTGGTTGACAAAATCTTTGCAGATATTCCAGTAAATTCAGAGTTCTGTGGAAGCATTGCAAAAGCATTCAAGTAAAAGTGTATTTTCCTTGCCTCTTCTTAGGGCTACATCAGCAGGGAACAAAGCATAGAGAATTCATTAGGAACAAATTGAGTGATTCACAATTCAGGAGCTAGCAAAAACTGTATTAGATTTGGAGTTCCAAATGCATGTAACCTAATAGGGGAAGATAAAGTGAAACATAAAAATTCAAAGTTTTCCTGAAAATGAATGTTTCAACCTAGAAGAAAAAAATTGGGGGGACCAAGTGCGAATGGAATACTGTACTGATCATTACCTCCAAGTATCAACAAGATTAAATGAAAAAAGAAAAAAAAAACTTTGCTGAGATTCCAGTAAACAGGGAGTTCTATGGAAGTGTTGCAAACACATTGAAATGAAAGTGTATATTCCTCACCTCTGCTTAGGGCTACTTCAACAGGGAACAAAGCATAGACATAACACTGAGAATAATTGAGTGAGTCAAGTTTGAAGCAGTTATCAAAAACCGTGTTTGATTTAGAGTTCCAAATGCATGTATCCTTATAGGAAAAAACAAAGTGAAACCTAAAAATTCAAAGTGTTTTGGCAAACAAATACTTAAATATAGAAGAAGGAAATCTGGAGGATCAAGTGCAAATGAAGTAGCAAATATTCCTGCTAAGTATCACCAAGATCAGTTGAAATAATCTTTTTTGAGATTCCAGTAAACTTGGATTGCTGTGGAAGATTTCCAAATGCTTTCAATAGAAAGTGTTATTTCCTTGATTCTGCTAAGGGCTACTTTACAGGGAATAAATCATAGAGAACACATTGAGAACTAATTGAATTAATCAAGTTTCAAGCAACTAGCAAAAACCATGTTTGATTTAGAGTTCCAAATGCATGTATCCCTAAATGGGAAAATGAAGTGAAACACAAAATTCAAAGTGTTCCTGCAAATGAACTCTTCAACCTAGAAGAATGAAATTTGGGGGACCAAGTGCAAATGGGGTTCCAATTAATCGCTCCAAGTATCAACAAAATCAGGTGAAAAAATCTTTGCTGAGATTCCAGTAAACTCAGAGTTCTGTGGAAGATTTATAAATGTTCTCAAATGAAAGTATATTTTCATTGCCTCGGCTTAGGGCTACTTCAACAGTGAACAAAGCATAGAGAGCACACTGAGACCTAATTGAGTGAGTCAAGTTTCAAGCAGCTAAAACAAATCATGTTTGATTTAGAGTTCCAAATGTATGTATCCCTGTAGGTTAAAACGAAGTAAAGCCTAAAAATTCAAGGGTTCCTGCAAAGAAATTCTTCCACCTAGAAGGACAAAATGCAGGGGACCAAGTTCAAATTAAGACTAACCATTCTGTTAAAATATCAACAAGATTGGGTGAAAAACTATTTGCTGAGATTCCATTAAACTCTGAGTTCTGTGGAAGTTTTGCAAACACATTCAAATGAAAGTGTATTTTCTTGCCTCTCCTTAGGGATACCTCAACAGGGAACAAAGATAGAGTGTGCACTGATAACTAATTAAGTGAGTCACCATTCAAGCAGCTACCACAAATTGTATTTGATTTGGAGTTGCAAATGCATATATCCCTATAGGAAAAAATGAATGTAACCTAAAATTTCAAAGTTTTGTTGAAAATGAATGCTTCAACCTAGAAGTATGAATGAAGTACCAATCATTCCCTCCAAATATCAACAAGATCAGGTGAATAAACGTTTGCTCTGATTCCAGAAAATTCAGAGTTCTGTGGAAGCATTGCAAATGCATTCAAATGAAAGTGTATTTGCCTCGACTCTGCTTAGGGCTACTTCAACAGGAACAAAGAATAGAGAGTGCACTGAGAACTACTTCAGTGAGTAAAGTTTCAAGCAGCTAGCACAAACTGTGTTTGGTTTAGAGTCAAAAATGCATGTATCCATATAGGGGGAGATGAAGTGAAACCTAAACGTTAACAGTGTTCTTGAAAAGGGCAGGTGAAAAATATCTTTGCTGAAATTCCAGAAAACTCAGATTTCTGTGGAAGCTTTGAAAACACTTTCAAATTAAAGTGTTTTTTTTTTTTCTCATCACAGCTTATTGATACTTCAACAGGGGAAAAAAAAGCATACAAAGTGCACTAAGAAGTAATTGAGTGAGTTAAGTTTCAAGAAGCTTGCACAACCCAGGTTTAATTTTCAGTTACAAATGCATGTATTTCTATAGGGGAAAATAAAGTCAAACCTAAAAAGTCAAAGTGTTCCTGCAACAAATACTTCAATCTGTAAGAATGAAATTTGGGGACAAAGTGTAAATGGGGAAATGATTATTCCCTCCGTGTATCAAGAAATCAGGTGAAATAATATTTGCTGAGATTTCATTAAAATGGGAATTCTGTAGAAGCTTTGAAAATGATTTCAAATGAAAGTGCATTTTCCTTGCCTCCACTTAGGGCTACTCCAACAGGGAACAAAAAATAGAGAGTGCAATGAGAAATAATTGAGTGAGTCAAGTTCAAGCAGCTAGCAAAAACCGTGTTTGATTTAGAGTTTCAAATGCATGTATCTCTAAATTAAAAAATTGGAGTGAAACCTAAAAATTTTTGACCCTGCAATCAAATGCTTCAACCAAGAAGAACAAAATTTGGGGGATCAAATGCAAATGGAGGACCAATCATTCCTTCCAATTATGAACAAGATCACGAGAAAAAAATCTTCACTCAGATTCCAGTAAACTCGGAGTTCTGTGGAAGCTTTGTAAACGCTTTCAAATGAAAGTTTATTTTCCTCACGTCCACTTATGGGTACTTCAACAGGGAACAAAGCATAGAGAGCAAATTGAGAACTAACTGAGTGAGTCAAATTTCAAGCAGCTACCACAGACCGTGTTTTATTTACTGTAATGAAGCATGTATCCCTAAAGAGGAAAATGAAGTGAAACCTAAAAATTTAAAATATTTCTGCAAAAAAAAAAACACTTCAACCAAAAATTATGAAATTTGGGTGACCAAGTGTGAAAGCAGTACTGATAAGGCCCTCCAATTATCAACAAAATTGGTTGAAAACATCTTTTCTGAGATTCCAGCAAACTTGGAGTTCTTTGGAAGCTTTGCAAATGCTTCCAAATGAAAGTGTATATTTCTAACCTCTGCTTAGGGCTGCTTCACCAGGGAACAAAATGAAGAGAGCACACTGGGAACTAATTGAGTGAGTTAAGTTTCATGCAGGTAGCACAAACTGTGTTTGCTTTAGAGTTCCAAATGCTTGTACCCCTATAGGGGAAATGAAGTGGAACCTAAAAATTTAAAGTGATCCTGCAAACAAACTCTTCAACCTAGAAGAATAAAATTTGGGGACCAAGTAAAAATCCAGAAATGATCATTCCCTCCATGTATCAACAAGATTGGGTGAAATAATATTTGCTGAGATTCTAGTAAACTCGGAGTTCTGTGGAAGCTTTACCAATGATTTCAAATGACAGTATATTTTCCTTGCATCCACTTAGGGCTACTTCAAAAGGAAACAAACCATAGAGAGCACACTGAGAACTAATTGAGTGAGTCACGTTTGAAGTAGCTAGCACAAACCATGTTTGATTTAGAGTTCAAAATGCATATATCCCTAGAAGGAAAAACAGAGTGAAACCTAAAAATTCAGTGTTCCTGCAATCAAATGATTCAACCTAGAAGAACGAAACTTGGGACACCAAATGAGAATGGAGTACCAATCATTCAGGCCAAGTATCAACAATATTAGGTGAAAAAAGCTTTGTTGATTCCAGTAAAGTACGAGTTCCGTGGAAGCTTTGCAAATGCTTTCAAATGACAGTGTATTTTCCTTTCTTCTGCTTAGTGCTACTTAAACAGAAAACAAACCATTGAGAGCAAACTGAAAACTAAAGGACTGAGTCATTATTTAAGCAGCTACCAGAAACTGTGTTTGAATTGGAATTACAAAGCATATATCCTTATAGGGGAAAATGAAGTAAGACCTAAAAATTCAAAGTGTTCCTGCAAACAAATTCAATTTGTAATTGAAAATGAACACTTCAACCTAGAAGAATGCAATTTGAGGGGCCAGGTGCAACTGGAATATTGATCATTCCTTCATGTATAAACAAGATCAGGTGAAAAAATATTTGCTGAGTTTACAGTGAACATGGAGTTCTGTGGAAGGTTTGCAAACACTTTCAAATGAAAGTGTTGTTTTGTTTCTCTTGCCTCTGCATAGGGCTACTTCAACAGGGGGAAAAGCATAGAGATGGTACAGAGATCTAATTGAATTTGTCACGTTTCAAGCAGCTAGCACAAACCGTGTTTGATGTAGAGTTCCTACTGCTTCTATCTGTATAGGGGAAAAAAGATAAATCTAAAAATTCAAAGTGTTTCTGTAGACGAATGTTCCAACATAGAAGAATGAAGCTTAGAGGGTGACTGGAGTGCTGAACATTCTTTTGAAGTATCAACAAGGTCGGGTGAAAAAATATTTGCTGAGATTCTAGTAAACTCAGAGTCCTGTGGAAGATTGGCAACGCTTTAAAATGAAAGTTGTGGTGTTTTTGTTGTTGTTATTGTTGTTGTTGTTGTTTGTTTGTTTATTGTTTTTTTGTCTCTGTTTAGGGCTACTTAAACTGGGAGAAAAGCATAGAGAGAAGACTGAGAACCAATTGAGTCTATCATGTTTCCAGCAGCTAGCCCAACCCTGTTTGATTTAGAGTTCCAAATGCTTCTATCCCTATAGGGGAAAATGAAGTGAAACCTAAAATTTCAATGTATTTCTGCAAATAAATGCTTCAACCTATAAGAAAAAAATAATTGGGAAGCCAAGTGCCACTGCAGTATCAATCATTCCTTCAAAGTAACAAGATCAGGTGAAAAAAAATATATATTTCTGAGATTCCAGTAAACTCAGAGTTCTGTGGAAGCTTAGCAAAGGCTTTCAAATGAAAGTGTTTTTTTTTTTTTTCCTTTGCCTCTGCTTAGGGCTACTTCAACAGGGAGCAAAGCATACAGAGCACACTGAGAACGAATTGTGTGTGTCAAGTTTCAAGCAATTAGCACAAACTATGTATTATTTAGAATTCCAAATGCCTCTATCCCTATAGATGAAAATGAATTAAACCTAAAAATTCAAAGTGTTTCTGAAAAAGAACTTATCAACCTATAAGAATGAAATTTGTGGAGCCAAGTGCGACTGGAATACTGATCATTCACTCAAAGTATGAACAAGAATGTATGAGAAAATATTTGCTGAGATTTTATTAAATTTGGAGTTCTGTGGAAGCTTGGCAAAGGTTTTCAAATGAAAGTGTTTATTCCTTGCCTCTGCTCAGGGCTACTTTAACAGGGAACAAAGCATAGAGAGGTCACTGAGAACTAATTGAGTGTGTATCATTTCATGAAGCTAGCACAGACCATTTTTGATTTAGCGTTCCAACTGCCTGTATCACTATAGGTGAAAACAAAGTGAAATCTAAACATTCAAAGTGTTCCTGCAAATGAATGCTTCAACCTAGAAGAACGCAAGTTTGGGGACCATGTGCAAATGGAGTACCGATCATTCCCTCCAATTTTAAACAATTTTGGGTGAAAATATCTTTGCTGAATTTCCAGAAAAATTGGATTTCTGTGAAAGCTTTGAAAATGTTTTCAAATTGATGTGTATTTTCCTCACCTCAGCTTAGGTGTACATCAACAGGATAAAAAGCATAGAGAGTGCACTGAGAACTAATTGAGTGAGTCAAATTGCAAACAGCTAGCACAAACCATGTTTGATTTTGAGTTACAAATTCATGTACCTCTATAGGGGAAAATAAAGTGATACCTAAAAATTCAAAGTATTTCTGATCGAACGCTTCAAGCTAGAAGAATGAAATTTGGGATCCAAGTGAAATGGAGAACCGATCATTCCATCCATGTATCAACAAGATAGGGTGAAGTAATATTTGCTGAGATTCCAGTTCTGTGGAAGCTTTGGAAACAATCTAAAATGAAAGTGCATTTTCCTTGCCCCCACTTAGGGCTACTTCAACAGAGAACAAACCATAAGAAATGCACTGAGAACTAATTGAGTGAGTCAAGTTTCAAGCAGCTAGCACAAACCACGTTTGATTTAGAGTTCCAAATTCATGCATCCCTAGAAGGGAAAATGGAATGAAACCTAAAAATTAGTGTTCCTGCAAATGAATGCTTCAAACTAGAAGAACTAAATTTGGGGGACCATGGAAAAATGGAGTACCTATCATTCCCTGGAAACATCAACAAATTCTGCTGAAAAAATTTGATTGGTTCCAGTAAACTCAGAGTTTTGTGGAAGGTTTCCAAATGCTTTCAAATGAAAGTGTATTTTTTTCTTCTGCTTAGGGCTACTTCAACAAAAAATAAACCATAGTGTGCACACTGAGAATTAATTAAGTGAGTCAAGTTTCAAGTGTGTAGCATAAACCATGTTTGATTTAGAATTCCGAAAGCATGTATCCCTATAGGTGAAAATGAAGTGAAACCTAAAAATCAAAGTTTTACTGAAAACCAATGCTTTAACTTAGAAGAATGAAATTTAGGGGACCAAGTGCAAATGGAGTAGCAATAATTCCCTCCAATTATGAAGAAGATCAGGTGAAAAAATCTTTGCTCAGATTCCAGTAAACTCAGAGTCCTGTGGAAACTTTGCAAATGCTTTCAAATGAAAGTGCATTTCCCTCGCCTATGCTTAGGGCAACATCAACGGGGAACAAAGCATAGAGAGTGCACTGAGAACTAAGTGAGGGAGTCAAGTTTCAAGCAGCTATCACAAACTGTGTTTGATTTAGAGTTCTGAAGCCTGTATTAACAAAGGGAAAAATGAATTGAAACCTAAAAATTTAAAGTGTTTCTGCAAACAAACGCTTCAACCTAGAAGAAACAAATTTGCATGACCAAGTCTGAAAGGAGTACCAATAGTTTCCTCCAATTATCAACAAATCGGTAGAAAACATCTTTGCTGAGATTCCAGTAAACTCAGTGTTCTGTGGAAACTTTGCAAATGCTTCCGTATGAAACTGAATATTCCTCACCTATGCATAGGTCTGCTTCACCAAGGAACAAAACATAGATAGTGCACTGAGAACTAATTGAGTGAGTTAAGTTGCAAGCAGCTAGCACAAACCGTGTTTGATTTAGAGTTCCAAATGCATGTATCCAAATAGTGGAAAACAAAGTGAAACCTAAAAATTCAAAGTGTTCCTGCAAATGAATGCTTCAAACTAGAAGAACAAAATTTGTGGGACCAAATGGAGAATCAATCATTCCCTCCAAATATCAACATGTTTGGGTGAACAATTTTGCTGAGAATTCAGTAAAATTGGAGTTTTGTAGAAGCTCTGCAAATGCTTTCAAATGAAAATGTTTTTTTCCTTGCCTCTGATTTGGCTACTTCAACAGAGAATGAAGCATAGAGAGCACACTGTGAACTATTTGAGTGTGTCAAGTTTCAAGCAGCTAGCTCAAATCATGTTTGATTTTGAGTTCCAATGCATCAATCCCTATAGGTGAAAAATAAATGAAACCTAAAAATTCAAAGTGTTCCTGCAAATGAATACTTCAAACTCGAATAATAAAAGTTGGGGTTCCAAGTGTGACTGCTGTAATGATCATTCCTTCAAAGTATCAACAAGAACGGGTGAAAAAATATTTGCTGAGATTCCAGTAAACTCAGTGTTCTTTGGAAGCTTGGCAAATGCATTCAAATGAAAGGGTTTTGCCCTTGCCTCTGCTTAGGGCTACTTCAATAGGGAACCAAGCATAGAGAAAGCACTGAGAACTAATTGAGTGTGTCAAGTTCAAAAAGCTAGCACAAACCATGTTTGATTTCAAGGTCAAATACCTGTATCCCTGTAGGGGAAAACAAAGTGAAACCTAAAAATTCAACGTGTAATTGAAAATGAACACTTCATTCTAGAATAATGAAATTTGGGGGGCCACGTGCAACTGGAATATCAATCATTCCTTCATGTATCAACAAGATCAGGTGAAAAAATATTTGCTGAGTTTACAGTGAACATGGAGTTCTGTGGAAGGTTTGCAAACACTTTCAAATGAAAGTGTTTTTTTTTTTTCTTGCCTCTGCATAGGGCTACTTCAACAGGGGGAAAAGCATAGAGATGGTACAGAGATCTAACTGAATTTGTCACATTTCAAGCAGCTAGCAGAAACCGTGTTTGATGTAGAGTTCCTACTGCTTCTATCTGTATAGGGGAAAAAAGATAAATCTAAAAATTCAAAGTATTTCTGTAGACGAATGTTCCAACATAGAAGAATGAAGCTTAGAGGGTGACTGGAGTGCTGAACATTCTTTTGAAGTATCAACAAGGTCCGGTGAAAAAATATTTGCTGAGATTCCAGTAAAGTCAGAGTCTTGTCGAAGATTGGCATTGCTTTAAAATGAAAGTTGTGGTGTTTTCTGTTTGTTTGTTTGTTTTTTTGCCTCTGCTTAGGGCTACTTAAACTGGGAGAAAAGCATAGAAAGAAGACTGAGAACCAATTGAGTCTATCATGCTTCCAGCAGCTAGCCCAACCCTGTTTGATTTAGAGTTCCAAATGCTTCTATCCCTATAGGGGAAAACGAAGTGAAACCTAAAATTTCAATGTATTTCTGCAAATAAATGCTTCAACCTATAAGAAAAAAATAATTGGGATGCCAAGTGCCACTGCAGTATCAATCATTCCTTCAAAGTAACAAGATCAGGTGAAAAAAATATATATATTTCTGAGATTCCAGTAAACTCAGAGTTCTGTGGAAGCTTAGCAAAGGCTTTCAAATGAAAGTGTTTTTTTTTTTTCTTTGCCTCTGCTTAGGGCTACTTCAACAGGGAGCAAAGCATACAGAGCACACTGAGAACGAATTGTGTGTGTCAAGTTTCAAGCAATTAGCACAAACTATGTATTATTTAGAATTCCAAATGCCTCTATCCCTATAGATGAAAATGAATTAAACCTAAAAATTCAAAGTGTTTCTGAAAAAGAACTTATCAACCTATAAGAATGAAATTTGTGGAGCCAAGTGCGACTGGAATACTGATCATTCACTCAAAGTATGAACAAGAATGTGTGAGAAAATATTTGCTGAGATTTTATTAAATTTGGAGTTCTGTGGAAGCTTGGCAAAGGTTTTCAAATGAAAGTGTTTATTCTTTGCCTCTGCTCAGGGCTACTTTAACAGGGAACAAAGCATAGAGAGGTCACTGAGAATTAATTGAGTGTGTATCATTTCATGAAGCTAGCACAGACCATTTTTGATTTAGCGTTCCAACTGCCTGTATCACTATAGGTGAAAACAAAGTGAAATCTAAATATTCAAAGCATTCCCGCAAACAACAACTTCTACCTAGAAGAATGAAATTTGGGGGGCCAATTGAGACTGGAGTAGTCATCATTTCTTCAAAGTATCACAAATTCTGGTGAAAAACAATTGCTGAATTTAAATTAAACTCTGAGTTCTGTCAATTCTTGTGAAAGTATTTCAAATTATTTTTTTCCTTGCCTCTGCTTAGGACGAATTCAATAGGAAACAAATCATAGAGAGTGCACTGAGAACTGATTGAGTGTGTCAAGTTTCATGCAGCTAGGATAAACAATGTTTGAGTTAGAGTTCCAATGTTTCTATCCATATAGGGGAAAATAAGTGAAACACAAAAATTCAAAGTATTCCTGCAAAAGGATGCTTCAACCTAGAAGAATGAAACTTTGATAGCCAAGTGTAACTGAAGTACTCATCATTCCTTCAAAGTATCAACAAGATGGATTTAAAATATTTTATCATATTCCAGTAAACTCTGACTTCTGTGGAAGCTTGCAAATGCTTTCAAATGAAAGTGTTTCTTCTTGCCTCTGCTTAGGGATATTTCAACAGGGAACAAAGCATAGAGAGCTCATAGAGAACTAATTGAGTGTGTCAAGTTTCAATTAGCTAGCACAAACCATGTATTAATTTGAGTTTCAAATGCCTCTATCCATATAGGGGTAAAACAAGTGAAACTTAAAAATTCAAAGTGTAATGGAAAATGAATGATTCAAACAAGAAGGATGAAATTTTGGAGGCCCAGTTTAACTGGAGTACATAATATTCATTCAAAGTATGAAAAAGGTCAATTGAAAAAAAAATATTTGCTGAGATTACAGTAAACTCAGAGTTCTTTGTAAGCTTGGCAAATGCTTTTAAGTGAAATATTTTTTTCATGCCTCTGCTTCAAGCTTCATCAACAGGAAAAAAATCATAGAGAGTGCACTGAGAACTAATTGAGTGTGTCAAGATTCAAGCAGCTAGCACAAACAATGGTATATTTAAAGTTCCAACTGACTCTATCCCTATAGAAGAAAACAAAGTGAAACCTGAAAATTGAAAATATTCCTGTAAACGAACATTTCATCTTAGAAGAAGGAAATTTGGGCAGTCAATTTTAACTCGCATGGTGATCATTTATTCAAAGTATCAAGATCGGGTGAAAAAATATTTATTGAATCCAGCAAACTCAGAGATTTGTGGAAGCTTAGCAAACACTTTTGAATGAAAGTGTTTTTTCCTTGCCTCTGCTTAGGCCCACTTCAACAGGGAACGAAGCATACAGAGAGCACTGAGAATTAATTGAGTGTGTCATGTTTCAAGTAGCTAACAGAAATCATGGTTGATTTAGAGTTTCAAATGCCTCTTTCCCTAAAGGGGAAATCAAACTGAAATCTAAAAATTCAAAGTGTTCCTGCACATTAGTGCTTCAATATAGAAGAATAAAATTTGAGGTTCCAAGTGCAAATGGAGTACTGATCATTCCTTCACCATATCAACAAGAATTGGAAAAAAAATTCTGAGATTTCAGTAAACTTGGAGTTCTGCAGAAGCTGTGCAAATGCTTTCAAATTAAAGTGTTTCCTCTTGCCTTTGCTTAGGGATACTTCAACAGGGAACAAAGGATAGAGAGAGAGAACTAATTGAGTGTGTCAAGTTTCAAGTAGCTTAAACAAACCATGTTTGATTTAACGTTTCAAATGCCTCTAACCCTATATCAAAAACAAAGTGGAAAGTAAAAATTCAAAATGTTCCTGAAATGGAATGCTTCAACCTAGAAGAATAAAATTTGAGGAGCCAAGTGCGACTGAAGTACCCCTCATTCCTTCCAAGTATCAACAAGTTAGGGAAAAAAAATATTTGCTGAGTCCAGTAAACTTGGTGTTTTGTGGAAGTTTGGAAAACACATTGAAATGAAAGTTTTTTTTCCTTGTCTCTGCTTAGGGCAATTTCACTAGGGAACAAAGCATAGAGAGAGCACTGAGAACTAATTGAGTGTTTCTAGTTTCAAGCTGCTAGCAGAAACTAGTTTTGATTTAGAGTTGCAACAGCCTCTATCCATATATAGGAAAAGGAAGTGAAACCTGAAAATTTAATTTTCCTGCAAAGAAGGCTTCAAACTAGAATAATGGAATTTTGGTGGTACAAGTGCAACTGAAGTACCTATCATTCCTTCAAATTATCAAAAAGATCAGGTGAAAAAATATTTGCTGAGATTCCTTTAAACTTGGAGTTCTGTGGAGCTTGGCAAATGCTTTTAAATGAAAGACTTTTTCCTTACCTCTGCTTAGGGCTACTTCAAAAGGGAACAAAGCATAAAGTGCGCACTGATAACTGTTTTAGTCTGTCAAGTCTCAAGCAGCTAACACAAACCGTGTTTGATTTGACATTCTAACTGCCTCTATCCCTATAAGGGAAAATGAATTGAAACCTAAAAATTTAAAATATTTTTGCTAAATAATGCTTAAACCTCAAAGGATGAAATTTTGGGGGCAATTTCGCCTGGAGTATGGATCATTCCTTCAAGGTTTCAACAAGATCAGTGAGAAAATATTTGCTGAGATTCCAGTAAACTCTCGGTGTTCTCTGGAAGCTTGGCAAAGGCTTTCAAATTAAAGTATTTTTCCTTTTTGGTTTGGTTTTGTTTTTTGCATCAACTTAAGGCTACTTCAACAAGGGTCAATACATAGCACACTGCACACTGAGAACTAATTGAGTATATCAACTTCCCAATAGCTAGCAAAAACCATATTTGATTTAGAGTTCAAAATGCCTCTACCCGTGTATCGGAAAACAAAGTGAAAACTAAAAATTGAAAGTGTAACTCCAAACGAACGCTTCAACCTAGAATAGTAAAAATTTGGGGGCCAAGTTGGACTGGAGTATTGATAATTCCTTCAAAGTATCAACAAGTTCAAGTGAAAAAAACATTAGCATAGATTACAGTAAACTCGGAGTTCTGTGGAATCATGGCAAACACTTTCTGATGAAATTGGTTTTTTGTTGGTTTTTTTTGTTTGTTTGTTTGTTTTGTTTGTTTGTTTTTTCCCAGTGCTTGGGGTTACTTCAACATGGAGAATAGCATAGTAAGTGCACTGATAACTAATTGAGTGTGTCAAGTTTCAAGCAGCTAGCAGAAACTATGATTGCTTTATAGTATTCCAACTGCCTCTATCCATATAGGGAAAAATGAAGTGAAACCTAAGAATTTAACATGTTCCTGCAAATGAATGTTTAAACCTAGAATAAAATTTGGAGGGACAAGTGCGACTGGAGTACAGATCATTCCTTCAAAGTATCCACTAGATCAGGTGAAGAAATATTTCCTGAGATTCCAGTAACCTCTGAGTTCCATGGAATCTTGACAACACTTTCAAATGAAAGTGTTTTTTTTTTCCTTGCCTCTACTTAGGGGTAATTCAACAGGGAACAAAGCATAGAGAGACACTGAAAACTAATTGAGTGTGTCCAGTTTCAAGCAACTACCACAAACCAAGTTTGACTTAGAGTTCCAACTGACTCTATCCATATAGAAGTAAACAAAGAGAAACATGAAAATTCAAAGTGTTTCTGCAAGCAAACACTTCATCTTAGAAGAGTAAAATTTGGGGAGTCCTGGCGACTGGAGTGGCAATCTCTTGATCAAAATGTCAACAAGATTGGGGGAAAAATATTTGCTGAGATTCCAGTAAACTCGAAGTTCTGTGGAAGCATGGCAAATGCTTTCAAAGGAAAGTATTCTTTCCTTGCCTCTGCTTAAGGCGACTTCAAAAGGGAACAAAGCATTTGAAGTTCACTGAGAACTAATTGAGAGTGTCAAGCTTCAAACAGCTAACACCAACCATGTTTGATTTAGACTTCCAAATGACTCTATCCCTATTGTGGAAAACAAAATGAAACCTAAAAATTCAAAGTGTTCCTGCAAATAAACATTTCAATCCAGAAGAATGAAAATTTGGGGGGAAAATTGTAACTAGATTAGAAATCATTCATTCAAAGTATCAACAAGATGAGTTGAAAAAATATTTGCAGACATTCCAGTAACTTTGGAATTCTGTGGAAATTTGGCAATGTTTTCAAATTAAAGTGTTTTTTTTTTCCTTGCCTCTGCTTAGGGCTACTTCAACAGGGAACAAAGCATAGAGAGTGTACAGAGACTAATTGAGTATTTTCAGTTTCAAGCAGCTAGCACAAACCATTTTTGATTTAGTGTTCCAACTGCCTCTATCCCTATATAAGAAAATGAAGTTAAACCTGAAATTTCAAAGTGATTCTGCAAATGAACACTTCATCCAGAGGAATGAAATTTGGGGGGTGAAGTGCGACTGGAGTGGTGATCTCTTGATCAAAGTATCAACAAGATAAAGTGAAAAAAATATTTGCTGAGATTCTTGTAAACTCAAAGTTCTGTGGAAGTATGGCAAATGCTTTAAAAGGAAAGTGTTCTTTTCTTGATTCTGCTTAAGGCTATTTCAACCGAGAACAAAGCATAGAGAGTGAAATGAGAACTAATTGAGTTTGTCAATTTTCAAGCACCTAGCAGAAAATATGTTTGATTTAGACTACCAAATTCCTCTATCGCTATAGTGAAAGACAAAGTGAAACCTAAAAATTCAATGTGTTCCTGCAAATGAACACTTCAACTTACAAGAATGAAATTTGGGGGGCCAATTGCAATTGGACAAGTTCAGGTGAAAAAAATATTTGATGAGATTCCAGTAAACTCGTAGATTTTTTGAAGAGTGAAAAAGGCTTTCAAATGAAAGTTGTTTTTTCCTTGCCTCTGCTTAGGGCTACTTCAACAGGCAGCAAAGCATAGAAAGCACACTGAGAACAAATTGAGTGTGTCAAGTTGCAGGCAGCTAGTACATCCATGTTTGATTTAGAGTTCTTACCACCTCTATCCCTAAAGAGGAAAATAAAGTGAAACCTGAAAATTCAAAGTGTTCTTGCAAATGAATATGTTAAAGTAGAAAATTGAAATTTGGAGGGCCCATTGCAACTGGGGTACCAATTGTTACTGAAAAGTATCAAAAAATAAGATAAAAAATATTTGCTGAGATTCCAGTAAACTTGGAGCTCTGTGGAAACTTGGCAAATGCTTTCAAATGAAAGTATTTTTTTCCTTGCTCTTGCTTAGGGCTACTTCAACAGGGAACAAAGCATAGAGAGTGCACTCAGAACTAATTGAGATTGTCAATTTTCAAGCAGCTACCACAAACCATGGTTGATTTAGTGTTCCAACTGCCTCTATCTGTATAGGGGGAAAAAAGTGAAACCTAAAAATTCAAAGTGTTCGTGAAAATGAACATATCAAAGTAGAAGTATGAAATTTGTGGGGCCAAGTGCAACTGGAGTACCACTAATTCCAACAAAGTATCAACAAGATCGGGTCAAAAAAATATTTGATGAGATTACAGTAAACCCGGAGTTCTGTGGAAGCTTGGCAAAGCCTTTTAAATGAAATTGTTTTTTTTTTTTTTCCTGGCCTCTGCTTAGGGATATTTCAACAGGGAAAAAAACATAGAGTGCATACTGAAAACTAATTAATTATGTAAAGTTTCAAGCAGCTAGCACAAATCATGTTTGATTTAGAGTTCCAAGTGCCTGTATCCCTATGTGTGAAAACGAATTGAAACCTAACAGTTCAAAGTATTCCTGCAAACGAACACTTCAACCTAGAATAATGAAATTTGGTGGGCCAAGTGCAACTGGAGTACAAATCCTTCCTTCAAAGTATCAACAAGTTGAGGAGAGAAAAAAAAAAAAAAAACATTTGCTGAGATTCCAGTAAACTCAGAGTTCTGTGGATGCTTGGCAAAGATGTTCAATGAAAGTATTTATTCCTTGCCTCTGCATGGGGCTACTTCAATAGGTTACAAAGCATAGAGACCACAGTGAGAACAAATTGAGTGTGTCAGGTTTCATACTGGTAGAAAAAAAAAACATGTTTGATTTACTGTTCCAACTGCCTCTATCCCTATAGGGGAAATGAATTAAAACCTGAAAATTTAAAGTGTTCCTGCAAATAAATGCTACCATGTAGAAATATGAAATTGGGGTGGGGGAAGTGCCACTGAAGTACCAATCATTCCTTCAAAGTATCAATAAAAGCAGTTTAAAAAATATTTGCTGAGATTTCAGTAAACTTGGAGTTCTGTGGAAGCTTGGCAATAGCTCTCAAATGAAACTGTTTTTTTGTTTTTTGTTTTTGGGTTTTTTTGTTTTTTTTGCCTCTGCATAGGGCTACTTCAAAATGGAACAAAGCATAGAGAGCACAGTGGGAACTAATTGAGTGTGTCAAGTTTCAAGCAGCTACCACAAACCATTTTTGAATAAAAGATCCAAATTCATCTATCCCTCTAGGGAAAAAATGATTGAAACCTAAAAATTCAAAATGTTTCTGCAAAAATGTTTCAACTCAGAAAACTAAAATTGTGTGTTCCAAGTGTGATTGGAGTAGCAATCATTCCTTCAAAGTATCAACAAGTTTGGGTGAAAAAATATTTGTATTGATTCTAATAAACTCAGAGTTCTGTGGAAGCATGACAAATGCTTTCAAATGAAAGTGTTTTTTCCTTGCCTCTACTTAGGGCTATTTCAATGGGGAGACAAGCACAGAGAGTGCCCTGAGAACTATTTGAGTGTGTCAAGTTTCAAGCAGCTAGCACAACCCATGTTTTATTTGGAGTTCCAACTGCTTCAATCCTTATAGGGGAAAACAAAGTGAAATCTAAAAATCCAAGTGTTCTGCAAATGAAGTCTTCAACTTAGAAGAATGAAACTCATGGGGCCAATTGTGACTTGAGTACCCAGCATTCCTTTAAAATATCAACAAGATCAGGTGAAACAATATTTGCTGAGATTCCAGTAAACCCAGAGTTCTGTGGAAGCATGGCAACACTTTCAATTGAAAGTGTTTTTACCTTGCCTCTCCTTAGGACTACTTCAACTGGGAAAAAATCATAGATAAAAAATGGAGAACTAACTTAGTGTGTCAGGTTTCAATCAGCTATCTCAAACCATGTTTGATTTAGAGATGCAAATGCCTCTATCCACCTACAAGAAAGCAAATTGAAACCTTGAAAATTCAAAGAGTTCCTGCAAAAATGAATGGTTCATATTACAAGAATGAAATTTTGGCAGTCAAGTGCGACTGAATGGGTGATCACTCATTCAAAATATCAACAAGATTAGTTGAAAAAATTATTTGCTTAGATTCCAGTTAACTTGTAGTTCTGTGGAAGCATAGAAAATGCTTTCAAATGAGAGTGACTTTTCCTTGCCTCTGCTTAAGGCTACTTCAACAGGGAAAAAAGCAGTCAGAGTGCAATGAGAAGTAATTGAGTGTGACAACTTTCAAGCAGCTAACACAAACCATGTTTGATTTAAGGTTACAAATGCCTGTAACCCTATAGTTTAAAACAAAGTGAAACCTAAAAATTCAAAGTGTCCCTGCAAACGAATGCTTCAACCTAGAAGAATGAAATTTGGTGGTCCAAGTGTGAATGGATTACCTATCATTCCTTCAAAGTATCAACAATACCAGGTGCAAAAAATATTTGTGAGATTCCAGTAAACTCGGTGTTCTGTGGAAGCTTGCCAAATGCTGTCAAATGAAAGTGTTTTTTTTTTTTTTCTTGCATCTGCTTAGTGCTCCTTCAACCCAGAAAAAAAATCATAGATAGCCAATGGAGAAATAATTGAGTGTGTGAAGACTCAAGCGTCTAAGCACAAATCATGTTTGATTTAGAGTTCAAAATGCCTCTATGCCTATATGGGAAAACGAAGTGAAACCTAAAAATGCAAAGTGACTCTGCAAATAAATGCTTCAACATAAAAAAAAAAAAAATTGGGTTGCCAAGTGCAAATGGAGTACTGATCATTCCTTCAAAGCATCAACAAGATCACGTGAAGAAATATTTGCTGAGATTCTAGTAAACTAAGAGTTCTGTGGAAGCTTGGTAAAAGCTTTCAAATTAAAGTTTTTTTTTTTTTCCTTGCCTCTGCTTAGGTCTACTTCAACAGGAAACAAAGAATAAAAAGTGCCCTGAGAACTAATTGAGTATGTCAAGTTTCAAGCAGGTAGCACAAACCATGTATGATTTAGAGATTCAAATGCCTCTATCCCTATAGGTGAATAAAAAGTGTAATCTAAACATTCAAAGTGTTCCTGCAAACGAACACTGCAACCAAGAAGAATGAAATTTGGGGGGCCATGTGCAACTGGAATACCAATCATTCCTTTAAAGTATCAACAAGATCAGGTAAGAAAAGATTTGATAAGATTTAAGTAAATTCGGGGTTCTCTGGAAACTTGGCAAACACTTTCAAATGAAAGTTTTTTTTTTCCTTACCTCTGCTTAGGGCTACTTCAACAGGGAAAAAAGCATAGTGTGTGCACTGAGAGCTCATTGAGTGTGCATTGTTTCATTCAGCTAGCACAAACCATGTTTGATTTAGAATTCTAACTGTATCTATCCAAATAGGGGAAATCTAAGTGAAATCTAAAAAATCAAAGTGTTCCTGCAAACGAATGCTTCAACTTAGAAGAATGAATCTTGGGTGGCCAAGTGTGACTGGAGTACATATCATTCCTTCACATTATCAACAAGATCAGGTGAAAAATATCTGCTGAGATTACAGTAAATTTGGAGTTCTGTGGAAGCATGGCAATGGATTTCAAATGAAAGTGTGTTTTCTTTGCTCTGCTTAGGACTACTTCAACAGCCAACAAAGCATAGAGAGTGCACTGAGAACAAATTGAGTGTGTCCAGTTTCAAGCAGTGAGCACAAACCATATTTTATTTCGAGTTCCTAATGCATCTAAACCTATAGGTGAAAAAGAAGTGAAACCTAAAAATACAAAGTGAAAGTTTAATGGAAAACAAACGCTTCAACCCAGAAGAATAAAATTTGGGGGGCCCAGTGTGACTGGAGTACCAATCATTCCTTCAAATTATCAAAACATTCGACTGAAAAAAAAATATTTTCTGGGATTCCAGAAAACTTGGAGTTCTTTGGAAGCTTGGCAAATGCTTTTAAATAAAAGAGTTTTTTCCCTTGCCTCTGCTTAGAGCTACTTCAACAGAAAAAAAAAAGCATAGAGAGTTCACTGAGAACTAATTGAGTGTGTCAAGTTTCAAGCAGCTAGTACAAACAATGTTTTATTTAAAATTCCAACTTCCTCTATACCTATAGAAAAAAAAATAAGTGAAACCTGAAAATTTATAATGTTTCTTTTAAAGAATGTTTCATCCTAGAAGAATAAAATTTGGGGGGTCAAATATGACTGGCATGTCAATCACTCATTCAAAGTATCAACAAGATTGGGTGAAAATTCATTGCTAAGATTTCAGTAAACTTGAAGTTCTGTGGAAGCTTGGCAAATGAATTCAAATGAGAGTGTTTTTCCTAACCTCTACTTAAGGCTATTTCAACAGGGAACAAAGCATAGAGAGTGCACAGAGAATAAATTGAGTGTGTCAAGTTTCAAGCAGCTCACCCAAACCATGTTTGATTTAACATTCCAAATGCCTCTCACCCTATATGGAAAACAAAGTGAAAGTGAAAATTCAATATATTCCTGCAAATGAACTTTTAAAACTAGAAGAATGAAATTTGGGGGGCCAAGTGTGATTGCAATACAGATCATTCCTTCAAAGTATCAAAAAGATCAGGTAATAAAATATTTGCTGTAACTCCAGTAAACTTGGAGTTCTCTGGAAAATGTGGCAAACACTTTCAAATGAAAGTGTTTTTTTTTTCCTTGACTCTGCTTAAATCTATGCCAACAGGGAACAAAGCATAGAGAGCACATTGAGAGCTAATTTAGTGTGTCAAGTTTCAAGCAGCTAACAAAAAACATGTTTGATTTAGAGTTACAAATGACTCTATCCATATAGGGGAAAAACAAGTGAAACCTAAAAATTCAAAGTATTCATGCAAATGAACACTTCAACATAGAAGAATAAAATTTTAGGTTCCAAGTGCAAATGGTGTACCGATCATTCCTTGAAAGTATCACCAAGATGCGGTGAAAAAATATTTGCTGTGATTCCAGTAAACTCAGAATTCTTTGGAAGCATGGCAAATGCTTTCAAATGAAAGTGTTTTGTCTTGCCTCTGCTTAGGTATATTTCAGTAAGGACAAAAGCATAGAGAGTGCACTGATAATTGAGTGTGTCAAGGTGCAAGCAGCTAGCACAAACCGTGTTTGATTTAGAGGTCCAAATGCCTCTATCCCTGTAGGGGAAAACAAAATGAAACCTAAAAGTTAAACGTGTATTTTATTAGAAACGTGTATTTTATTGGATTAGAAACCCAAACTAACACATCAACATAGAACAATGAAATTTGATGGACCACGTGCGACTGGAGAACCAATCATTTTTTCCATGCATCAACAAGATCCGGTGAAAAACTATTTGCTGAGATTCCAGTATACTCGGAATTCTGTGGAAGCTTGGCAAACACTTTCAAATGAAAGTGTTTTTTTTTTTTTTTTTTTCCTTACCTCTGCTTAGGGCTACTTCAACAGGGAAAAAAGCATAGAGTGTGCACTGAGAACTCACTGAGTGTGCATTGTTTCATTCAGCTAGCACAAATCATGTTTGATTTAGCATTCCAACTGCCTCTATCCCTATTGGTGAAAACAAAGTGAAACCTAAAAATTTAAAGTGTAACTGCAAACGAACGCTTCAACCTAGAAGAATGAAATTTGGGGGGTTAAGTGCGAATGGAGTACTGATCACTCATTCAAAGTATCAACAAGATGGGGTGAAAAAAATATTTGCTGAGATTCCAGTAAACTTGGAGTCCTGTGGAAGCTTGGCAAATGCTGTCAAATGAGATAGTTTTTTCTTTACCTCTGCTTAAGGCTACTTCAACAGAAAACCAGGCATAGAGGGTGCACTGAGAACTAATTGATTGTGTCAAGTTTCAAACATCTATAACAAACCATGTTTGATTTAACATTCTAAATGCCTCTAACCCTATGGTGGAAAACAAACTGAAACCTAAAAATTCAAATTGTTCCTGCAAAAGAACTATTCAACCTCGAAGAATGAAAATTAGTGGGGCAAGTGCCACTGAGTACCGTTCATTCCTTCAAATTATCAAAAAGGTCAGGTTAACAAATATTTGCTGAGATTCCAGTAAATAATGAGTTCTATGGAAGATTGGCAAATGGGAATCAACCCTAGAGCGGGGAGTGTCCTCTACCCTGGGGTGCCATCGGAGCTCCTCCGACACCCAGGTAAGAGGGGCCTCTACCCTAGAGGGGGAAGTGCCCTCTACCCTGGATGCCATGGGAGCTCCCCCCCGACACCCAGGTTATAGGGGCTTCCTTCCTCTAGAAGGGAGTACCCTTGAACCTGGGTGCCATGGGAGCTCCCCCAGACACACAGGTTAGTGGATCATCCCTCCTCTAGAGGGGGTGCCCTCGACACTGGGTGTTGTGGGAGATCCCCATCACACCCAGGTTAGTGGGGCCTCCCCCCTTGAGGGGGGAGTGCCCTCGACCCTGGGTGCCATCGATGGTATCCGAGCTCCCCCAAAACCAACTTTAGAGGGGTGTACACCCTCGAGTGGGGAGTGCCTTCTACCCTGGGTGCCGTGGATTGTATCCGAGCTACCCCTGACACCCAGGAAAGAGGGGTCTCCCCTCTCAAGGGGGGGCGTGTCCTCGACACTAGGTGACGTGGGAGCTGAACCAGAAACCCAGGTTAGAGGGGCGTCCTTTCTTGAGGGGGTGTTCCCTTCACCCTGGGTGCCGAGGGAGCTCCCCTTCACACCCAGGTAAGAGGGGCCTGTCAACTTGGGGTGAGTATCCTCGACCCTGGGTGCCATGGGAGATCCCCCAACACCCAGGTTAGTGGAGCCTCCCCACAGAGGGGGGAATGTCCTTGACCCTGGGTGCTGATGGTGGTATATGAGCTCCCCATGAAACCCAGATTAGAGGGGCTTACCCCTTGAGTGGGGAGGGGCCCTCTACCCTGGGTGCCTTGTGTGGTATCCAAGCTCCCCATGACAACTAGGTTAGAGGTGCCTCCCCCCTCGAGTGGGGAGTGCCCTCTACCCTGGGGACCATGGGTGGTATCCGAGTTTCGGACACCAAGGTTAGAGATGTCTCCCCCCTCCAGGGGGGATTGCCCTCTACCCTGGGTGTTCTGGGAGCTCCCACCAACACCCACAGTAGATGGGCCCTCGCCCCTCCAGGGGTGGTTCCCTATACCCTGGGTGCCATGGGATTTCCCCCTAACACCCAGGTTAGAAGGGCCTCCAAACTGGAGGGGGAAGAGCCTTCTACCATGGTTGCCATGGGAGCTCCCCCAGAAACCATGTATAGAGGGACCCTTGCCCCTCGAAGTGGGAGTGCTCTCTACCCGGGTGCCTTGGAGGCTCCCCACCACATCCAGGGTAGAGGGGCCCTTGGTATTCAAGGGGGGAGCACCCTGTAACCTGAGTGCCAAGGGAGCCCTACCGACACCCAGGTTAGAGGGTCCTCCCCACTAGAGGGGTGAGTGCCCTCCATCCTGGGTGCTGTGGGATCCCCGTGACTCCCAGGTAGAGGGGCTTCCCCATTCCAGCTGGCAGTGCCATCTACCCTGGGTGCTGTGGGAGCCCCCCCACACACACCCAGGTTAGAGGGGCCTCCCCCCTTTAGAAGGGAGTGCCCTCTACCCAGGGTTTTGTGGGAGCTCCCCCAGACACCCAGGGTAGAGGTGCCCTCGCTCCTCAAGGAGGGATTGTGCTTTACCCTGAGTGCTGTGGGAGCTTCCCCCAACAGACAAACAGGGTAGAGAAGCCCTCACCCCTCAAGGGAAGAGTGCCCTCTACACTGGGTGCCATGGAAGCTCCCCCGCACACCCACGTTACAGGGGCCTCCCCACTCCAGAGTGGAGTGCCCTCTACACTGAGAGCTGTGGGAGCTCACACACACACACACACACACACACACACATGGTAGAGGGCCCCTCACCCCTCAAAGGGGGATTGCGCTCTACTCTGAGTTCCATGGGAGCTACCCCATATACCCAGGGTAGAGGGGCCCTCACCCCTAGAGAGGGGAGTGCTCTCTACCCTGGGTGTCTTGGAAGATCCACCCAACATCCATGTTAGAGGGGTCTAGCCCTGGTGGAAGAAAGGGTCCCTCTACCAAGGGAGCCGTGAAAGCTCCCCACGACACCCAGGTTAGAAGGGCCCTCATTCCCTTTGGGAGGAGGGCTTCTCTACAATGGTGCTGTGGGAGCTCCCCATACTCCCAGGTTAAAGGCGCCTCCCACCTCGAGGGGGGATATCCCTCTAACTTGGGTACCATGGGTGGTATTGGAGCTCCCCCGACAACCAGGTTAGAGGGCCCTCCCCCCTTGAGGGTGGAGTGCCCTATAATTTGGGTGCCATGGGAGCTCCCCCAGACACCCAGAGTAGAGGGGCCACCCCACTCCAGTCAGGAGCAGAACTCTACTGTTGGAGACATGGGTGGTATCTGAGCTCCCACCGACACACAGGTTAGAGAGGCCTCCCACATAGAGAAGAGGACCTCCTCACTGTGTGCCATGGGTGTTATCTGAGCTCCCCCTGACACCCAGGATAGAGGGGCCTCTGCACTAGAGGATGGAGTGCACCTCTTCCCTGGGTGCCTTGGGAGCTCAAACAGGACACCCACATTGGAGGTGTCTCCCCGCTAGGAGGGTGAGTGCTGAATTACCCTGGGTGCTGTGGGAGCTCCCCCTGACCCCCAGGTTAGAGGGGCCTCACACCTAGAGTGGGGAATACCCCTCTACACTAGGTGCTGTGGGAGCTCCATACAAAACATAGGTTAGAGGGGCCTCCCCTACGAGGGGAAAGTACCCTTGACCTTGGGAGACAGGGGAGCTTCCCCCCACACCCAGGTTAGATGGACTTCCCCCCTAAAGAGGGGAGAAAGAGGGGAATGACCTCTACCATGGGAAACGTGGGAGCTCACCTTGACAGCCAGGTTAGAGGGGCCTCCCCCCTCAAGGGGGAAGTGTCCTCTACACTGGGTGCCCTGGGAGCTTCCCCCTACAAACCCCCCCATTTGGGGAGGGAGTGCCCTCTACCCTGGGTGCAGTGGAAAGCTCCCCCAACACCCAGGATAGAGAGGCCTCACCCCTAGAGGGGGGAGTGCCTTCTACCCTGGGTGCCATGAGAGCTCCCACATTCACCCAGGAAAGAGGGGCCTCCCACCTAGAGGTGGGAGTGTCCTCTACGCTGGGTGCTGGTGGGAGCTCCCCTTGACACCCAGGTTAGATGGCCACCCCCCAGAGCAGGGAGTGACCTCTACACTGGGCGCCGTGGGAGCTCCCCCCGACACCCAGGTTTAAGGGGCCTCCCCTATAGAGGGGTGAATGCTCTCTACCTTGGGTGCTGTGGTTGTATCTGAGCTTCTGCCAACACCCAGATTACAGGGACTGCCCCCCTAGATGATGGAGTATCCTCTAACCTGGGTGTCATGATAGCTCCCCCGGACAACCTTGTTCGAGGGGGCCCCCCCCTATAGTGGAGAGTGCCCTCTAATCTGGGTGCCATGGTGGTATCAGAACGCCCCCCGGCACCCAAGTTAGAGGGGCCTCCCACCTAGAACAGGAAGGGCCCTCTCCCCTGGGTGCATGGGAGCTTCCCCGACACACGTTTCTAGGCACCTCCCCCATAGAGGGGAGAGTGCCCTCTACTCTGGTTGCCTAGGGAGCTCCCCACGACACCCGATTTGGGGGGCTTCAACCTTAGAGGGGTGAGTGCCCTCTACAAGTGGTGCCATGGAAGGTCCCCCACCCAGCCTGGTTTGAGGGGCCTCCCCCCTAAATAAAGGAGTTCCAACTACCCTGAGTGCCATGGGAGCCCTCCCAGACACGCAGGTAAGAGGGGCCTCCCACCTAGAGGGGGGACTGCCCTCTATGCTAGTGCCATGGGAGCTCCACCCAACACCCAGGTTATAGGGGCCTCCCCCCTAGAGGGGGAAGTGCCCTCTACCCTGGATGCCATGGGAGCCCTCCCAAACACCCAGGATAGAGGGGCCTCCCCCATTGATGGGGGAGTGACCTCTACCCTGGGTGCCCTAGGTGCTTTCCCCAAAATCCAGGTTAGAGAGTCCTCCCCACTCCCACTAGAGGGGGAATGCCCTCTACTTGGGGTGCTGTGGGAGCTCCTCCGACACCACAGTTCGAGGGGCCTCCCCACTAGAGGGGTGACTACCTCTTCCCTGGGTGCCCTGGGAGCTTGCACGGACACCAAGTTTCGAGGGGCCTTCTGCCTATATGGGGGATTGCCATCTACCCTGGGTGCCATGGGAGCTCCCCCAACACCCAGGTTAGAGGGGCCTACCCCTTGATCGGGGAGTGCCTTCTACACTGGGTGTCATTGTGCTCCAAAAACCCCAGGTTAGAGGGCTTTTCTCCCCTAGAAGGGGGAGTGTCCTCATCCCTGTGTGCCGTTGGAGTTTCCCCCGACACCCTGGTTAGAGAAGCCTCCCCCCAGAGGAGGGAGTGCCCTCTACCATGGGTGTCATGGGGAGCTGACACCAGGTTAGAGCGGCCTCCCCCATAGAGATGAAAGTGACCTCTACTCTAGTTGCCGTGGGAGCTCCCCTGGACACCCAGGTTACAGGGGCCTTCCCCCTAGAGGAGGGAGTGTCCTCTACCCTGGGCACCATGGGAGCTCCCCCGACACCCAGATTCGAGGGCCCAACCCCTAGAGAGGGGGAATGCCCTATACCCTTGATGCCATTGGACCTCCCCCAGACACACAGGTTATGGGGCCTCCCCAGTAGAGGGGGGAGTACCCTTTACCCTGGATGTCATGGGAACTCCCCCACAGACACCCAGTTGAGGGGGGCCTCCCCACCAGAGGGGAGAGTGCCCTCTGACTTGGGTGCCCTAGGAGCTCCTCATGACACCCAGGGTAGAGGGGCTTCCCCCATAGAGGAGGGAATGCTTTCTACTCTGGGTGCCGTGGGAGCTCCCTCAACACCCAGGTTAAAGGTGCCTCCCCCCCTATAAGTGGGAGTGCCCTCTCCCCTGAGTAGTGGGATCTCCACCTGACACCAAATTAGAAGGGCCTCCCCCTTAGAGGCGGGGGAGCGTCCCTTAACCTGGGTGACTTGGGAGCTCCCCCCCACACCCAGGTTAGAGGGGCCTACCTCCTAGAGGGGAGAGTGCCTTCTACCTTGGGTGCCATGGTAGTATCTGAACTCCCCCTGACACCCAGGTGTGAGGGGCCTCCCCCCAGAGGTGGAGTTCTCTCTACCCTGGGTGCTGTGGGAGCTCCCCCTGATACCCCTGTTCTAGGAGCCTTTATTTTAGAGGGGGGAGTGCCCTCTACACAGGTTGCAGTGGGATCTCCCCCCAACTCCCCGGTTGGAGGGGCCTCCCTCCTGAAGTGGGGAATGCCCTCTTCCCTAGGTGCTGTGGGAGCTCCCACCGACTTTCAGGTTCATGGAGCCTCTGCCATAGATGGTGGAGTGCCTTCTACCATGGGAGCTGTGGTGGTTCCAAGCTCCCCCAACACCCCTTTAGTGTGGACTCCCCCCTACATCAGGGAGTGCCCTCTACCCTAGGTGCCATGGTGTATCCGAGGTCTCCGCCCTCTAGGAAGAAGGCCCCACAAACCTTGGGTGCCATGGAAGCATCACCCGATACCCAGATTCGAGGGGCCATTGGAGCTCCCATCAACACCCCAGTTACAGGGGCATCCCCACTATATGGGGGAGTGCCCAATCACCTAATTGCCGTGGTGGTATGCGAGCTCCCCCCAACACCCTGTTTCAAGGGACCTTGCCCCAAGAGGGGGGAGTGTACACTTCCCTGGGTGCCATGGGAGCTCCCTGTAACACTAAGGTTGGAGGGGTCTCCCACTTAGAGGGGAAAGCACCTTCTACCCTGGGTGCCAAGGGAGCGACCCCAGACACCTAGTTTTGAGGGGCCTCCCCAATAGAGGGGGGAGTGCCATCTACCCTGGGTGCATTGGGAGCTACCTTCACAATGAGGTTAGAGTGGCCTCCCCCCTAAAGGGGGGAGTGCCCTCTATCCTGGGTGCCGTGAAAGCTCCCCCTGACACCCAGGTTTGGGTGGCCTCCACACTAGATGAGAAAGTGCCCTCTAAACTGGGTGCCTGGGGAGCTCCCCCTGATACCCAGATTAGAGGGGCCTCCTCCCTAGAGAAGGAACACCCTCTACCCTGGGTGCTGGTGGGAGCTCCCCTCGACACCCAGGTTAGAGATGCTTCCACATAGGTGGTAGAGTATCCTCTACTCTGGGTGTCCTGTAGGTGTGGGAGCTAACCCTGACAGCCAGGTTAGAGGGGCCTCCCCCCTAGAGGAGGGAGTGCCTTCTACCCTGAGTGCTGTGCAGGTGTGGAAGCTTCCCAGTCACCCAGGTGAGAGGGGCCTCCCCCTAGAGTGGGGAGTTCCCTTTACCATGGGTGACATGGTAGTATCCGAGATTCAGCAGACAACCAGGTTAGAGAGGCCTCCCCAATAGAGAGGGGAGTACACACTACCCTGGGTGCCATGGTGATATCCGAGCTCCCCCCAACAACACGTTTTGAGGGGTCTCCCCCTAGAGTGGGGAGTGTCCTCTACCTGTGTGCCATGGGAGCTCCTCCTGACATGCCAGTTCAAGGGGCCTCCCAACAAGGGGGTAGAGTGCCCTCTACCCTGGGTTCAGAGGGAGCTCTCCCTTAGAGTGTTGAGTGACCTCTACCATGGGTGCCTTGAGACCTCCTCCTGACATCCCAGTTTGAATGGCCTCCCACCAAGTGGGGAAAGTGCCATCTACTCTGGCTGCCATGGGAGCTTCCCCCGACACCCAGGTTAGAGGGGCCTCCCAGCAGTGTGGGGAGTGCCCTCTACCCTGGGTGCCATGATGGTATCTGAGCTCCCCCTGACCCACAGGATAGAGGGGTGAGTGAACTCTACCCTGGGTTCTGTGATGGTATCTGAGCTCCACCCAACACCCAGGTTAGAGGGCCTCTTTCCTAGAGGGGGGATTACCCTCTCCCCTGTGTGCCATGGTGGTATCTGAGCTCCCCTGACACCCAGGTTAGATGGGCTTCCCCCCAGAGGGGCCACTGCACTCTACCCTGAGTTACGTTGGAGATCCCCCCAACACCCCTGTTACAGGGGCCTCCTCACTAGAGGGGGAAGTGACCTCTACACTGGGTGCCGAAGAATATCCCCCAGACACCCAGGTTCAATGGGCCTCACACATAGGAAAAGTGCCCTCTACCCTGGATGCCATGGGAGCTCCCCCCAACAACCAGGTTCGAGGGGCCTTTCTTCAAGAGTGGGGAGTTCCCTCAACCCTGGGTGGCGTGGAGCTCCCCACAACACCCAGGTTCGAGGGGCCTCTACCCTAGAAGGAAGAGTACCTGCTACCCTGGGTGCCTTGGGAGCTCCCACGGATACCCAGGTGTGAGAGGCCTCCCCCCTAGAGGGAGGAGTGTCATCTACCCTGGGTGCCATGGTGTATCTGAGCTTCCCCCGACAGCACGGTTACAGGGACCTTCACCCTAAAAGGGTAATGCCCTCTACCCTGGTGTCACGACCCCTTGCCCGCAAGGAAGACGCAACTCAGGAATCTTCTTTCAGCAGTTTATTCAGGCCCTTGATATTTCTTCTTCTCTCTCTCGGATGCCCCTCCCAGCCTTAATAAAGCATCCCAAGCCCCAATGCAAAGCTGCCGCGTGGAGCTTTCTCACAGGGTGGTGAAAAATCATGTGCCAACTCTCCCAGATAAGGAGTTGTTTGTCACAGACCACAGCGGAGCCAGCGTCATCTTGTAATGGCGACCATAATCTGCAGAAACGGCAGAAGCGGCTCACCACAGTTCCCCCTTTTCTGTTTTCTTAAAACAATACAGGCGAGAGTAGAGGTCCTATCCCACTGTGCAGAAGTGGCTGCATAGTATGACTCAGTCCTAAGGAGGGCCCTTCCCCAGATCTGAGGCCATATCAGCCGACGCCTTTTTTCGTGGGGCGGGGCGTGGACGCGTCTAACCCGCATGCAATAGGACATGCTCTCCTTGAGGTCCACGTCAAGGATCACTCAAGTGCAGTGCCTTGCCTCGCATCCTGTATCGTGACGATGGTGGACAAAAAGGGGGATAGCTGAGGCTGAACTGTGGCTGTTTATAATGACAAACAAGTTGACAACACCCTGAAAGAAAGGCACAGACTTTAAGGCGATAGAAAAGCACTAGTGTGGAAACCCATCTGCGTGCAATGGCAGTAAGACCGGCAGAGTGCAAGGGCTTTCCAACACTAAGAGAATAACAAGGAAAGTCATGTCGATCCCAGTGCAATGTTATAATAACTTGGGGTGTAACGACCATGTCAAAGGTTTACTGTTTAAGATGCGCAAGCCAGACTTGAGGTGAGTTGCCATTTTCCAAAGCTGCAAGAGCTTGTATGATCATAGCCTTATCGTGAGCACTGCGGGCCTTAAGGCGACAGAGAAACCACAAACAGAGGAACATACCGAAGCAACACATTGCACCAAAAATGCCTACCCCCACCCACTCTTTGAAGAAGGAAAAAGCAGAAGATATCCAATCGGTGAATTGACCCAAAGTCACGGGATCGACACGGGTACTGTTCAAGACAGCTATCTGGGTTAGTTGAGACTGGATCATGTTTTCTGCTTCCATGGACCAGGTTCCGGATAGATACTCTCCGATGATGCGGGAGGCATTTCTGGAATCATTAAATCTGACAGAGGTTATACATAAATGTGAACGTTGATCAACACAACCCAAATGTACTAGGTCAGACAATTCCTCAACTTGAGCTTGAAGCAGATCTATCCTTTGATTAGCAGCCAGAATCCCAGATAAAATGTGTTGATTAATTCTACTTTGAGATTCAAGTATGGTGGATGTTTGTTGAATAACCTGATTAATAGTGGCAGCAGTTTGTACTTGGCTGGCCATGGCTACTCCAGCTGTAACTGCTGCAGCAGCAGACACCGCCACAGCTGTCACTATAGCTGCCGTAATTCCAAAATCTCTACGGGCTCTAATCAGTTCAACAATAGGAAAAGACTCTGGATCTGCAGTAACCGGGATCGGGACAAAGGTTGGAAATTTCATAACCATTGCCATAGTCCAGGAGCCATTCCAACACTCAGACAAATAACAGGTAATATTAGAGCAATTAAGCATCCCCTGTGATGTATCATTAGCCAAAAGAAACAGGAACGGAGATTGGAGACAGACTGCTGCGGAGGGTAATGTAGCATTAGATAATTGTGAATTATTTGCAGAAATTTTAAGCCTCCTACCTCGCTCCGAGTCTTGGGTACTGCCAGAAACATTAAACAGCCAACTTTGGACTCCTAATATTTCCCTGGGGAAACACAAGCGCGGACTAGACTAGCCCAATCTGAGGGAGTCATGCAGAATCTAGTAAGTCCCTCCACCTGAGTGAGAGTGAAAGCGGCATCTATGCCATAAGTGCGGACAGATTCTGCCAAGGTTTTAATTATCTTAAAGTCTAAAGGCTCATGATATCTTCCCCTGTTATTGTCCTGAAATACAGGGTATGCAAGTCCCATATCTGTATTAACTGTCCTCCAAACTTGTGCATGAAAAGATCTCCCGGAACCTTGGCTCCCCCCCACATACGGAGGTGGGGCAATCGGCACCATATCTTCTTCTAGATATTCTACCTCCTCCTCCTCAGAGTTTTGTTGACCAATGTTAACTCCCTTCCCCTTCTTACAGTAGGCCTGCGTGCCCTGTGTCTCCTTTTTCTTCTTTTTCATTTTTATCTTATGTAGTTGTTGTAACAATATATCAAGGTCCTCAGAACTCTCTGAGTCGCTTGTGTTCTCAGGCGTTTTTAATTCGGTCAAGTCTGGGTAGAGCCTTCTCCTATTTTTATCTTCAGGCTCTTTTGCCTTCTCACTACTGTTACTTTTAATACTCTCTGCCACTTCACTACATGATCCTTCAGATTTTTCCTCATGCAGCTGCTCAAGAATAGCTTGACCCTCACTCACAGCTTCCTGGCATTTACCATCTGTAAGGCAACCACGGACCATTTTCCAAAGGGGGATCACCCCACCCTCTAATATGCCCTGCTCAGAAGCAAAGTCAAGATCTTTGCCTAATTTATCCCAACTAGGCACAGTAAGGCTGCCCGAAAATGCAAACCACGGTGCAGCGATATCTATCTTCTGTAAAAATCTCTGTAAAGTACTATGTTTCACTTCCAGTCCCTTGGAACGTAACAGGCCATCTAGGGCCAGGAGAAGCGGACTTGAAGATGCGGCACCCATGACACAACAACAAAGGAAGCACAAAAAAAAGAAAGCGAAAGTAGAAGCGAAAGTACACAGTGCAGCTGCAATAAAATATAAGGCTCTCTCTTTCATTACAGAGGAGCTGTCCCGCTTTGGTCGCGGATCCCACTTACTAGGGACTAACCCCGCTTTGATCGCGGATCCCACTTATTGGGACTAACCCCGCTTTGGTCGCGGATCCCACTTACCTGGGACTAACCGGTGCACCACCCCTGACTGTTGAAAGTTCTGGTTCCCGGGTCTCAGCGCCACTTGTCACGACCCCTTGCCCGCAAGGAAGACGCAACTCAGGAATCTTCTTTCAGCAGTTTATTCAGGCCCTTGATATTTCTTCTTCTCTCTCTCGGATGCCCCTCCCAGCCTTAATAAAGCATCCCAAGCCCCAATGCAAAGCTGCCGCGTGGAGCTTTCTCACAGGGTGGTGAAAAATCATGTGCCAACTCTCCCAGATAAGGAGTTGTTTGTCACAGACCACAGCGGAGCCAGCGTCATCTTGTAATGGCGACCATAATCTGCAGAAACGGCAGAAGCGGCTCACCACACCCTGGGTGCCATGGAGGTATCCAAGATCCTTCTGACACCCATGTTAGAGGGGTCTCCCCTCTAGAGAGGGGAGTCAACTCTGCCCTGGGTGCTGTGTTGGTATCTGAGCTCCCACAGACACCCATGTAAGAGGGGCCTCCCTGCTAGAGGTTGCAGTGCCCTCTACACTGGTTGCAGAGGTAGATCCCCAAGACACCCCTGTTCGAGGTGCCTGCACCCAAGAGGTGAAAGCACCCTCTACTCTGGGTGCCATGGGAGCTCCCCACAACACCCAGGTACGTAGGGCCTCCCCCCTTGAGCTGGGAGTGAGCTCTACCCTGGCTGCCTTGGGAGCTCACACTGACACCCAGGTTTGAGGAGACTCCTTCCTAAAGGGGGGGGCACCCTCTACCTTGGATGCTGGGGGAGCTCCCCCTGGCACATAGGGTAGAGGATACTCCTCCCTCTAGGGGGAAGGCCTTCTTCCTAGAGGGGAGAGTGCCCTCTACACTTGGTGCCATGGTGGTATCCAAGCCCTCTCTGGCAGCCCGTTTCCATGGGTCTCCCGGGTAGAGGGGGGAGTTCCCTCTTCCATGGGTGCCGTGGGAGCTCCTCCCGGCATCCCAGTTAGAGGGGCCTTCACCCAAGTGTTAATCCTGCCCTCTACTCTGGGTTCTGTGGGAGCTCTCCCAAACACTCAGGTTCGAGGGGCCTCCCCTCTAGAAGGGGGAGTGCCCTCTACCCTGGGTTCCGTGGGAGCTCCCCCTGACACGCAGGTTTGAGGGCCACTCCCCTTGAGAAGGGATTGTCCTCTACCCTGGGTACCATGAGAGCTCCCCCCATTACTCAGGTTGTTGGGGCCTCCCTTCTAGATGGTGGAGTACATTCTACCCTGGGTGCAGTGGGAGCTCCCCCAACACCCAGGTTTGAGGGGCCTCCCCCCTAGAGAGGGGAATGCCCTCTACCATGTGTGCCATGGGAGCTCCCCCCGATACCCATGTTAGATGGGTTTCCCTCCCAGAGGGCTAGTGCCCTATACCCTGGGTGCCGTGGCAGATCCCCCCACACCCAGGTTAGAGGGGCTCCCCCCTAGAAGGGGGATTGCCTCACCCTGGGAAGCTGTTTGAGCTTCTCCTGACACCAAGGTTAGACAGTCCTCCCCCCTAGAGGGGAAAGTGCCCTCTAACCTGGGTGCCATGGGAGCTCCCCCCGACACCCAGGTTAAAAGAACGTCCTTCCTTGAGGGAAGAGTGCCATCTACACTGGGTGTCATGGTGGTATCCGAGCACCCACCACACCCATGTTAGAGGGGCCTGCCCCCTAGAGGGTGGAGTTCCTTCTACCCTGGGTGCCCTGTATGTATGGCAGTTCCCATCGACAGCAGGGTTAGAGGGGCCTCCCGCTAGAGGGGGGAGTACCCTCTACCCTGGGTGCCATAGGAGCTCCACTGACACCAAGGTTCGAAGGGCCTCCCCCCTAGAGTGGAGAGTGCCCTCCACCAAGGTTCAAGGGGCCTTTCCCCTTGAGAAGGGAGTTTCCTCTAACCTGGTTACCATGAGAGCTCTCCCCTACACCCAGGTTGGAATAGCCTCCCTTCTAGATGGTGGATTGCCCTCTACCCTGGGTGCCAGGGGAGCTCCCCCAAAACCCATGTTCAATGGGCCTCCTCCCTAGAGAAGGGGTGCCCTCTATAATTGTTGATGTGGGAGTTTCCCCCGACACCCAGGTTTGAGGGGATTCCTTCCTAGTGGGAGGAGTGCCCTCTAAAATGGTTGCCGTGGGAGCTCCCCCGACACCCAGATTCAAGAGGCCTTTCCCCAAGAGGGGGGACTGCCCTCTACCCTGGGTTCCATGGGAGCTCCCGGAGACACCCAGGTTTGAGGGACCACAGCCCAAGAGGGAGGAGTGCCCTTTTCTCCTGGGTGCCTGGGGAGGTCCCCCAGACACCGAGTTTCAAGGGGCCTCTGCCCTAAAGGGAGGAATGCACATTACCCTGGGTGCCATTGGAGCTCAACTGACACCCAGGTTCGAGGGGCCTCCCCTCCAAGGGGAAAGTGCCCTCTACCTGGGTGCCCCCTATAAGCAGGTTGTTGGGGCCTCCATTCTAGATGGTGGAGTACCCTCTACCCTGGTGGTATCCGAGCTTCCCCAGACACCAAGGATAGAGGGGCCTCACCCCTAGAGGAGGGAGTGCCCTCTACCCTGGGTTCTGTTGGAGCTCCCCCGGACACCCAGGTTGGACGGGCCTCCCCCCAGATGGCGGAGTGCCCACTACCCTGGGTGTCCTTGGAGTTCCTGTCGACACCTAGGTTCGAGAGGCCTCCCAAGCAGATGGGGGAGTGTCCTCTACCCTGGGTGACTTGGGAGCTCCCCCTGACACCAAGGTTAGAGGGTCCTCCCCACTAGAAGGGAAAGTGCCCTCTACACTGGGTTCCTTGGGAGCTCCCCCCAACACACAGGTTCTAGGTGACTCCCCCCTAGAGGGCGGAGTTCCCTCTACCCTGCGTGCCATGAGAGCTCCTCCTGACACCCAAGTTCAAGGGGCCGTCCCTACAGAGGGGGGAGTGTCCTTTACCCGGTGTACCATGGGAGGTCCCCAAAACACACAGGGTCAAGGGGCCTTCCACCCAAAAGGGAGGAGTGCCCTCTACACAGGGTGCCCTGGGAGTTCTGCCCGATACCAAGGTTAGAGGCGCCTCCCTACCATAGTGGGGAGTAATTTCTACCTTGGGTGATGTGGGAGCTCCCCTGGACACCGAGGTTAGGAAAGCCTGCCCCCCAGAGGGGGGGAGTGCCCTCTACCCTGGGTGCTGTGGGATATCTCCCCAACAACCAGGTTAGAGGGGCCTCCCTTCCAGAGGTGGCAGTGCCCTGTACCCTGTGTGCTGTGGGAGATCCTCCTGACACCCATGTTACAGGGGCCTCCCCCTAAAAGGGGAAAGTGCCCTCTAGCTTGGGGGCCATGGGAACTCCCCCTGACACCCAGGTTAGAGGGGGATCCCCTCTGGAAGGAAGAGTGCCATCTACCCTGGGTGCCATGGCACCCCCTGCAACACCCAGGATAGAGCGGTCTCCCCCCTTGAGTGGGGAGTGCCTTCTATCCTGGGTTCCATTGGAGCTCGCCCCAACAACCCAGTTACAGGGGCTTCCTCTCTAGATGGGGGATTGCCCTCTACCTTGGCTAGTGTTGGTGGTATCCGAGCTCCCACCGACACCCAGTTTAGTGGGACCTCACCACTAGAGGGGGGAGTGCCGTCTACCCTGTGTACTGTGGAGGTATTGGAGCTCCCCCTGACACCCAGATTTGAGGGCCCTCACCCCTACAGGGGGGGAGTTCCCTCTACCCTGGGTGCCCTGGTGGTATCCGAGATCACCCCGAAACCCAGGTTAGAGGGCCTCCTCCCTAGAAAGGGGAGTTCCCTCTTCTGAGTGTGCCATGGTGGTATCTGACCTCCCCAAACACCCAGGTTACAGGGACCTCCTCAATAGAGGGGTTAGTGCCCTCTACCCTGGGTGCTGTGGTGGTATCCGAGCTTCCACTGACACCCAGTATATAGTGTCCTCAGCCCTAGAGGGAGAAGTACCTTCTACCCTGGGTGCTGTGTTGGTAAACGAGCTCCCCCGACCCACAGGTTAGAGGAGCCTCCCACCTAGAGGGGGGAATGCATTCTTCCCTGTGAGACATAGTGGTATCTGAGCTCTCTCTGACACCCAGTTTCAAGGGGCCTCCCTCCTAGATGGGGGAGTGTCATCTAGCCTGGGTGCCTTTGGAGCTCCCCCCAAAACTGAGGATGGAGGTGCCTCCTACCTAGTGGGGAGAGTTCCTATACCCTGGGTGCTGTGGGAGCTTCCCCAACAACCAGGTTTGAGGGGCCTCTCCCCTAAATGTTGGAGTGCCGTCTACAGTGGTTGTGGTGGGAGCTCCCCCCGACACCAAGATTAGAGTGTCTAACCCCCTAGAGTGAGGAGTGCCCTCTATCCTGGGTGCCTTGGGGGCTTCCCCCTACACACAGGTTCAAGTGTCCTTTCCCCAACACAAGGGAGTGAACTCTACCCTGGGTGCCATGGTAGTATCTTAGCTCCCACCAACACCCAAGTAAGAGGAGCATCCCTTCTAGAGGTTGGAGTGCCGCTACACTGGGTGCCAAGGAAGCTCCCCCCAACACCCAGGTTCAAGGGGCCTCCCCCCAAGAGAGGTGAGCCCTTCTACCCTGGGTTCCATGGGAGCTCCCCGTGACACCCAGGTTCAAGGGGCCTCCTTCCTGAAAATGAGAGCTCCCTCTACCCTGGGTGCCATGAAAGCTTTCCACAATAACCAGGTAGAGGGGCCTCACCCCAAGAGGGCGGAGTGCCTTCTACCCTGTGTGTTGTTGGAGTTTCTCTCCTCACTTAGGTTCGAGGAGCAACCCCCCTAAAAGGAAGAGTGTCCTCTACCCTGGGTGCCGTGAGAGCTCCTCCCAACACCTAGGTTTGAGGGGCCTCCCTAGTGGCGGGGGAAGTGTCCTCTACCCTGGGTGCTGTTGGAGCTTCCCAGGACACCCAGAAAAGCCTTTACAAGCATGTTTATCGTGGGACCAACACAAAGGTAATTGGGCACTGTAGCCAGAATAATTAAATCTAGTCAAATGATTGGAAGTAATATGAGTATCTTTAAATCCCCCTTCATGAATGAGTCGTTAGTAAATACTGGAAGAGATTCTTCAGTCCACACAGCTGGGTGTACCAGGGGTGGATATGGGAAATATGTCCAGTAAGTGTCTATCTGATTCCCCTTTACCAGACAGTCCAGCAGGGCAATTACTGTTGCTACCATCAACACTGGGGTCCTGTTCTTTCTAGGACTCAAAGTATTTGGGAAGCCTGTGTTGTTAGCTTCTTCTCATCTTCCCATGAAATCAGCTTTTTAGTTGGGTCAATCTGGTTTCTCTTCGTCTTTTTCCAATATTTCTTCCTTCTGGATGGAGGCTCCTTTGTGTCGATCTTCAGTCCCTTGAATCTCGGTTCTATCTCTTCCATGTCTGATTGCACATTCAGGCACCCAGATAGGATGAAAAGCACCTTCGGGAAAAATACAAGCATGACCTCTGCCCCACATAATCACTGAGTCTGGGCCTTTTAATTGACCAGTCTGTAAATCTTTCCACAAAACTCTGCCTAAAGGGCCTGTTACTGAGGGAGACATTTGCCTCTCAGCAGCAGTGTGACCTTCTAAATCACAGTTTAAAAAATTTAAAATGAACAAGGCATCATTGAGGCTCTTTTGGGGAGTCATAAACCTATTCCCCTTTCTAATTTTTGTAATTGAAGCTTAATAGATAAATGAGCTTTTTCCTCAATGGCTTGACCTTGGGGGTTATAAGGAATTCCTGTTTTATGATTAATTTGAAACTCTTGGCAAAATTGTTGAAAAGAAGAGCTTACATAAACTGGTGCATTATCTGTTTTAATCTACATAGGGCACCCTAACACAGAAAAAGCTGCTAGGCAATGAGAAATTACATGTTGGGTATGTTCCTTAGTACGTGCTGTGGCAAAAATAAATCTGGAATATGTGTTCACTCTGACATGTACATAACTTTGCTTACGAAATTGAGAAATATGAGTTACATCCATTTGACATATTTGGTTTGGTTTTAATCGACAGGGATTTACCCCTTATGGTGGAGATGGAGTGTGAACAACACACTTAAGGCATTGGCTTACAATTTGACAAATTTTTCTCTGGTAATATTAAATTTTTATGTAAGCTAGAAGCATTTTGATGATGCAAGGAATGGGAAGCTTGTGCACAGTCATATGAAGACATCTGTTGACAAAAAGCTACTAATTTTTCACTTTTGTCATTACCTGAAACTAAAGGTCCTGGAAGATTAGTATGAGCTTGTATGTATCCTATGAAACTTGGGTATTTTTGCATTAGCACTGCCTTCTGTAAATTATGAAATAATTCAAATAACACTTGTGATGAAGTATATCCAATAACTGAAGTTTCAATATTTTTGGTAACTCTGACTGCATATAAGCTGTCAGAATACATATTAATAGGCTCATTTGAAAAGTAATTTAAGACACAAATCAGAGCTTGAAGCTCTGCTCTTTGGGCAGAAGTATATGAAGTTTGCATTACCTCTGTGTGAACACGACTATAAAAACCTGCTTTACCTGAACTTGAACCATCAGTGAACACGGATAAAGCTTCATGTATAGGATGTGCAGGTACAATTTTTGGAAAAATATGTGATGTTAATGATGCAAATTGGATAATCTTATCACGATGGTAATGGCTATCTATCTGGACAGGAAAATCAGCAAAAGCTTTCTGCCATAAGCTAGAAGTTTGAAAAATCCAGTTAGTCTGTTGAACAGAAAATGGAAAAATTATGATATCAGGCTTAGATCCAGTTAATTGTAAATTCCTATTTCTACCTTTAATTACTAATTGAGTAATAGAGTCATGAAAAGGAATTAATGTTTTTGAGGGGAGAGGGATAAGTAAATCCACTCAATAACTCCTATTCTTTGCCATATGGCTCCTGTTGGGGTATGCTCAGTTGGAAATATTATTAAATACACTATTTCCTTAGAATCTACTCTAGTAAGTCATGCATTTTTGATTGCATTTTCAACCCTTTTTAAGGCTGTTCTAGCCTCTAAGGTCAACTGACGTGGAGAGGTTTGAGAAGGATTTTTTTGTAATATCTGAAATAGAGGACTTAACTCAGAAGTAGTTAGTTTTAAGGATGGCCTCAGCCAATTAACATCTCCTAAAAGTTTTTGAAAATCATTAGGGGTTTGTATGGAAACTGTTCTGCTCTGGTGAAAATAAAAATGGCTGCCCCCATGGTTGGTGCAATGACGTCAAATTTTGCGACCATCATCTACTTCCTCATTCTCAGCCCAGGGGAGGGCTGACTGGAAGTTTGTGTTCTGGCCAGGTGGAAATGATGACAAGAACGTGGGCTGATATGCACCATCTTGATATGCCACATAGGGTTGAGTCCTGCTATATCTATTATCAACAGTAGATGGAGCCCTGAACTTAAAATTACACATGCAACATTCACGAGCAAAATGATTTTTTCTCCTGAAGAGATAGCATCTTCCGCGGGGTTTCCATACTAATTCATGAAGGTTTAGGGTTTCTTTCAGCACCATGGCTAGCGTTACTGTCTGAAAATGGGTGGAATTAATCTCAGAACGCAAGTGGATAAAATCACAAACTGTTCCCTTTTTATGGTGCAGTCTGAGTATATCCTGCCAATATTTATTTGCATTTTCAAATGACAATTGCTTAACAATAAACTCGCACCCCCCTGGGTCTCCAATAGACCTATGTGCTGTCTGATACAATTGGGCTACAAAATCTGAATACAGCTCACTGGCACCCTGCTTGACTCTGGTAAGAACTAAATTGGACTGGGCCTTGGAGACTATTTGCTGCCAGGCACGTTTAGCACAGTCAGTTATCTGATCATACACTACAAATTCATAATTTAACTGTCTTTCTAAATCAGCAAATTCACCCATTCCTAAAAACATTTCTACTGGGGTCTGTAAATTTTGTTTTCTATTCCGTTCCACTTGTTCAGTACGAAACTCAGCCCAATAAGTATGCCAAAGTAAGAAATCCCCCCACCCCACTCAAACAAGATCTGGCTAACAGAATCAAATCACTCAGTGGAAGTGATTGTGAGGATATATTTTCAATTCAGTTCTTTACAAAAGGTGTATTCGGACCATATGACACCATGAACTCCAACTCTCTGGTCTTGTTCATTAACCTGTTCAAAAACTGGGAAAAGTTGAAAACCGCTAATATCTTCCCCCACTTCCTGTGCCTTCTTAATACCTTGCTGGAATGGGGTTAAAAAAAGTCATTGTTAATTCAGAGTACCTGATAAATTAGGTCCTTTTAGCAGATAATGGCCAAATTCTAATAGCCTGGGCAGGCAGTGTTAAACGCAGTCTGTTAAAATTTCTCTGTAAGTTCTGAATTTCAATGTCTGATTCCTTTCCCTCACACTGAAATTCATGGGAAGAATCTCCACTGTCACCATTTTGAAATTGGGCTTCTAAGCCAAGTGGTGGAGAAGGGCTCTGTGCCTCTCTAAGAATCTCTTCCAGATTTTCCTCTATGGGAGTATCCTACATCTCTTCCAGAGGACTTTCTATGACTACCGAGGTTTCCTTTATATAACCTTCCTCTCTATGATCCCCTTGCAGGCTACCTTGACCTTGTTCCTGAAAGTTTAAAGTCACATTCCTAACTTTTGGTTTAGCCCCAAGAGCCTTTGTTTGTAAATGGATCAAGGGAAAAGGAATTAACTTAGCCTCAGGTGGATTTTCCATTTGAATAGACCTAATAGCTCTCTGAATGTCTTTCAATAGATCTTCAAGGGGCAACAAACTCTGGCCCATATATTCGAAAAGACAAATTTACAGAGCTGTCCACATTTTTTGAATATCTTCTATGCCTCCAGGTAATTCATTAGAAAGGCAAACTTTTTTTTTAATTTCCTCCCTAGTTTCTCCCAAGTAAGTAAATCTGGGGATTCCTGGTCACAAAACCAAGGGCACTATTTGCCTACAACCTTTAAGAATTGTAATAACTGAGTTTTCTTTATTTGTTTTCCTTTTGATTAATTATTGTGTCTAGAATAGTCAGATACATGTCCTTTTCCATAGAAGTTGAATTTCCCATTTTAATTAATTTAACATCTCATTCCTTCAGTACCTCCAGGTACTTTTGTAACCCAAAATTGTCACCAGTTCCTTAATCTTTATAGCGTGCTCCCACTCAATCTAATCAAGCTTAAATGCCTCCCCCTTAGACCCCAATTCCACCACGAGCTCCCATGGACACACAGGTTAGAAGGGCCTCCCCCCTAGAGGTGTGAGTGCCGTCTACCATGGGTGCCCTGGGAGATCCCAACAAGGTTCGAAAGGCCTCCCCCCTAGAGGGGAGAGTGCTGTTTACCCCTGGTGCCATCATGGTATTTGAGCTACCCTGGGTGCCATAGGAGCTCCCATCAACATCCCGTTTCTAGGGGCCTCCACCCTAGAGGGGTAAGTTCCCTCTAGCCTGGGTGCATTGGGAGCTCCCTCCAACACACATGTTTTGAGAGCCAATGCCAAAGCGGCCCCAGCAACCTTCCAGCTGATTGGCTCCTCTGTGGTGACACTCATAGGGCTGTTTCCCTGCCCTTTCAGACCACGAAGCTGCTCATTTTGGGACTCTTTTGGCCCCACCCACATGACCCAGCCAATCAGCCTCAAGGGCAGGAAGAGTTCTGTTTGAGAGGCTCACCAGAAGAGCTGGTGGTGGTAGTTGGGCTCTGAGGTTATTCCTGGAGAGCTTCTGTGGTGAAGTGTGTGTTCTAAAAATAAAGTTCATTCCTGCTTGAAAAGTGGCTCTTGAATTATGCCCATCCAACTGTGGCACTTGGCAGCCTGCACATGGAAGGACTGAGGGTAAGTGATAAGTTAAACTGCTTGCCCCTGAAGGCAGGACAAGAGGATGAGTAGCCATTTTAAGATTCTTCTTTCATATTTTTTTCACTTTTGTTTTAAGTTTCCTGTCCCTGGAGATGGGTGAGATGGAAGAAAAGTCTTTCAAGTCTGAGGAAAAACTATTTGTGTCTGAGCAACAGATAGGGAGAAAGGACAGATGGACATTTCAGGAGGATAGAAAGATTGATATAATGAATTTGTGTTCCATTTTTGCTTCATTTTGTCTTGGTTTTGTTTTGCACTATCTTAGAGAGGGGTATCTTTGTCATGGAAATATGGAATTAAAAATTAATAAGAACCAAACTGAAAGTGAATTAAGTAAAGGGCTATAGATAGGAGGCATCTCAGTAAAATCACAAACAGTTCGGGCATACATTAAGACAATACAAAAGTGTAGCCCATGGTTCATTTAAGAGGGGTTGTCAAATATATCACAATGGAACCATCATGGAGAAGATTTTAAAAGGATATAAAAGGAAAGCCCAGGAATGCTGCCAGATGCACGTTACCATTATGGATGTTGGTACAATCTTGTTTGCTTAGTCTAGGAGAAGACATATTATATCAAGTAAAAGAGGAGGCCTCTCAACATAGTCAGAAAGGGGAAGAAAGTTTAAAGCAGAAAAAGCCATCAGGGGAAAAGTTACAACAGGAGACTGCTCTAACACCTTTCTATTACCAGAGGGCATAAGTGTCAAACAACAGCTTCACCTCCATATGCTGGGAGGCCCCCAAACCCTGTAGTTGATAGATGGGATCCTAAGACAAGACCTCGAATATTAGTATGCCCTGTATTTGACCAGGCAGGAATGCACCAAATTCACCATGCTTTAGATTCCAAAACAGTAAAGCAGCTAAAAGAGGCTATAACAACCTATGGTCCCCAAGCACCCTTCACTATAAGCATGGTCAAATCCATTGCCAACTTGAACATGACACCAGCAGATTGGACTAGTATGTGTAAAGCTGTGCTAAATGGAGGACAATACCTGTAATGGAAGGTTGCCAATGAGAAATTTTGAACAGAGATGGCTAGGTGAAATGCAGCAGCCAGGTATCCTCAGAGAAATCTATGTATGTTGTTAGGAAAGGGACCTTATGAGGGTCAGCAGCAACAAATTGCATATGATCCTGCCATATAATCAAAAATTGCTGCAGATGTGGGTAGGGTATGGAAGACTTTAGAAGGACATGGAGATTTACAAGGTCAATTATCTAAGGTAATACAAGGAGCTAATGAACCTTGTGCTGAATTTGTAGATAGGCTTATTCGAACAGCTACCAGAGTTTTTGAGGATACAGAACAAGCAATGACATTCATTAAACAGCTACCCTATGTACAAGCAAACAGATGGTGCAAGGAGGCCATTAGATCATGAAAACATGGAGATTTAAACACATATATTAAATTATATAGAGATATTAATGAACAAGGGCAAGTCTTGGCAGCTGCAGTACAACAGGCTTGAGATGCCATGCCAAAAACTTGCTACAATTGTGAACAAACAAGACATTTTAAAAGGAATTGCCCCATAGCAGGAGTGTTTAACTAAACTAGGTATCATAGGGGTAGAACACTGGGTATTTGCCCAAGATGCCGAAGAGGGAGATACTTGGCTAATGAAAGCTGTTCTTAAACTACCATAGAGGGTACTCCATCATCTGAAAATGGACAAGGACCAGGTATTTACCCACGATATCATGGAGAAAGGCATTGGGCTCCATTGCCAAAAATGGACAGGGGGGCCCAATGCTTCGGGGCCCATGACCACAAATATTCAGGGCACTGGAGAAACTCAGCAACACTATCAGGGTAGTGTCCAGGACACATTGTCCATTAGTTCCCTCACTAGACAAACCAGAGGAAACACAGGATTGGACATCTGCGATTCCACCATAGCAGTACTAACTCCATAGATGTAAGTTCAAATCATTCCCAAAGGGGTAAAAGTGCCTCCTCCCCAAGGAACAGTAGGCTTATTATTGGGACACAGTTCGTCTACTCTAAAAGGACTTATGATAAGTCTGGGAATAATTAATCCCAAATCTGAAGGTGAAATAAAAATTATAGCCAGTTCTCCAAAGGGTATATCAGTAATTTCACCAGGAGATAGAATGCACAGTTATTAATAATACCCAGTATACATGATAAATTTTCCAGTCGTACTGTAGAAAGAGGTCCCAGGGGATTAGGCTCCACAGGTGTAGATTGGGCTCTGATTTCTTTAAATTTAGATTCTCGACCCATGCTAAAACTAAATATTCAAGGACATGAATTTAATGGGCTACTAGATAAGGTGCAGACTTTAGTATCATCTCTCGTCAAGAATGGCCAAAACATTGGCCATTACAACAAGCCACTCAAATGCTTCAAGGTCTAGGAGTAGCGACTATTCCCCATAGAAGTGTGATGGTAATAGATTGGAAGGATAATGAAGGATGTAAGGGAACTATACAGCTATATGTATTGGATCATCTTCCTATAAATTTATGGGGACAATTTGTCATAGATCAATTAGGACTAACATTAACAAATAATATCAATTCAAATGCACCCACTGTTATGGCTAGACAAGGTTTTGGAAAGGAAAAGGATTGCAAGAAAAACGAAAATATATAGTGACACCTATACAAGTAGATCAAGAAATAGATAGACATGGAATAGGTTTTCAGGAGGGGTCACTGAGAAAAGAAAAATTACTTGGAAATCAGAAAGACCAGTATGGGTTCCTCAGTGGCCCCTGACTAAAGAAAAGATAAAAGAAGCTCATGACTTGGTCAGCAACAATTAGCAGAGGAACATATAAAATCTTCTGTGTCTCCCAATAATACTTCCATTTTTGTCATCAAAAAGAAATCTGGTAAATGGATATTATTGCAAGATTTAAGAGTCATTAATAATGATATGGTTATTATGGGACCTGATCAATTGGGGATTTCCAAATTGTCTTCTTTTGCCAAAATATGCTCTATTTTAATTATAGATATTAAAGTTTTTTTTTTTTTTTCAATTCCAATTCATCCTGAGGATAGACCAGGTTTTGCATTTACCATCACTGCACTGAATCATGATGGTCCTGATCAGAGATATGAATGGAAAATACTCCCTCAAGGGATGGCTAACAGCCCAACTATGTGTCAAATTTATGTTAACAAAGTAATCCAGCAACTTAGAAATCAAAATCCTGAACTACAAATATTTCACTATATGGATGATGTATTATTAGCACTCAAAAATAAAAACATATTGCTAGAATGTTATGCCACACTTACAAACTTATTGAAAAATTATAATCTAGAGATAGCAATAAATAAAGTACAATCAAATTCTCCAATTAATTATTTTGGAGTTCTATGATCCTCAACCAAGGTCCGTCTAACAAAAATTCAAATATGAGTAGATCAACTCAGATCACTTAACGACTTTCAAAAGATAGAGGAGACATAAGTTGGATAAGGCCTTATGTACGCATACCAATAGGAGAGTTGTGACTTTTATTTCATATCGTAAAATGTCCATCAGATCCAAATTCACCCCGCATGTTAACGCCTAAAGCAAGAAAGACATTAAAAATCATTGAAACATATATAGAAAATATGCATTTGGATAAAATTGATATAAGTTTACATGTATTATTTATTGTACTACCAACAAAATTATTCCTACAGCAGTATTTTGGCAGGAAGGTCCATTATTATGGAAACATTTATCTTATTCTCCTAAAACTACTCTTACAAATATCCTGAGACTGTAGGAAAATTAATACTCAAAGAATAAAAGCAACAAAGAGAGTGTATGGAATTTCTCCCAATAAAATTATTACTCCACATACTATGGATCAAATTGATGACTTAGCTAATGAGTTAAATACTTGGGCAATAATCATGTGCAAATCTAATGTTTCATTTGATAACCACTTACCATCTAATCCTTTGTTGTCTTTTTGGTCTTTACATCCTGCAGTTTTTTTTCCAAAAATGACAAGAAAACACCTATCATGAAATTTCCAAATATATTCACTGATGGGTAAAATAAAGGTACAGCAGCAGTAGTTACCGCTGATACAACTTTTACATTTTTATTACCCAAACAATCAGCTCAAAAGGCAGAGCATAATGCAGTATTACAAGCTTTTGTGATGTTTAAAGATTCTGTATTTACTTTATTTTCTGATAATCAGTATATAGTTAATGCTATAGTATCAATTGAAGATGCTGGTAGGATTTCCCCTTCCTCTACTGTTTCTCTTTGTTTTCCACTATACAAAGTATAATCTGGGACAGAAAAGATCCATTCTTTATAGGACATATCAGGGCACATACAGGATTGCCTGGAGCCCTTAGTTTGGGCAATGATTTAGCAGATAAAACTACACATGACATACATATTTTCTCTACACTAGAAGAAGCTACAAATTTTCATAAAAGGTTCCATGTCAATGCTAATACTTTACAAAAGTGTTTTAAAAAACTAAGGAACAAGCTAGACAAATAATAAAACAACGTCAAAATTGTGTGACCTCTTAACCACAAGTTAATCTTGGAGTCAATCCTAGAGGATTGATACCTAACCATATTTGGCAGATGGATGACACATACTTGCCAGAATTTGGAAAATTAAAATATTTGCATGTTACAGTTGATACTTCTTCCAGATTATTGATGGGCTCCCTTAATGCCAGCAGAAAAAAAAAAATGAAGATATTATAGCTCATTTCTTACAAAATTTGCCACGGTGGGCGTTCCAAAACAGTTAAAAACAGATAATGCCCCTGGTTATACTTCTACCTCTTTTAAACAATTTTGCTCACCATTTTGCATTACTCATATAACAGGAATCCCATATAATCCACAGGGAGAAGGCATAGTTGAAAGAGCTCATCAAACTATTAAAATGCACTTATTAAAGCAAAAAGAGGGTATTAAGAAGGGGTATACATTCCCCAAAGACAAACTTAAAATAATGCATTTTACTCTAAACTTTTAAAATTTGGATTCATCAGGGCTTAGTGCTGTGGAAAGGCATATGTGTCCAAAAAATGTACGTAAGCACAAGGCACTTTGGAAGGATATTCTAACAGGACAATGGAAAGATCCTGACCCAGTGATTGTCTGTAGTTGGGGGTCTGTTTGTGTGTTTCCACAGGGAGAACAGGAACAGATTTGAATTCCAGAGAGACTAACTAATGCAATTTCTACAGACCAAAAAGAAGATGATTTGGCTCAAATCCATAAGAGCTGATATCCAGAACTCCAGTTTGGCTATCCTTACATCTTCGACAGTGGTTCTCCCACACCTGGAGGCTAATGAAACCATGATGCTTTTTTCAATATCTATTTTATTATTGCCCTTTCCCACAACATGAAATTCTATTTTGTTTTTTGGGCTCATATAGACCTAGGTTAATGTTTTGCTGATTAGTTCTATTTTTTGACTATGGAGTTTTTAAACATTGCAATGGAGATTTCATCTGTATAAAATTATAAGGCCTTTACTATTATGTTATGTGGTGTATGTATTATACTATGTGTGCACACTTGTGTTTTGTGTTGTATGTTTGTATGTGCGTATGTCCATATATCATATATGATTAGCGCTCATGAAAATATGGATTCAAATATTTATTTTTTACTTATTCACGTGATTTAAATAGTTTGATTTTAATTGGGTAAACAGGTGCTGTGGATTGTTTTAATATGTGAACAAAAAGGGAGGTTAACAAATCTGTTTGTTTACTTTCACCTTTCCTTTTCATTATATTTAATAATTATGTTCAAAATAATATAAATTGTTCAGAAAATTGTTTTCTTTTAGTGCCTGCTGGAATGTTACATTTTTTTTCTTTAGCCATCATTGCCAGAATTCCTATCTTCATCCCGGTGCCAGTGAAGACAAAGATAAAACCAAAATAAAGCTTCTGCAATAGCTATCACTGAACAGCTTGCATAACTTCCCTGGACTATGTATTACATGTATGCATTGTGAACTATCTGTTGGTACAGTGACTTGTGGTAGTGCCAGGGTATTTTTGCTGATGTTGTCATTGGTGGTACAATTTTTCCAAAAGGAGCCGTCAATTGGCTTGGTGTATCTTCCTCCCTTCTGCTTGCAATGGTCATTCAACAGGGGTGAGGAAAAGAACCTCAACCCCCCAATGGTACAAAGGCCTATCCACAGGTGTGACTGTATGCTGGACTGGTAGTCAATGACTGGTAAGGTCCAATTGCAATGCTACCAACCTAAGACAGGAGAGCTGATGCCTTGATGTCAGCTCTTCCAATGATGGGTAAGGACCATATGTAGTATTGGACAAGCTAAGACAGGCATGGTCCTTAAGCCACATGCTTGTTTTTTTAATTAAACACAGAGGTTGAGATGTTGAGCATCACAGCCAAAGTGGCCCCAGCAAACTTCCAACTGATTGGTTTACAGCAACCCCAGTAAACTTCCAGCAGATTGGCTCACCGCAGCACCAGCAAACTTCCAGCTGATTGGCTCCTCTACGGTGACTCTCATTGGGCTGTTTCCCCACCCAATCAGATCACAGAGCTGCTCATTGGGAGACTCTTTTGGCTCCACCCACACAACCCAGCCAATTGGCCTCAAGGGTGGGAAGAATTTGGGTTGAGAGGCTCTTGGGAAGAGCGGGTGGTGGCAGTTGGGCTCTGAAGGAATTCTTGGAGAGGTCATGTAGTGCAGCATCAGCATACATTCTAAAAATAAAGTTTGTTCCTGCTTCAAAAGTGGCTCATGAATTGTGCCCAGCCAGACTGTGGCACCCAGGTTTGAGGAGCCTCCCCCCAAGACAGGAAAGTGCACTTTACTCTGGGTGCCGTGGGAGTTCCCCCCAACAATCAGGTTCAAGGGGCCTCCTCCCAAGAGATTCGAGTGCCCACTACACTGGGTTCAATGGGAGCTTCCCATGACACCCAGATTAGAGGGGCTTCCCCCCTAGAAGAGGAGTGCCCTCTACCCTGAGTGCCGTGGGAGATCCCCCTGACACACAGGTTTGAGGGGCTTTTCCCAAAGAGGGGAGTGTGCCCGCTACACTGGGTACCTTGGGAGCTCCCTACGACACCCAGGTTCGAGGGGCCTCCCCCCAAGAGGGGAAAGTGCCCTATAACCTTCGTGCCATGGAAGCTCCCTGCGACACCCATTTTGAGGTGCCTCACCCCTAGAGGGCAGAGTGCCCTCTACCCTGGGTGCATTGGGAGTTCCCCCCTAACACCCAGGTTGGAGGGACCTTCCCTCTAGAGTGGGAAGTGGACTCCACACTAGGTGATATAAGAGAAGCACACTACAGCCAGGTTCAACTACTACCCTAGAGGGGGGTAGTGCCCTCTACCCAGGGTGTCGGGGGAAAAAAACCCTGAATCCCAGGTTACAGTTGGGTACCCCTAGTAGGGGGAGTACCCTCTATTCTGGTTAGCATGGGAGATCCTCCCAACACCCAGGTCGTGGGTCCTAACCCCTAGAGGGGGGAGGCCCTCTACCCTGGGTACCGAAAAATCTCCCCCAACACACAGCTTAGATAAGCCTCTGCCCTAGAGGGGGGAGTTCCCTCTACCCTGAGTGCCATGTTGGTGTGGGAGCTCCCCCAAACACCCAGGTTTGAGGGGCCTCCTTCCGAGAGCAGAGGGCCCTATACCTTTGGTGCCGTGGTGGTATCCAAGCTCCCACAGACACCAAGGTTAGAGGGACCTCCCCCATAGAGGGAAAAGTGCCCTCTAGCCTCGGTGCCTTGGGAGATCCCTCCGACAACCAGGTTAGAGGGGCCTTCCCCTTAGAGGGGAAAGTGCCCCCTACCCTTGGTGCCTTGGGAGCTACCCCCACACCCAGTTTCGAGGGGCCTCCATCCTAGATGGAGGAGTGTCCTCTACCCTGGGTGCCCTGGGAACTTCTCCCAACACCAAGTTTTGAGGGGCCTCCACCAAGAGGGTGGAGTGCCCCCTACCCTGGATGCCTTGGGAGGTCACCCCAACACCCAGGTTCGAGGGGCCTCCCCCCTAGACGGAGGAGTGCCCTCTACTCTGGGTGCTGTGGGAGCTCCCTCTGAAACTGAGGTCAAGGGGCCTCACCCCAAAAGGGGAAATTGCTCTCTACCCTGGGTGGCATGATAGCTCCCCAAGATACCCAGGTTCGAAAGACGCCCCTAAAGGAAGGAGAGCCCTCTACCCTGGGTGCCCTCAGAGATACCCCTGACACACAAGTTATAGGGGCCACCGCCCTAGTGGAGGGAGTGTCCTCATCCTGGAATTCCATATTGTTGTGGGAGCTCCCCCAGACACCCAGTTTTGAGGCACCTCTCCCCAAAAGGGCAAAGTGCCCTCTACCCTGGGGGCCGTGATGGTATCCGAGCTTCCACCGACACCCAGGTTAGAGGAGCCTCCCCCCTAGAGGGGGAAGTACCCTCTACCATGGGTGCTTGGGAGCTCCCACCTACACCAAGGTTTGAGGGGCCTCTACACTAGAGGGGAGAGTGCACTCTACCCTGTTTTCCTTGATGGTGTCCAAGGTTAAGTTAGAGGGGCCTCCCTTCTATAGAGGGGAGTTCCCTCTACTCTGGGTGCTGTGTGTGCTCCCCCTGACACACAGGTTCGAGGGGCCTCCCCCCTAGAGGGGAGAGTGTCCTCTTCCCAGGGTGCCATGGTCATATCTGAGCTCCCACGACACCATGGTTCAATGGTCCTCTTCCCTAGAGGGGGAAGTGCCCTGTACCATTGGTGACTTGAGAGCTCCTGTCAACACCCAGGTTCAAAAGGCCTTTCTCGCAGAGAGGGTGTGCCCTCTACCCTGGGTGTGGTGGGAGCTCCCCCTGACAACAAGCTTCTAGTGGCCTCGCACCAGAGGGGGGAGTGCCCTCTACCCCGGGTGCCCTAGGACCTTCCCCCGACACCCAGTTTAGAGGGGCCTCATTTCTAGTGGTTTCAGTGCCCTGTACCCTGAATGCCATGTAGGAATGGGAGCTCCCTCCCTACAACCCGGTTCAATGGTACTCATCATTAGAGGGGGGTGCCCTCAACCCTGAGTGAAGTGGTAGCTCCCCTGACACCCAGGTTAGATGGGCCTTCCCCCTAGATGAAGGAGTAAACACTACTCTGGGTGCCGTGGTGGTATCTGAGCTTCCCCAGACACCCAGGTTAGAGGGTCTACCCCCTACAGGGGGAAGTGCCCTCTACTCTGGGTGCAGTTGTGGCATCCGAGTCCCCACGACACCCAGGTTAGAAGCGCCTCCCCCCTAGAGGGGAAAGTGCCATCTACCCTGGGTGCCGTGGTGGTATCTGAGCACCCCATGTCACCCAGGTTCGAGCCCCCCCCCAAAGGGGGAGTGCCCACTAGCCTGGGTGCCTTGGAAGATCCATCTGACACCCGGGTTCGAGGGGCCACCCGCCTAGAGGGGGAGTGCCCACTAGCCTGGGTGCCTTGGAAGATCCATCTGACACCCAGGTTCAAGGGGCCTCGCCCCTAGATGGGGATTGCCCTCTACCCTGGGTGCTGTAGGACTCCCCAGCACACCCAGGTTAGAGGGCACTCCCCCATAGATGGGGGAGTGCCCTCTACCCTGGGTGCCTTGGGAGCTCCTTCCGACACCCAGCTTTGAGGGGCCTCAACCCTAGATAGAAGAGTGCCCACTACTCTGGGAGCTGTGGGAGCTCCCCCAGACACCCAGGTTCAAGAAGCCTGCACCCAAGAGGGGAAAATGTCTTCTACCCTTGTTGCCATGGGAGCTCCCTGCAACACCCAGATTCGAGGGGCTTCACCACTAGATGGGGGAGGCCCTCTTCCCTGGGTACCCTCGGAGCTCCCCTGACACCCAGGTTCAAGAGGCCTCACCCTAGACAGGGAGGCCCTCTCCTCTGGGTGCCTTGGGAGCTCCCACCGACATCCAAGTTCCAGACACACAGGTTTGAGGAGCCTCTGCCCTAAGGGTGGAGTTCCCTCTATACAGAGTGCCATGTAGGTGTGGGAGCTCCCCAAGACACAGGTTCGAGGAGCCTCCCCCTAGAGGGCTGAGTGCCATCTACTCTGGGTGCCTTGTTGGTATCCAAGCTCCCGCCAAAAACCAGGTAAGAGGGTCCTCCCCGCTAGAGGGTGAAGGAACATCTACCTTGTGTGCCTTGGGAGCTCCCACCGACACCCAGTTTCCAGAGTCCTCCAAACAACAGGGGGGAGTGCCTTCTACTTTGGGTGCCATGGTGGTATCCAAGCTCCCCACAACACCCAGGTTAGAGGGGCCTCTGCCCTAGATGTGGGAGTGCCCTCAACCCTGGGTGCCATGGTGGTATGCAAGCTCCCCCTGACAGCCAGATTAGAGGGTACTTCCCACTAGATGGGGGAGTGCCCTCTACCCTGGGTGCTGTGGTGGTATCTGAGCTCCCCCTGACAGCCAAGTTAGAAGGGCCTCCCCTCTAGAGGGTGAGAGAACTCTACCCTGGGTGCCATGATGTTATCCGAGCTCCACCTGACACCCCAGTTCGTGGGGCCTTCTTCCTAGAGGGGGGAGTGCCCTCTACCCTAAGTGCCATGGAAGCTCCACCTGACACCCCGGTGAGAATGGCCTCCTGGTTAGAGAGGGGAGTCCCTTCTAACCTGGGTGCTGTGGGAGCTCCCCCCGACAACCTGGTTGGTGGGGCCTCCACCCTAGAGGAGGAAGTGCCCTCTACCCTGGGTTCCATGGATGCTCTCCTCAACACCTGGATCCAGGGGCCTCCCCCCTTAGAGGAGGGAGTATCCTCTACCATGGGTGCCGTGGGAGCTAACCTGACACCACGGTTCCAGGGGCCTCCTTCCTAGAGAGTGGAGTGCCCTCTACCCTGGGTGCCGTGAGAACTCCCCCAAACACCCTGGTAACAGGAGCCTCCCCTGTAGAGGGGGAGTGCCCCCTCCCATGGGTACCATAGGAGCTCCCCCCAAAACATCTGTTCCATGGGCCTTCCCCCAAGAGGGGGTAGTGCCGTCTATCCTGGGTGGTGTCAGAGCTCCCCCAGATCTAGGTTTGAGGGGACACCACCCAAGGGGTAAGTACCACTCTCCTGGGTGACGTGGGGGATCCCCTGGATACACAATTTCAAGTGACCTCCCCTCTATAGCGGAAAGTTCTCTCTACCTTGGGTGCTGAGGTAATATCCAAGCTCCCCCCCGACACCCAGCTTCAAGCCCCCCCCCAGAGGGGAGAATGCCCTCAACCCTGGGTGCCATTTTGGTATCCCACACACTGGAGGGGGTATGGCCCTCTTCCCTAAGTGCCGTGGTGGTATCCGAGCTCCCAGAGGCATCCAAGTTACAGGGGCCACCCCCCATAGAGGAGGGAGTGCACTATACCTTGGGTGCTATGGTTGTATCCGAGGTCTGCCAGACACCTAAGTTACTGGGGCCTCCCCCTTAGAGGGGAGTGCCCTTTACCCTGGGTGCTATTGCTCAATCTGAGCTCCCCCTGACACCCAAGTTAGAGGGGCCTCCCCCCTATAAGGGGGAGTGCCCGCTACCCTGGGTGGCATCGGACCTCCCCCGACATCCAGGTTTGAGGGGCCACCGCCCAAGGGGTAAGTGCCCACTACCTTGGGTGACGTGGGAGATCCCCTGGATACACATTTCAAGGGACCTCCCATCTGGAGCAGGGATTTCCCTCCAACCTGGGTGCTGAGGTAATATCTAAGCTCCCCCAACACCCAGGTTCTAGGGGCCTTCCCCGCAGGGGGGGAGTGCCTTCTACCCTGGGTGCCATTTTTGTGTTCAAGCTCCCAGGTTAGAGGGGCCTCCCCACTTGAGGGGGAATTGCCCTCTTCCCTAAGTGTTGTGGCGTTATCTGAGCTCCCCCCTACACCCAGTTTAGAGGGGCCACCCCCCCAAGAGGGGGGAGTGCCCTCTACCCTGGGTGCCATTGTGGCTTACGAGCTCCCCCAGACAACCAAGTTAGAGAGGCCACCCAATAGAGAGGGTGGAGTGCACTCTTCCCTGCATGCCATGGTGGTATCCCAGCTCCACTAGACACCTAGTTTATTAGGGCCTCCCCCCTAGAGGGGAGTGCCCTTTACCTTGGGTGCCATTGTTCAATCCAAGCTCCCCCCAACACCCAGGTTAGAGGAGCCACCCCCTAGAAGGGGAGTGCCCTCTACCCTGGGTGACATGATGGTATCCGAGCTCCCCCTGACACCCAGGTTAGAGGAGCCTGCCACCTGGAGAAAGGAGTGCCCTCTACCCTGGGTGCCTTGGTGGTATCTGAGCTTCTCTGAACATCCAGGTTAGAGGAGCCTCACCTTTAGAGGTGTGAGTTCCCACTACACTGGGTGCCTTGGTGGTATCCCAGCTCCCCACACATGCAGGTTAGAGAGGCCACTCCCATAGAGGAGGGAGTGCCCTCTACTCTGGGTGCCATGGTAGGTCCCACCAACACCAAGTTTCTGGGGGGAGGCCCTCTTCTGTGAGAGCCGAGTATGTATAGGAGCTCTCCACCAACACAGATTAGAGGGAACTACCCCTAGAGGGGGGAGTTTCCTCTACCCTGGGTGCCCTGGTGGTATCCAAGCTCCCCCTGACACCGAGGTTGGAGAAACCTCCCCCCAGAGGGGGGATTGCCCTATAACCTTGGTGATGAAGTAATATCCTAGCTCCCCCCAACACCCAGGTTCTGGGGGCCTCCCCCCCAGAGGGGGGAGTGCCCTCTACACTGGGTGCAGTTTGGGTATCTGAGTTCCCATAAACCCCTAGGTTAGAGGGGCCTCCCCACTGGAGGGGGGTTGCCCTCTTCCCTAAGTGTCATGGTGGTATCCAAGCTACCCCTACACCCAGGTTAGAGGGCCCTCTCCACTAGTAGGGCGAGTACCCTCTACCCTGAGTGTCATGTTGGTATCCGAGCTGCCCCAGACAACCAGGTTAGAGAGGCCACCCCCATATAGGTGGGAGTGCACTCTACCCTGGGTGTCATGGTGGTACCCGAGCTCCCTCAGAAAAACAGGTTATCGGGGCCTCCCCCCTAGAGAGGGGAGAGCCCTTTACCCTGGTTGCCATTATGGAATCCGAGCTCCCCCCAACACCCAGGTTAGAGGGGCCTCCCCCCTAGAGAAGGAGTGCCCTCTACCCTTGGTGACATGATGGTATCTGAGCTCCCCCTGACACCCAGGTTAGAGGGGCCTACCGTCTAGAAGAGGGAATGCCCTCTACCCTGGGTGCCATTGGAGCTCCCCGGACACCCAAAATAGAGGTGCATCCCACCTAGAGAAGGGAATGCCCTCTACCCTGGTTGCCTGGGTGGTATCTGAGCTTCTCTGGACATCTAGCTTAGAAGAGCCTCTCCCCTAGAGGGGTGAGTTCCCACTACCCTGGGAGCCGTAGTGGTATCCAAGCTCCCCCTGGACATCAAGGTTAGGGGGACCTCCTCACTAGAGAAGGGAGTGTGCTTTCCCATGGGTGCCGTGGTGGCCGGACACCCGGGTTTGTGGGTCCACCCCCCCTAGAAGGGGGAGTTCCCTATACACTGGGTGCAGTGGTGGTATCCAAACTCCGGCCAACACCCATTATAGAGGTGCCTCCCCCATAGAGGTGAAACTACCCTCTACCCTGCATGCCATTTGGCTTGCCCTGACACCAAGTTTCGAGGGGACTCCCCTCTAAAGGGGGAAGTGCCCTCTATCTGGGTGGCATGGGAGCTCCTCCCAACACCTATGTTAGAGGCACATCCCCCCTAGAGGGGGAAGTGCCCTCTACCCTGGGTGCTGTGGTGGTATCAAAGCTTCTCCAAACACCTAGGTTATAGGGACCTCACCCCTAGATGGTGGAGTTCCCTCTACCCTGGGTGCCATGGTTGTAACTGAGGTCTCCCCTGAAACACAGGTTAGAGCGGCCTCCCCCATAGAAGGGGCAGTACCCTCTTCCCTGGGTGCTGTGATGGTATCCTGGCTCCTCTATACACCCATGTTAGAGGGGCCTCCACCCTAGAGTGGGGAGTGCCCTCTACCGTGGGTGCCGTGGTGGTATCCAAGCTCCACCACCACCACCCAGGTTAGAGGGACCTCCATGCTAGAGGGGGGGAGTGCCTCTACTCTGGGTTCCGTGGTGGTATTTGAGCCCCCCCACCCAGACACCAATGTTTGAGGGGCCTCCACCCTAGATGGGGGAGTGCCCTCTAGCCTGGGTTCAGTGGGAGTTCCCCAGACACCCAAATTCGATGGGACTCCACCCTGGAGGGGAGAGTGTCCTTTATCATGTGTGATTTGGGAGCTCCCCCTGACACCAAGGTTCGAGGGTACTCCCCTTAAGAAGGGGGAGTGCTCTCTATGCTGGGTGCTTTGGGAGCTCCCCTGGACACCCAGGTTTTAGAGGCCTCCCTGTAGAGGGGAGAGTTCCTTCTATCCTGTGTACCATGGTTGTATCCGAGCTCCTTCCAATACCCAGGTAGGAGGGGCCACCCTCAAAGAGTGGTGAGTGCACTCTAAGCTGGGTTCCATAGTCATATCCGAGCTACCCCGGACAGACAGGTTTGTGGACCCTCACCATTAGAAGGGGGAGTTCCCTCTACCCTGGTTGCCGTGGTGGTATCCGAGCTCGCCTGGCCACCCAGGTAAGAGGGGCCTCCCCATTAGAGGAAAGAGTGCCCTCTATCCTGGGTGCTGTGAGGGTATCTGAGCTCCCCTCGACACCCAGGTTAGAAAGGCCTTACCCCTAGATGGGGGAGTGCCCTCTACCCTGGACGCCATGGGAGCTCCCCCAGCAGCCAGGTTGGAGAAACCTCCCCCATATATAAAGGAGTGCCCTCTACACTGGGTGCTGTGGTGTTATCCAAGCTCCCACTGACACCATGGTTAGAGAAGCCTCCCTCACTAGAAAGGGAAGTGAACTCTACCCTAGGTGCCATGGTGGTATTCGAGCTTCTCCCAACACCAAGGTTAGAGGGGCCTCCCCCGTAGAGAGGGGAGTGCCACCTACCCTGTGTGCCTTTGTTTTATCCAAGCTGAACACTATACCCAGGTTAGAGGCACCTCCCCCTTAGAGGGGGGAGTGCCTTCTACCCTGGGTGCCTTGATGGTATCCGAACTTCCCCGACACCCAGGTTAGAGGGGCCTCCCCCACTAGAGGGGGGAGCTCCCTTTACGCTGGGTGATATGGTGGTAACCGAGCTCCCGACACCAAAGTTAGAGGGGCCTCCCCACTACAGGGGCTTTGCCCTCTACCCTGGGTGCCATGGTAATATTCGAGCTCCCCTGACATAAAGTTTAGAGGGGCTTCCACCATAGAGGTGGTAGTGCCCTCTACCATGGGTGCTGTGGGAGCTCCCAAAGAGACCCAATTCGAGGGGCCTCTTCCATGGAGTGTGGAATGCCTTCTAACATGGATGTCATGGGAGCTACCCCCAACACCCAGTTTTGAGAAGCCTCCCACCTAGAAGGGAGAGTGCCCTCTACCCTAGGTACAGTGGGAGCTCCTGCCGACACCCAGTTTAAAGAGGCCTCCCCCCTCGATGGGGGAGTGTACTCTACCCTTGGTGCCATGGGAGCTACCACCAAAACCCAGGTTTGATGGGCCTCCCCACTATAGTGTGGAGTGACCGCTACCCTGCTGCTGTGGGAGCTCCCTCCAACAACCAGGTTCAAGTTGCCTCCCCCCTAATAGGAAGAGTAACCTCTTTCCTGGGTGGCGTGGGAGCTCCCCACAACACCCAAGTTAGATGGGCCTCCTCCCTATATGGGGGAGTACCCTCTACACTGGGTGCCCTTGTGGTATCTGAGATCTACCTGACACCCAGATTAGAGGGACCTCCCCTCTAGAGTTGGGAGTGAACTCTACCCTGGGTGCCATGGTAGTATCCGAGCTCCCCCCTAAACACAGGTTACAGGGGCCTCCCCCATAGAGAGGGGAGTACCCTCTATTCTGGGTGCCATGGTAGTATATGAGCTCCTGCCAGCACACAGGTTAGAGAGGTCTCCACCCTAGATGGGGGAGTGCCCCCTACATTGGGTGTCGTCATGGTATCCTAGCTCCCTTGACTCCCGCATACATGGCGCCCCCCCATGGAGGGGGGAGGGTTCTCTAACCTGGGTGCAGTGGTGGTATCCCTGCTCCCCTCGAGTCTCAGGTTCCAATGGCCTCTCCCTAGAGGGGGGAGTGCCCTCTACCATGGGTGACATCAGAGGTCACCACAAAATCATGGTTTGGGAGGCCTCTGCCCTAGAATGGGGAGTGCTCCCTACCATGGGTGCCATGGGAGCTTCCCAAGACACCCCGGTTCTAGGGGCCTCTCTCCTATAGGGGGTGTGCCCCCTATAATGGGTGCCTTGGAAGCTTCCCCCAATACCCAGGTTCTAGGGCCTCCCCCCTAGACGGGGGGTGCCTTCTACCCTGGGTGCCATGGGATATCCCCCAAAACCTCAATTTGAGGGAACTGCTCCCTAGATGGGTGAGTGCCCTCTACCCTGGGTGCTGTGGGAGCTCCCCCTGACACCCAGGTTTGATGGGCCTCCCCCCTATAGGGGAAAGTGCCCTCTACCCTGGGTGCCATGGGAGCTCCCCTGACACCCAGGATCCAGGGGCCTCAGCCCTAGAAGGAGGAGTGTCCTGTACCCTTGGTGCTGTGGGAGCTCCCACCAACACCCAGGTTCGAGGGGCCTCCCCCTTAGAGGGGGAGTGCCCTCTACCCTGGGTGCCGTGGGAACTCCCCCTTAGAGGGGGTGTGACCTCTACCCTGGCTGCCGTGGGAACTCCCTCTGACACCCAGGTTCGAGGGGCCTCCCCCCTAGAAACGGGAGTGCCCTCTATACTGGATGCCAGTGGGAGCTCCCCCTGACACCCAGGTTCTAGGGGCCTCGCCCTTATAGGGTGTAGTGCCCTCTACCATGGGTGCCATGGGAGTTCCTTCCAAAACCCAGGTTTTAGGAGACTACTTCCTACAGCCAGGAGTGCCCTCTAACCTGGGTTCCAGGGTGGTATCTGACTCCCCTGACAACCCTGTTTGAAGGGCTTCACCAATAGAGTGTGGTGTGCCCTCTACCCTTGGTGCCAGTGTGATCTTCATGAGACATCCAGGTTTGAGAGGCCTGCCCCCAGAGTAGGGAGTGCCTTCTAAACTGAGTGATGTGGTGGTATCCGATCTCCCCCCACACCCTGGTTTGAGAGGCCTCCCCTCTAGAGGGGGGTATTCCTTCTACCCTGGGTGCCATGGGATTTCCCCCCACACCCAGGTTCGAGGAGCCTCCCCACTAGAGGGGAGAGTGCCCTCTACACTGGGTGATGTGGTGTATCGGATCGTCCCCCAACAACCCAATTCGAGGGGCCTCCCTCATCGAGGGGGAAGTGCCCTCTACCCTGGGTGTAGTGGGAACTCCCCCTGACACCCAGGTTTGAGGGGCTTCCCCCCCCCCTAGACGGGGGAGTGCCATCTACCCTGGGTGCCTTGGGAGCTCCCCCTGACACCCAGGTTTGAGGTGCCTCCCACCTAGAGGAGGGAGTGCCATCTAACCTGGGTACCTTGGTGGTATCCAAGTTCACACGACACCCCGGTTCAAGGGGCCTTCCCCCTAGATGGGGGTGTGCCCTCTACCCTGGCTGCCATGGGAGGACCCCCACCATCCAGTTTCAAGCTTCCTTCCCCATAGAGGGGGGAGTGCACTCTACCCTGGGAACGTGGGAGCTCCCCTGGAAACTCAGGTTCGAGGGGCCTCCCCCCTATGGGGGGAGTGCCCTCTAACTTGGCCTCCGACCTAGAGGGGAGAGTGCCCTCTACCCTGGCCTCCCTCCTAGAGGGGCAAGTTCCCTCTATCCTGGGTACAGAGGTAGCTCGCATGGACACCCCAGTTTGAGGGGCCTACCCCCTACAGAAGGGAGTGCCCTCTACACTGGATGCTATGGGAGGACACCCACCACCCAGTTTGAGGGGTCTTCCCTCTAAAGGGGGGAGTTCCCTTTATCCTGGGTGCCACGGGAGTTCTCCCCAAAATCCCGGTCGAGGTGTCTCCCCCTTAAAGGGGTGAGTGCCCCCTCCCATGGGTGCCATGTGCTCCTCCCACACCCCGGTTCTTGAAGCATCCCCTCTAATGGGGGAGTGCCTTCTACCCTGGGAGTCATGGGAGGTTCCCCTGACACCCAGATTCAAGGAGCCTCCTCCCTAGAAGTGGGAGTGTCCTCTACCCTGGTTTCTGTGAAATCTCCACTTGACAACCAGGTTTGAGGGGCGTCCCCCCCTAGAGGGGGGAGTGCCCTCTACCCTGGGTGCTGTGGGAGCTCCCACCTACACAAAGGTTTGAAGGGCCTCCCCCCTAGAATGGAAAGTTTCCTCTACCCTGAATGGTGTGAGAGCCCATCAACACCCAGGTTTGAGGGACTCCCCCTTAGAGAGGGGAGTGCCCTCTACTCTGGGTGCCATGGGAGATCCTCCTGACACCCAGGTTCCAGGGGCCTTCCCCTTAGAGGGGGGGAGGGCCCTCTACCCTGGGTGCAGTGGAAGCTCCCTCCAACACCCAGATTAGAGGGGCCTCCTTCCTAGAGGGTGGAATGCCCTCTAACATGGGTGCCGTGGTGGTATCCAAGTTCCCCTGACACCCCTGTTCGAGGGGCTTCCCCCCTAGAGAGGGTGTGTACTCTACCCTCGGTCCAGTGAGAGCTCCCTGCGACACCCAGGTTCAAGGGGCCTCCCCCCAAGAGGGGGGAGTGCCTTCTAAACTGATTGACTTTCTGTTAGCCGAGGTGCCCCCGGCACCCGGGTTCGAGGGGCCTCTCCTTTAGAGGGGGTTGTAACCTCTTCCCTGGTTACCCTGGGAGCTTCTCCGACACCCAAGTTCAAGGAACCTCTCCCTAGAGGGGAGAATGCCCTCCACACTTGGTGACATGGTGGTATCCGAGCTCCCTCCGACATCCTGATTTCAGGGGTCTCGTTCCTAGAGGGGGGAGTGCCCTCTACCCTGAGAGCCATGGGATCTTCCCCAACAGCCAGGTTTGAGGGGCCTCCCCCCTAGAGGAGGCATTGCCCTCTTACATGGGTGCCAAGGGAGCACACCCCAAACCCTAGTTTTGTGGGGGCCTCTTCCCTAGGGGGGTACTTCCCTGTACTCTGGGTGCCCTGGGAGCACCCCCTGACACCCAGGTTCATCGGGCCTCCCCGCTAGTTGGGGAAGTGCCCTCTACCGTGTGTGCCGTGGTGGTATCTGAGCTCCCCCGACACCCTGATTGGAGGAGCCTTCCCCCTAGATGGTGGTGTGCCCTCTACCCTGGGTGCTGTAGTTTCAAGTGACCTTGCTATGAAAGTGGGGAGTGCCCTCTACACTGGGTGCCCAGAAATCTCCCCCTGACACCCCAGTTCAATGGGCTTCCCCCCTAGGGGAGGGACTGCCCTCTACTGTGGTTGCAGTGGGAGGTCCCCCACACCCAGTTTTGAGGGCCTTCCCCCCTAGAGAAGGGAGTGCAGTCGACCTTCAGTCTCGTGGGAGCTCCCCACACACACCCCAGTTGGAGGGCACTCTCCCCTCTAGGGAGAGGGGAGAGTGCCCCCTAGAGGGGAGAGTGCCCCCTACCCTGGGCGTTGTGAGAGCTTCCACTGAGAGCCAGGTTGGAGAAGCCTACCCCTTAGAGGGGGGAGTGCCCTCTTCACTGGGTTGCATGGGAGCTCCCCACCCCACACCCAAGTTTGACGGGCCTCCCACCTAGATGGGGGAGTGCCCTCTCCCCTCTATACCTTGGTGGTATCCGAGCTCACCCCGGCACCAGGTTAGAGGTGCCATCCCCCTAGATGGGGAGTGCCCTCTACCCTGGGTACCATCATGGTATCCGAGCTACCAATGACACCCAGGTTAGAGGTGCCTTCCCCAGAGAGGGGGGGAGTGAACTTTACCCTGGGTGTCATGGTGGTGTCCGAGCACCCCTTGACACCCAGGTTAAAGGGGCCTCAACACAAGAGTGGGGATTTCGCTCTACCCTGGGTGCCATGGTGGTATCCGAGCTCACCCCGACACCCAGGTTACATGGGCCTCCCCCACTAGAGGGGGAAGAGCTCTCTGCCCTGGGAGCAATGGTGGTATCCGAGGTCTCCCCTAAACACAGGTTCGAGGGGGCCACCCAGGGATGGGGAGTGCCCTCTATCATGGGTGGGGTGGGAGCTCATCCAGACAGCCTGTTTTGGGGGGCCTCCCTCCTAGAGGGGGAGTGTCCTCTACCCTGGATGCTGTGGGAGCTCATACTGACATCCCAGTTGGAGGGTTCTCCCCCCTAGAGGTGGGAGTGCCCTCTAATGGGAGCTGGACCAGACACCCCAGTTCAAGGGGCCACCTCCTAGAGGAGGTTATGCTCTCTACACTGGCTTTTCTGGGAGCCATAGACACCCCATTTCAAGGGGCCTCTGCAATAGAGTGGGGAGTATCCTCTATCCTGTGTGCCCTGGGAGCTACACCCAACAACAAGGTTCCAGGGGCCTTGCCGCAGTCTGGATGGGCACAAATCATGAGCCACTGAAGCAGGAACAATCTTTATTTCTGAACTCCACCAGCACACCTCACACACACTCCCCAGGAATTCTCTCCAACCACGAGGCTCATCCAGGAATAAGCACCCAGAAATATCCCCCTCCAGCACTTCCCCAACCAATGTGAACTCTCTGGGAATCCCCGGTGAGAGCTCAACTGTAACTCAAGGGAACTCCGCAAGAACTCCCTGGCATCACCTCTTAACCACTACTTCTGGCAAAATGCTATGCATCATCCTGACTTGGCTGTGGCCCTCAACATCTCCCCCCTTCTGTTTAATTAAACAACAAGCAATGTGGTTTAGGAACAGAGCCTGTTAGGCTGTCCAATACTACACAAGATCCATACCCATCATCGGATGAGCTGACCTCTAGGTTCAGCCTCCTGTCTTAGGTTGGTACCACTGAAATTGGATCATACCCATCACTGACTACCGGTCCAGCATACAGCCACACTTGTGGATAGGCCTTTGCACCAGTAGGGGTGGGGGGGTGAGGTTCTTTGCCTCACCTCTGTTGGCCCCAAATTTGGCCTTTTTACCAGTGGGGGTGTGAGGTTCTTTGCCTCACCTCTGTTGGCCCAAAAATTTTAGACCACCACTAGCAGAAGGGAAGAGGATACAGAAATGCCATGACACCAAGCCAATTGACAGACCCTTTGGAAAATTTGTACCACCGATGACACCATCTGCAAAGATATGCCAGCTCTACAACAATTCCCTGCATCAACAGATATTTCACAATGCATACAAGTGACACAGAGTCCAGGCAAATTCTGCAAGCAGTTCAAAGCAGAGAACTAATGGACATCAATATGTCCATTTCCTCACAAAGTAAATCAACACCTTGATTGAGCATTACATGTTGAGTTATTATTCATTGATGCATCAGTTTATTCAGTTTGTTGTGATAACTATTGAAGAAGCTGTAGTTTGGTTTTATCTTTGTCTTCATGGCACAGTGATGAAGATAGGAATTCTGCCAATAATGCTAAATAAAAATTATGTAACATTCCAACAGATACTAAGAAAATAATTTTCTGAACAATTTACATTATCCTGAACAGAATTATTGAATATAATGAAAAGGAAAGATGAAAATAAACAAACAGATTTGTTAACCTCCTTATTTGTTCACATATTAAAACAATCCTCAACAGCTGTTTACCCAATTTAAATTAAACCATTAAAATCAAGTGAATAAAAAAAAAATTCGGATCCATTTTTTTCATGAGCGCTCCTCATATATGATATATGGACATAAGCACACACAGACATACAACACAAAACACAAGTGTGCAAACAAACATACAACACATAAGACAATAGGAAAGGCCTTGTAGATTTACACAGATGAAATCTCCATTGCAATGTTTAAAAACTCCACAGTTAAAAAATAAAACTGATCAGAAAAACATTAACCTAGGTCTGTATGAGCTCAAAAAATAAAATAGAACTTTATGATGTGGGAAAGGGCAATAATAAAATAGATATTGAATAAAAGCATCCTGGTTAATCACTGTTAAGATGTAAGAATAGCCAAGATTGAGATCAGGATATCAACTGTTATGGATTTAAGTCAAATCATCTTCTTTTTGGTCTGTAGAAATCGCTTTGGATAGTCTCTCTGGAATCCAAATTGGCTGTTGTTCTCCCTGTGGAAACACACAAACAGAACCCCGACTCCAGACAATCACTGGGTCAGGACCTTTCTATTGTCCTGTTAGAATATCCTTCCAAAGAACCTTAGGCTTATGTACATTTTTTGGCCACATATGCCTTTCCGCAGCACTAAGCCCTGATGAATTCAAATTTTAAAAGTATAGAGTAAAAAGAGGTATTTTAAGTTTATCTTTGGGGGATATATACCCCTTTCCAATTCCCTAATTTTGCTTTAATAAGTACATATTAATTGTTTGATGAGCTCTTTCAACTATGCTGTGTCCTTGTGGATTGTATGGGATTCCTGTTATATGAGTAATGCAAAATGGTGAGCAAAATTGTTTAAAAGAGGTAGAGATATAGCCAGGACCATTATCTGTTTTTAACTGTTTTGGAACACCCACAGTGGCAAAATTCTGTAAGAAATGAGCTATAATATCTTTAGGTTTTTTTTTTTTTTCCCTCTGGCATGAAGGGAGCCCATCAAAAATCCAGAAGAAGTGTCAACTGTAACGTGCAAATATATTATTTTTTCCGAATTCTGGCAAGTGTGTGAGGTCCATCTTCCAAATATGGTTAGGTATCAATCCTCTAGGATTGACTCCAAGATTAACTTGTGGTTAAGAGGTCACACAATTTTGACGTTGTTTTATTATTTGTCTAGCTTGTTCCTTAGTTTTTTAAAACACTTTTGTAAAGTATTAGCATTGACATGGAACATTTTATGAAAATTTGTAGCTTCTTCTAGTGTAGAGAAAATATGTATGTCGTGTGTAGTTTTACCTGCTAAATCATTGGCCAAACTAAGGGCTCCAGGCAATCCTGTATGTTTCCTGATATGTCCTATAAAGAATGGATCTTTTCTGTCCCAGATTTAACTTTGTATAGTGGAAAACAAACAGAAAAAAGTAGAGGAAGCAGAACTCCTACCAGCATCTTCAAGGGATAGTATATCATTAACATTATACTGTCTAACAGAAAATAATTCAATACAGAATATTTAAACATCACAAAAGCTTGTAAAACTGCATTAAGCTCTACCTTTGGAGCTGATTGTTTGGGTACTAAATTGTAAAAGTTTGATCAAAGGTAACCACTGCTGCTGAAACATTATTTGACCCATCAGTGAATACATTTGGAGCATTCATGATAGGTATTTTTCTGTCATTTTTGGTAAAACTACATGATGCAAAGACCAAAAAGACAATAATGGATTATATGGTAAGTGGCTATCAAATGAAACATCAGATTTACACATGATTATTGCCCAAGTATTTAACTCATTAGCTAACTCATCAATTTGATGCATAGTATATGGAGTAATATATTTATTGGGAGGAATTCCAAACACTCCCTTTGCTACTTGTATTCCTTTGAGTATTAATTTTCCTACAGCCTCAGGAAACCTAGAAAGAATGGTGTTAGGAGAATAAGATAAATGTATCCACAATAATGGACCTTCTTGCCAAAATACTCCTGTAGGAATATTTTTGTTGGTATTAGAATAAATGATAAAGGAAAACTCATATCAATTCTATCCAAATGCATATTTTCCATATATGTTTCAATAATTTTTAATGCCTTTCTTATTTCAGGCGTTACCATGCAGGGTGAATTTGGATCTGATGGAGGACCTTTTAGTATATCAAATAAAGGTCCCAACTCTCCTGTTGGTATTCCTAGATAAGGCCTTATTCAATTTATGCCTCCTAATAACTTTTGAAAGTCATTAAGTGATTTGAGTTGATCTACTAGTATTTGAATTTTTGGTGGATGGACCATGGTTGAGGATAATAGAACTTCTAAATAATTAATTGGAAAATTTAATTGTAATTTATATATTGGTATCTCTAGATTATATTTTTTTAATAAATTTGTAAGTGTGGCATAACATTCTAGCAATGTGTTTTGTATCTTTGTGTGCTAACAGTTCATCATCCATATAGTGAAATATTTGTAGTTTAGGATTTTTATTTCTAAGTGGCTGTATTGCTTTGTTAACATAAATTAGACACATAGTTGGGCTGTGAGCCATCCCTTGAGGGAGTACTTTCCATTCATATCTCTTATCAGGACCTTCATGACTCAGTGCAGGGATAGTAAATGCAAAACCTGGACTATCCTCAGGATGAATTGGAATTGAACAAAAATAAAATCGTTAATATCTATAGCTAAAACATACCAGGTTTTTGGCAAAGCAGACAATTGAGGAATCCCTGATTGAGCAGTTCCCATAATAACCATCTCATTATTAATGGCTCTTAAATCTTGCAATAATCTCCATTTACCATATTTCTTCTTAATGACAATAATAGGAGTATTATAGGGAGATATGGAAGGTTGCATATGTCCCTCTGCTAATTGTTGTTTGACCAGGTCATGGGCTGCTTGTATCTTTTCTTTAGTCAGTGGCCACTGAGGAACCCATACTGGTCTTTCTGATTTCAAAGTAATTTTTATTGCTTCAGTGACCCCTTCTGAAAACCCAATCTATGTCTATTTATTCCTTGATCTATATGAATTGGTGCTGCTATACTTTGTTCTTGTTCTCCTAATCTTTTTTCTTTCCTGAAACCTTGTCTAGCCCTAAAAGTGGGTGCATTTGGATTGATGTTATTTGTTAATGTCAAACCTAATTCATCTAGGACATCTCATCCCCATAAATTTATAGGAAGATGATCCAATACATGTGGCTGTATAGTTCCTTCACATCCTTAAGGATCCTTCCAATCTAATACCATTACACTTCTATGGGGATTAGTTGCCACACCTAGGCCTCAAAGTGTTTGAGTGGCTTGTTGTAACGGCCAATGTTTTGGCCATTATTGAAGAGATATGATGCTAAGGTCAGCATCTGTATAATGTAGCCCATTAAATTTATGTCCTTGAGTATTTAGTTTTAGCATTGGGCAAGAATCTAAATTTAAAGACAGCATAGCCCAATCTACATCTCTGGAGCCTAATCCCCTGGAACCTCTTTCTATACTACTACTGGAAAATTTATCATGTAGGCTGGGTATTATTAACAACTGTGCTATTCTATCTCCTGGTGAAATTACTGATATACCCTTTGGAGAACTAGCTATAATTTTTATTTCACCTTCATAATTGGGATCAATTGCCCCGGGAGTTATCATAAGTCCTTTTAGAGCAGAAGAACTGCATCCTAACAATAAGTCTTCTGTTCCTTGGGGAAGAGGTCCTTTTACTCCTGTGGGAATGATTTGAACTCCCACCTCTGGAGTTAGTACTGCTCTGGCCAAGGTGCAGATGCCCAACCCTGTGCTCCCTCTGGTTCATCTGATGAGAGATCTGATGGATAATGTGTCCTGGGCACTATCCTGATGGTGTTGCTGGGTTCCTCTATGGTGTTTCTGGGTTCCTCCAGTGTCCCGTATATTTGTGGTCATGGGCCCCAGATCATTGGGCCCCCTTGTCCGTTTTTTGCCAATGGAGCCCGATGCCTTTCTCTATGATATTGTGGGTAAACACCTGGTCCTTGTCCGTTTTTTGATAATAGACTACCCTCTATGATGGTTTGAGAATGGCATTCATTATCCCAATGTTTCCCTCTATGGCATCACGGGCAAATACCCGATATTCTACTCCTTTTGATATCTAGCTTTGTTAAACTCTCCTTGTATGGGGCAATTCATTTTAAAATGTCTTGTTCACAATTGTAGCATGTTTTTGGCCTGGCATCTAAAGCCTGTTGTACTGCAGCTGCAAAGACTTGCCCCTGTTCATTAATATCTGTACATAATTTAATATATGTGTTTAAATCTCCATGTTTCCATGGTCTAATGACCTCTCTGCAGCAACGATTTGCTTGGTAATAGCCAGTTGTTTAATTAATGGCATTGCTTGTTCTGTATCCCAAAAATCTCTGGTAGCTGTTTCAATAAGCCTATCTTCAAATTCAGCATATGGTTCATTAGCTCCCTGTATTACATTAGATAATTGACCTTGTAAATCTCCATGTCCTTTTAAGTCTTCCATGCCCTTACTGCATCTGCAGCAATTTGTGATTATATAGCAGGATCATATTCAATTTGTTGCCATTGACCCTCATAAGGTCCTTTTCCTAACAACATATCTAGATTTCTTTGAGAGTAACATGCTGCTGAATTTTGCCTAGCCATCTCCATGCAAAATTCCTCATTGGCAACCTTCCATAACAAATATTGTCCTCCATTTAGCACAGATTTACACATGCTAACCCAATCTGCTGGCCTCATGTACAAGTTGGTAATGAATTCGACCATGCTTATAGTGAAGGGTGCTTGAGGACCATAGGTTGTTACAGCCTCCTTTAACTGCTTCACTGTTTTGAAATCTAAAGCATGGTGAATTCGCTGCCCTCCTGCCTGCTCAAATACAGGGCATACTAATCTCTGAGTTCCTGTCTCAGTATCCCATCTATCAACTAAGGGGGTTGAGGGCCACTCAGCTGTCTCTATAGGTGCAACTATTGGTTCAATTATGCCCTCTGGTGATAGAACTGTGTTAGTAGCAGCCTCCTGTTGTAGCTTTTTCCCTAATAGCCCCTTTTCCTTTATTTTTTTTTTCCTCTGTCTGACTAGCTCGAGAGACCTTCTCTATTGCTGATCTAAGATGTCTTTCTCCATGGTCTGAACCTCTAACAATTTACTTAACACCTTTTTGGTTTGTTTTTTACTAATTTCCAATCTACTATAAAGATAACACAACCCAAAAAGATAACACAAAACAAAACTGAAACAGAATGAAACAAAAACGGAACAAAAAATAGTTGTATCAATTTTCCTATTTTCTTGATATTTGCATTTTTGGTCTATTTCTATCTCTTCCTCAGGGGTGAACAACTTCAAACCTTGAGCCAACCATTTTTCCCAGTTTGCCTGAGAAAGTTCTAGGGATAGGCAGCTTGAAACAAAAACAAAACAAATCAAAACAAGAACACATTGTTTTTTTGAAATGGTCACCCATTCTCTTGCCTTTCCTTAGGGGCGAGCACTTACCCCCGAGCTTCAGGCATTTCCCCCACAGGCCGCCATATGCCGCAGTCTCGCTGGGCAGAAATCCTGAGCCACTGAAGCAAGAACAAACTTTATTTCTGAACTCCACCAGCACACTCCGCACAAGCTCCCCTGGAATTCTCCCAAACCACAGGAGCTGTCCAGGAATCAGCAGCCAGAAATATCTCCCTCCTGGCACTTCCCCAACCAATGGGAAATCTCTGGGAATCCGTGGCAGAGATCAACTAGAGCTCAAGGGGAACTCTGCCAGTACTCGCTGGCATCACCTCTCAACCACTACTTCTGACAAAAATGCTATGATTTTTTCCCCTAGAGGGGGGGAGTTCCCTCTTCCCTGGGTGGGGTGGGAGCTCCCCTGACACCCAGGTTTGAGGGGCCTCCCTTCTAGAGGGAGGAGGGTCCTCTACTTCGGTGCTGTAAGAGCTCCCCCCTATGCTCAGTTTCTAGTGTCATCCCCCTAGAGGGGCTAGTGTCCTCTACCCTGGGTGCCTTGGGAGCACTCCTAGAGGGGGGAGTACCCTCTAGCTGGGTGCCATGGGAGCACCCCCACACACAGGTTCGAGGGACCCCCAATCTAGAGTGGGGAGTGCCTTATACCCTGGGTACCATGGGAGCTCCACCCGACATTCAGTTTCTGTGGGGTCTCCCCCCAAAACCCATTGGGGGGGGAGGAGTACCCTGTACCCTTGGTGCTTTGGGAGCTTTCCCCAACTCCAAGTTTCGAGGGGCATCCCTTCTAGAGGGGGGAGTGCTCTCTACACTGGGTGCCCTGGTGGTATCCGAACTCCTCCTGACACCTAGGTTAAAGGGGCCTCCCCCCTAAGAGAGGGGAGTGCCCTCTACCCTGGTTGACATGGGAGATGCCCCGGACACTCCTGTTCTAGGGACCTCCTCACAGGAGGGGGGAGTTCTCTGTAAACTGAGTGAGGTGGTGGTATCCGAGCTCCCTTTGACACCCCGGTTTGAGGGGCCTCCCCTCTGGAGGGGTTTGTGCCCTCTACCCTGGGTGCCATGGGAGCTCCACTGAAACCCAATTTCAAGAGCCTCCCCTCTAGAGGGGAGAATGCCTTCTACACTAGGTGACATGGTGGTATCCAAGCTCCCCCCCACACACCACAATTTCTTGGGTCTCCCCCCTATAGGGGGAAGTGCCCTCTACCCTTAGTGCCTTGGTTTGAGGGGCCTCCCCCTAGAGGGGGCATTGCCTTCTACTTTGGGTGCCAAGGAAGCACACCCCAAATCCCAGGTTTGAGGGGCCTCTTCCCTAGAGGGGGTAGTGCCCTATACTCTGGGTGCCCTGGGAGCTCCCCGTGACACCCAGGTTCGAGGGGACTCCCCCCTAGTTGGGGAAGTGTCCTTTTCCCTGAGTTCTGTGATGGTATCTGAGCTCCCACTACACCCTGTTGGGAGGGGCCATACCCCTAGACTGGGGTGTGCCCTCTACCCTGGGTGTTGTAGTTTCAAGGGACCTCTCCACTAAATGGGGGAGTGCCCTCTACACTGGATGCCCAGGGATCTCCCCCTGACACGCATTTTGAGCGGCTTCCCCCATAGACTGGGGACTGCCCTCTACCCTGTGTGCTGTGGGAGGTCCCACCAACACCCAGATTTGAGGGGCTTCCCACCTAGTGAAGGGAGTACTGGCGACCCTGGGTGCTGTGGGAGCTCTCCCTGCACCCCAGTTCAAGGGCCCTCTCCCCTAGAGGGGGGAGTGCCCCCTACCCTGGGTGTTGTGGGAGCTTCCACTGACAGCCAGGTTTGAGAAGCCTACCCTGTAGAGGGGGAGTGCCCTTGTCACTGGGTTGCCTGGGAGGTCCCACCGACACCCACATTCGAGGGGCTTCCCCCCTAGAGAAGGGAGTGCCGTGAGTGCCATTGGAGCTCCCGCTGACAGCCCGGTTCAGGGGCCTTCTACCCTAGAGGGGTGAGTGTCCTCTACCATGGGTGGCATTGGAGTTCCTTCTGACTCCCAGGTTCGAGGGGCCTCCTCCCTAGAGGGGGGATTGCCCTCTACCCTCAATGCCATGAGTTCCCCCCGACACCCCGGTTGGAGGGGCCTCCCCACAGAGGGGGGAGTGCCCTCTACAATGGGTGGGGTGAGAGCTCCTCCAGAAAACCTGGTTCGAGGGGCCTCCCCCCTAGAGGGTAGAGTGTCCTTTACCCTGGGTTCTGTGGGGTCTCCCCCCAACACCCAGGTTTGAGGGAACTCCCCTGTAGACGTGGGAGTGCTCTGTACTGTGGGTTCTGTGGGAGCTCCCCCTACACCCAGGTTCAAGGGGCCTCCCACCCAGAGGGGTGAGTGTCCTCTACCCTGGGTTCTGTGAGATCTCCCCCTGACACCCAGGTTTGATGTGCCTCCTCCCTAGAGGGGGGGGTGTCCTGTGCCTTTGGGGCCTTGGGAGCTCTCCCAGACACCAAGGTTCGAGAGGCCTCCCTCCTAGAGGACGATTGCCCTCTACACTGAGTGGGGTGGGAGCTCCTCCAGACAACCCGGTTCGAGGGGCCTCCCCCCTATAGGGGGGAGTGTCTTCTACCCTGTGCTCTGTGGGATCTCCCCCCAACACCCAGGTTGCAGGGGCCTCCCCCTTGGAGAGTGGAGTGCCCTCTACCCGGGGTGGCGTGGGAATTCCCCCCGACACCCATGTTTGAGGGGCCTCCCACCTAGAGGGGAGAGTGCTGTCTACCCTGGGTGCTCTGTTTGCTCCTTCCACACCCAGGTTCGAATGGCCTCCCCCCTAGATGGGGTAGTGCCCTCTACCCTCTGTACAGTGGTGATATGGTATCCAAGCACCCCATGACACCCAGGTTAAAGGGACATTCCCCCTGGAGGCCGGAGTGCCGTATACCTTGGGTGCTGTGGTCATATCCGAGCACCCCCCACAACCAGGTTCCAGGGGCTTCCACCAGAGAGTGGGGAATGCCCTCTATCCTGGGTGCCTTGGGAGCTTCCTCCATCACCTAGTTTCAGGGGCCTCCCCCTAAGGAAGAATGCCCTCTACCATGAGTGCTGTGGTGGTATCCTCATTAACCCCAACACCCAGGTTTGAGTAGCCTCGCTAATAGAGGGGGGAGTGCCCTCTACCATGGGCGCCATGGGAGCTCCCCATGTAACCCAGGTTTGAGGGGCCTTGGCCCTAGAAAGTGGATTGCTCTCTACCCTCGGGGCCTTTGGAGTTCCCCCCCGTAACCCAGGTTCCAGGGACCTCCCCACTAGAGGGGGGAGTGCCCTCTACCCTGGGTTCTCTGGGAGCTCACCCTGCAACCCCAGTTTGAGGGCCCTCGCCAAGGCTGGGGGAGTGCCCCCCTATGCTGTGAGCCATAGGAGCTCCCCCCAGACATCCGGGTTTGAGGGGCCTTCCCTTTATTGGGGGGAGTGTCCTCCACCCTGGATTACATGGGAGCTACCCTGTAGACCCCAGTTTGAGGGGTCTCCCCTCTATAGGGGGGAGTGCCCCCTAACCTGGGTGCTGTGGTGGTATCCGAGCTCCCCGTGACACCCAGGTTCGAGAGGCCTACCCCATAGAGGGGGGAGTGCCCTCTACCCTGGTTGCCTTGGGAGATCTCCCTACACCCAGGTTCCAGGTGCCGTCCCTCAAGAGGGTTGAGTGCCCTCTAAACTAAGTGATGTGGTGGTATCTGAGCTCACCCCGACACCCCAGTTCGAGGGGTCTCCCTTCTAGTTGGGGGAGTGCCCTCGACCCTGGGTAACATGGGAGCTCCCCCCGACAGTCCGGTTTGTGGGGCCTCCCAAAAAGAGGGGAAAGTGCCCTCTACACTGGGTTCCATGGGAATTCCCCCCACACCCCGGTTTGAGGGTCCTCCCCACTAGAGTTGGGAGTGCCCTATACCCTGAGTGCCGAGTAAGTGTGGGAGCTACCCTCAACACCCAGGTTACAGGGGTCTCCCCTCTAGAAGGGGTATTGCCCTCTAATCTTGGTGCCTTAGTGGTATCCGAGCTCCCCCCATCACCCAAGGTCAAGGGGCCCTCACCCTAGATGGGGTGTTTGCCCTCTACCCTGGGTGCCTTGGGAGCTACACCTGACACTCAGGTTAGAGGGGCCACCCCCTAGAGGGGAGAGTTCCTTCTACACTGGATGCCCTGGGATCTCCTCCAACATCCTGGTTCAAGGGGCCTCCCCCCTAGAAGGGGGACTGCCCTCTACTATGGGTGCCATGGGAGCTCCCCCCGACACCCTGGTTCTAGGGGCCTCCCCCTGAGAGGTGGGGTGCCTTCTACCCTGGGTGCCATGGGATATTCCCCCGACACCCAGGTTCCAGGGGCCTCCCCCAAGAGGGGGGAGTGCCCTGTAAATGGAGTGACGTGGTGGTATCTGAGCTCCCCCCGACACCCTGGTTAGAGGGGTCTAACCTCTAGATGGGGGAGTGCCTTCTACTCTGGGTGCCATTGGAGCTCCCCTGACACCCAATGTCGAGAAGCCTTCCCCCTAGAGGGGAGACAGCCCTCTACACTGGGTGCCATATTGGTATCTGAGATCCACCCAACACCCTGGTTCGAGGGGCCTCTTCCCTAGAGGAGGGAGTGCCCTCTACCCTGGGTGCTGTGGGAGCTCCCCTGACACCCTGGTTCAAAGGGCCTCCCCCCTAAAGGGCAGAGTGCCCTCTAGTCTGGGTGCAATGTGAGCTATGCCCAACACCTAAGTTCAAGCGGTCTCCCCCTAGAGGGTGGAATGCCTTTACCCTGGGTACCATGGGAGCTCCCCCTGACACCCAGGTTCCAGGGTCCTCCCCCCTAGAAAGGGGATTGTCCTCTAACCTGGTGCCCTGGGATCTTCCCCCGACACCCAGGTTTGAGGGGCCTCCCCCCTAGAGGGGGCAGTGCCCTCTACCCTGAGTAACATATTAGCACACTCCAACACCCAGTTGTGAGGGTTCTCCCCCCTAGAGGGGCGAGTGCCTTCTACCGTTGGTCCAGGAGCAACCCCTGAAACCCTGGTTCATGGGGCCTCTTCCCTGGTTGGGGGAATGCCCTTTACCCTGTGTTCCAATGAAGCTCCCCAACACCCAGGTTCCAGGTGCCTCCCCCCTAAAGGGGGGAGTGCCCTCTACCCTGTGTGCAGTGGGAGCTCCCCTCCTGACACCCAGGTTCGAGGGGCCTCCCCCAGAGGGGGGAGTGCCCTCTATCCTGGGTGGGGTGGTTGCATCCAAGCTCCCCAGAAAAACAGATTTGAGGGGCCTTCCCCTTTGACAGGGGTGTGCCCTCTACCCTGGGTGCTATGGGAGGTCCCCCTTACACCCAGTTTTGTGGGGCCTCCCCACAGGAGGGGGGATTGCCCTCTACACTGTGTGCCCAGGAATCTCCACCCAACATCCTGTTTCCAGGTGCTTCCCCCTAGAGGTGGAGTGCCCTCTACACTGGGTGCCGTGGGAGGTGCCCCTGACACCCAGTTTCAAGGGGTCTCCCCCTAGAGAAGGTAGTGCCCTCGACCCTGGGTGCCATGGGAGCTCCCCCTGAAACCCTGGTTCCAGAGCCATCTTTCATAGAGGGGGGAGTGCCCCCTACACTGGGTACCATGGGAGCTTCTCCTGACAGCCAGTTTCAAGAAGCCTTACCCCTAGAGGGGGGAGTGCCCTCTTACCTGGATTGCTGGAGAGCTTCCCCTCCTGACACCCAAGTTTGAGAGGTTTCCCCCCTAGAGGGTGGAATGCCCTTTACCCAGGGTGTTGTGGGAGCTCCCCACACACACAGGTTAGAGGGCCTCCCACCTAGAGGTGGGGTGTCCTCTACCCTGGGTGTTGTGGGAGCTCCCCCCAACACCCAGGTTCGAGGCCCACTACCCTAGAGGAAGGGGTGCCCCCTACCCTGGGTGTTGTGGGAGCTTCCACTGACAGCCAGGTTTGAGGGGCCTCCTCCCTAGAGGGGGGAGTGCCCTCTATCCTGTTGCATGGGAGTTCCCCTTGACACTCAGGTTCGAGGGGCTTCCCCCCTAGAGAAGGGAGTGCCGTCCACCCTGGGTGCCATGGAAGCTTCCCCCAACACCTCAGTTCGAGGGCCCTATCCCCTAGAAGGGGGAGTGCTCTCTACCCTGGGTGTTGTGGGAGCTTCCACTGACAGCAAGGTTCGAGAAGCCTACCCTCTAGAGGGGGGAGTGCCCTCTTCCCTGGGTTGAGTGGAAGCTCCCCTGACACCCAGGTTCAAGGGGCCCAGAGGGGAATGCCCTCTACCATGGGTAGCATGTGAGATCCTTCAGAGTGCCTCCTCCCTAGAGGGGGGAGTGCCCTCTACCCTTGGTGCCATGGGAGTTACCCCCAACACCCAGGTTTGAGAGCCCTCCACTCTAGAAGGGGGAGTGCCCTCTCCACTCGATACTGTGGTGGTATCGGAGGTCACCCCGGCACCCAGGTTAGAGGTGCCACCCCCATACATGGGGAGTGTCCTCGAACCTGGGTGCCATCATGGTATCCAAGCTCCCACAACACCCAGGTTAGAGACCTCTCCCCCATAGAGCGGGGAGTGAACTCTACCCTGGGTGCCATGGTGGTATCAGAGCACCCCTTGACACCCAGGTTAAATGGGTCTCAAACCAAGAGGGAGTTTGAAGTTACATGGGCCTCCCCACTTACAGGGGAGAGAGCACTCTAGCCTAGGTGCAGTGACGGTATCCGAGCTCCCCACAAGACCAAGGTTCCAGGGTCTCCAACCTGAGGGGGAGTGCCCTCTACCCTGAGTGCTGTGGGAGCTGGTCCAGACAACCCTGTTTGAGGAGCCTCCCCACTAGAAGGGGGAGTGCCTTCTACCCTGGGTGCTGTGGATGCTCGCCCAGACACCCTGGTTTGAGGAGCCGCCCCTCTAGAGGGGGGGGGGTGCACTTTACCTTGGGTGCCTTGGGATCTCCCCCACACCCATTTTAGAGGCTCCTCCCCCATAGAGGGGTGAGTGCCCTATGCTGGATGCTATGCTGGTATCTGAGAACCCCCTGACACTCAGGTTTGAGGGGCCTCACCCCTAGAGTGGGGAGTTCACTCTACCCTGCGTTGTGTGGTCTTATCCGAGCTCCCCACAACACCCAGGTTACATGGGCCTCTGCCTGAGAGGGGGAGTGCCCTCTACCCTGGGTGCAGTGGTGGTATCCGAGGTCCCCCTGACACACAGGTTAGAGGGGCCTCCCCCCATGGTGGGAGTGCCCTCTACCTTGAGTGCCATGGGAGCTCGCCTGAACAACCCGATTCAAGGGGCATCCACCCTAAAGGGGGAAGTGCCCTCTACCGAGGTATCTGAGGGATCTCTCCCAGACACCCCTGTTCGAATGGTCTCCCCCCTAGAAGAGAGAGGGCCCTCTACACTGTTTGCCCTGGGAGCTCCCAATGACACTTCGGTTCCAGTGGCCTCCCACTTAGAGGTGGGGAGTGCTTTTTTCCCTGGGTGCTGTGGGTGCTCCCCCCGACACCCAGGTTCCAGGGGCCTCCCCCCTAAAGGAGGGGAGTGCTCACTACCCTGGGTGCCATGAGAACTGCCCCTATGCCCAGTTTTGAGAGGCCTCTCCCTAGAGGGTGGAGTGCCCTCTACCCAGGGTGCCATGGGAGCTCCCTCCAACACCCAGGTTAGAGGGGCCTCCTCCTAAAGGATGGAGTGCCCTCTACAATGGGTGTCCTGGGAGCTCCCCATGACACCCATGTTCGGGGGGCCTCCCCCCTAGAAGGGGGAGTGCCCTCTACCCTGAGTGGCCTGGGAACTCCCCCCTAGAGGGGGGAATGTCCTATTCCCTGTGTTCCAAAAGATCTCCCCCAACACCCAGGTTTGAGGGTCTTATCCCCTAGAGGATGGAGTGCTCTCTACCCTGGGTTCCCAGAGATTTCCCCAACAACCCCGTTTTGAGGGGCCTCTCCCTTTGCCATGGGAGCTCCCCAAAAATCTCCATTTGAGGGGCCTCCCCCCTAGAGGAGGGTGTGCCCACTAAAATGGGTGCCATGGGAGCTCCCCTCGACACCCCGGTTCTAGAGGCCTGCACCCTAAAGGGTGGAGTGTCCTCTAACCTGAATGCCCTTGGAGCTCCCTCAACACCCAGGTTTGAGGGGCCTCCCCTCTAGAGAGCAGACTGCCCTCTATGGTATGTGCGGAGTAGGTCTGGGACCTCCCCCCGACACACAAGTTAGAGGGGCCTCACCCTTAAAGAGGGCAGTGCCCTCTAACCTGGGTGCAACGGTGGTATCCAAGCTCACCACATCTCCCCGATTTGAGGGGCTTCCACACTAGAGGCTGGTGTGCCCACTACTCTGGGTTCTGTGGGAGCACCCCCTGTCACCCAGTTTCGAGGGGCCTTACTCATATAGGGGAGAATGCCCACAACCCTGGGTGCTGTGGTGGTATCCGAGCTCCCACACACACACCCCGGTTCGAGGGGCCTCCCCCCCAGACGGGAAAGTGCCCTCTACCCTGGGTGCCATGGGACTTCCCCCTAACAACCCAGTTTAAGGGGCCTCCCCACCAGAGGGATAGTGCCCTCTACCCTGGTTGCCATGGGAGCTCTCCCTGACACCCCTGTTCGAGGAGCCACTGCCTTAGATGGGAGAGTGCCCTCTACAATGGGTTCCCTGGGATCTCCCCCAAAACATGGGTTCAAGGGGCCTCCCCCCTAGAGGGGGGAGTGCTCCCTACCATGTGTGCTGTAGAAGTTCCCCACACCCCGACACCCTGGTTCTAGGGGCCTCCCCTTTAGATGGGTGTCTCTACCCTGCATGCCGTGGGAGCCACTATGACGCCCAGGATCAAGGAGCCTCCACCCTAGATTGGGGAGTGCCCTCTACTGTAGGTGCTGTGGGAGGTCACCCCTATACCCAGGTTTGAGGGGCCTCCCCCCTAGAGGGGGGAGTGCCCTATACCATGGGTGCCATGGGAGCTTCCCCTGACACCCAGGTTCTGGGGACTCCCCCCTAGAGGGGGGAGTGACCTCTACACTGGGTGCCATGGGAGCTCCCCACGACACCCAGGTTCAAGGAGCCTCGCCTCTAGAGAGGGGAGTGCCCTCTACCCTAGGTGCCGTGGGAGCTCCCCCTCAACACCCAGGTTCTATGGGCCTCCCACCTAGAGGGGAAGTACTCTCTATCCTGGGTGCCATGGGAGCTGCCCCCGACACCAGGTTTGAGGGGCCTCCCTCCTAGAGGGGGAGTTCCTTTTAGCTGGGTGCCTTCAGAGCTCCCACTGATACCCCAGTTCCAGGGGCCTTGCCCCTAGAGTGGGGAATATCCTCTACCCTGGATGCCCTGGGAGCTCCGCCTGACACCCAGGTTTGAGGGGCCTCCTCCCAGAGAGGTGAGTGCCCTCTACACTGGGTGCTGAGTAGGTGTGGGAGCTCCCCTGACACCCAGGTTAGAGGGGCCTCCCTCTTAGAGAGGGCAGTGCCCTCAAACCTGCATGTCGTGGTGGTATCCGAGCTCCCCCATCAACCCTGTTTGAGGGGCTTCCACCCCAGTACCCTGGTTGCCGTGGGAGCAACCCCTGACACTCCGTTTCCAGGGGCCTCAAACCTAGAGGGGACAACGCCCTCTACACTGGGTGCCAGTGGGAGCTCCCCCCCGAACACCCAGGTTTGAGTGCCCTCCCTCTTAGCAGGGGGAGTGCTCTCTATCCTGGGTGCCATGGTGGTATCCGAGCTCCCCCTGAATCCAGGAGGCCCCTGTAACCTGGGTGTCTGGGTGAGCTCCCAGGGCACCCAGGGTAGAAGGCACTCCCCCCTCCATCAGGGAGGCCCCTGTAACCTGGGTGTTAGGGTTAGCTCCCAGGGCACACAGGGTAGAGGTCCCCACCCCCCCCATAGGGGAGGCGTCTGAAACCTGGATATCGGGGGAGCTCCCATGGAACCAAGAGTGGAAAGCACCCAGAGTAGAGGACACTCCCACATCCAAGGGGCGGCCCCTGTAACCTGGGTCTGGGGGGAGCTCCCAGGGTAGAGGGCACACCCCCCTGGGGGTGGCCCTGTTACTATGGTGTTGGGGGGAGCTCCCATGACACCAGTGTAGAGGGCACTCTCCCCTCCATGGGGGAGACCCCTATAACCTGGGTGTCTGGGAGAGATCCGAGGGCACCCAGGGTAGAGGGCACTCCTCCCTCTAGGGTATGGCTTCTGTACCCGGGGTGACGGGGGAGCTTCCATGGCACCCAGGGTAGAGGTCACTACCCCCTCCAGCAGGGAGGCCCCTGTAACCTGTTTTTTGTGTGATATTCTAGGGCCCCCAGGGTAGAGGTCGCTTTCTTCTCTGGGGGGGGGCTGTAAACTGTGTGTCAGGGAGAGCTACCAGGGCACCTAGGGCATTGGGCACTCTTCCCTCCATCACGGAGGCCCCTGTAACCTGTGTCTGGGGGAGCTAACTGGGCACCCAGTGTAGAGGGCACTCCCCCCTCCATCAGGGAGGCCTCTGTAACCTGGATGTAGGGGCAGCTCCCAGGGCACACAGGGTAGAGGTTCCCCCCCCCATAGGGGAGGCGTCTGAAACCTGGATATCGGGGGAGCTCCCATGGAACCAAGAGTGGAAAGCAATCCCCCATCCAGGGAAGATGTAACTGTGGTGTCAGGGGGAGCCCCCAGAGTACCCAGGGTAGAGGTCCCTACCCCTCCAGGGGGGAGGCCCCAGTAATCTTGGTGTCAGGAGTCTCCAAGTGCACCCAGGGTAGAGGACACTCCTCCGTCCAGGGTGGAGGCCCTTGTTAACTGGGTGTCTGGGAAACCTCCCAGTGCAACCAGGGTAGTGGGCTCTTCCTCCTCCAATGGGGAGGCCCCTGTTACCTGGGTGTCTGGGGGAGCTCCCAGGGCACACAGGGTAGAGGGCACAACCCCCTCTAAGGATGTCACCCAGGGTAGAGGGCACAATCCCCTGTAACCAGGATGTCAATGGAGCTCCCAGGGAACCCAGAGTAGAGGGCACTCCGCCCTCAAATGGGGAGGCCCCTATAACCATGGTGTCTGGGGAAGTTCCCAGGGCACCCAGTGTAGAGGTCACTCCACCACCCGGGGGGAGACCCCTGAAACCGGGGTGTCTGGGGGAGCTCCTATGACACCCAGGGTAGAGGGCACTCCCCCCTCCAGGGGGAAGGCCCCCTAACCTGGGTGTAGGGCAAGCTCAGATACCACCACAGCACCCAGGATAGGAGGCACTCCCTCCTCCAGGAGGGAGGCCCCTTCAACCTGGGTGCAGGGTGGAGCTTTAAAGTCACCAGGGTAGATGGATGTCCCACCTTCAGGGGGGGAGGAACCTCCAAACTGGGTATCCAGGGGATTTCCTACATCACACAGGGTAGATGGAACTACCCCCTCGAGGGGGGAGGCCCCTCTAACCTGGGTGTCAGGGGGATTTTCCACAACACCCAGGGTAGAAGGCACTCCCCCCTCCAGGGGGGAGGCCCCTCTATCCTGAATTCAGGGGGAACTTGGATACCACCATGTCCCTTAGGGTAGATGGCACTCTCTTCTCTAGCGGGGAGGCCCCTCTAACCTGGGTGTCGGGGGGAGCTTCCACGCCACCAAATTTAGAGGGAACTCACTCCTCTAGGGGGGATGCCCCTCCAATCTTGGTGTCAGGGGAAGGGGGGAACTCCCACAGCACCCAGGGTAGAAGACACTCCCCCCCTCCTAGGAGGAGGACTCTCCATCCTGGATGTCAGGGGGAGCTCCCATGCCACCCAGTGTAGAGAGCACTCCCCCATCCACAGAGGTGGCCAGTCCTACCTGGGATTCGAGGGGAGCTCCCACCCTACCCAGGGTAGAGGGAACTCCCCCCTCCAAGGGGGGGGCATCCCAACCATTGTGTCGGGGGAGCTCCCACATCACCCAGGGTTGAGGGCACTCTCCTCACCTGGGGGGAGGACTCTGTAACATGGGTGTTGGGAGGAACTAGGATACCACAACTGCACCCAGGGTAGAGTAAACTCACCCAACCAGGGGGGAGGCCCCTGTAACCTGGGTGTTGCAGCGAGCTGCATACCACCACGTCACCCAGGTTAGTGGGCACTCCACGCTCCAGATGGGAGGCCCATCTAACCTGGGTGTCAGGGGATCTTGGATACCACCAAGGAACCCAGGGTGAAGGGCACTCCCCCCTCCAGGGAGGAGGCCACTCTAACCTGGGTGTTGGGGGGAGCTGGGATACCATCACTGGACCCATGGTACAGGGCACTCTCCCCTCCAACGGGGAGGCCCCACTAACCTGGATGTTATGGGGACCTCGGATACCACCACAGCACCCAGATTAGAGGGCACTCCCTCTTTCAAGGGGAGGACCCTCTAACCTGGGTGTCGAGGGAAGCTCGGATACCACCACAGCATCCACGGTAGAGGGCACTCCCTCTTCCAGGGGCGAGGCCCCTCTACCCTGGTTGTTGGGGGGAGCTCCGACGGCACCCAGGGTAGTGTGCACTCCCTCCTTTAGGGAGAAGACCACTCTAACCTGGGTGTACGGGGGGAGCTCCCACAGTACCCAGGGTAGAGGGCTTTCCTCCAACCAGGGGGAAAGCCCCTCTAACCTGTGTGTTGTGGGGAGCTTCTCAGCATCCAGGTTAAGGGCCCTCCCCGCTCCAGGGGTAGGACGCTCTACCCTGTGTGTCTGGGGGAGCTTGTATACCAACATGACACCCAAGGTAGAGGGCAATCTCCCCTCCAGGGGTTGGCCCCTCCAACCTGGGTGTCAGGGGGCTCCCAAGGCACCCAGGGTTGAGGGCACACTCGCCTTACGAGGGAGGCCACTCCTTCCTGGGTATCTAGGGAATCTCCCACAGCACCCAGGGTAGAGGGCAGTCCCCCCACCAGGAAGGAGGCACCTACCTGGGTGTCAGAGTGACTTTACATGGCACCCAAGGTAGAGGGCACTTCCCCCTCCATTGAGGAGGCCCCTCCAACTTGGGTGTCATGGGGAGCTCCCATGGCACCAGGATAGAGGGCACGCCCCTCCAGGCGGGAGGCCCCTGTAACCTGGATTCGGTGGAACTCAGATACCACCACGGCCCCATGGTAGAGTGTACTCTTCTTTCAGGCGGGAAGCCCCTGTAATATGGGTGTTGAGTGGAGCTCACACAGCACCAAGGGTAAAGGGCACTTCACCATCCAGGTGGGAGGCCCCGCTACCCTGGGTGTTCGTGGCAGCTCTGATACCACAACGGCACCCAGGGTAGAGGGCACTCCACCTTTCAGTGTGGGAGGCCCCTCTAACCTGGGTGTTGGGGGGAGCTCAGATATTACCACAGCAACCAGGGTAGAGACCACTCCCAGCTCCATGGTGGAGGCCCCTCTAACCTGGGTGTCAGGGGGAGATCAGATACCAACACGACTCCCAGGGTAGAGAGGACTCCCTCATTCACTGGGGAGGCCCCTCTAACCTTGGTGTTGGTGGGAGCTGGGATACCAACACAGCACCCATGGTAGGGGACACTCCCCCCTCCAGGAGGGAGGCCCTTCCATCCTGGGTGTCCAGGGGAGCTCCCAAGGCACCCAGGGAAGAGTGCTCTCCCCCGACCAGGGGGTGGCCCCTCCAACCTGGGTGTTGGGGGGGATTTTGCATGGCACCCAAGGTAGAGGGCACTCCACCCTCCAGTGGGGAGGCCCCTCCAACCTGGGTGTCCTATGGAGCTCCAATGGCACCCAGGGTAGAGGGCACTCGCCCCTCCAGGCGGGATGCCCCTGTAACCTGGATTCAAGTGGAACTCGGATACCACCACAGCCCCCTCGGTTGATGGCACTCTCCCTCCAGGGGGAAGCCCCTCTAATCTGGGTGTCGAGTGGAGCTTTCATGGTACCTTAGGGTAGAGGGCACTTCTTCCTCCAGGGGGGAGGCCCTTCTAAACTGGGTGTCAGGGGGGGTGCTCTGATACCATCACAGTACCCAGGGAGAGGGCACTTTCTCCTCCAGTAGGGAGGCCCCTCCAAGCTGGGTGTCACCGGGAGCTCCAAAGCCACCCAGGGTACAGGGCACTCCCCACTTCAGGTAGGAGGCCCCTCAGATCTGCGTGTAGGGCCAAGCTCCCACACCATGCAGGTTGGAGGGGACTATCCCCTCATGGGGGAGGCCCCTCCAACCTGGGTGTCTTGGGGAGCTCCCACGCCGCCCAGTATAGAGGGAAATCCCCACTCCATGGGGCAGTCCCCTCCAACCTGGGTGTCAGGGGGAACTCCCATGGCACCCAGGTAGAGGGCACTCCCCCTTCCAGGGGGGAAGCCCCTCCAAACTGGGTGTCAGAGGGAGCTCCCTCACCATCCAAGGTAGAGGGCACTCCCCCCTCCAGAGGGGAGGCCCCTCCAACCTGGTTATGGGGGGGGAGAAACCACAGCAACCATTGTAGATTGCACTCCTTGCTTCAGGGGTGAGGCCCCTCTAACCTAGTTGTTGGGGGGAACTTGACACCCATGGCACCCAGGGTAGAGGGCACTCTCCCCTCCAGGGGGGATGCCCATCTAAAGTGGGTGTCAGGCAGTGCTCGAATACCACCTCGGCACCCAGGTTAGAGGCCATTCCCCCCTCCAGGTGGGAAGCCCTGCTACACTGGGTGTTGGTTGGAGGTCTGATATCACCAAGGAACCCAGGTTAGAGGGCACTCCACCTTCGATGGGAGAGGCCCTTCTAACCTGGGTGTAGGGGGAGCTCAAAACCACCATGGAACCCAGGGTAGAGACCACTCTCCCCTCCTAGGTGGAGGCCCCTCTAATCTGGGTGTTGGGGGTAGTTCAAATACCACCACAGCACCCAGGTTAGTGGGCACTTCACCTCCAGGGGGGAGGCTGCTCTAATCTAGATGTTCGAGGGAGTTTGGATACTACCACGTAACCCAGGGTGGACTGCACTCCCCCCTCCATGGGAGAGGCCCCTCTAACCTGGGTGTCAGGGGGAGCTCAGATACCACCATGGCATCCAGATACAGACCATCCCCCCCTAAATGGGGGAGGCCCCTCTAATCTGGGTGTCAGGGGGAGCTCGGATACCACCATGGTTCCCAAGGTAAAGGGGACTCCCTCATCCAGTGTGAAGACCCCTATAACCTGGGTGTAGGGGGAAGCTCCCATGGCACCCAGGGTAGAGGGCACTCCCCCCTCCAGCGGGGAGGACTCTCTACCTTGGGTATCGTGGGGAGCTTGGATACCACCCTAGCACCCAGGGTAGAGTGCACTCGCCCCTCTAGGGAGAAGGCCCATCCATCCTGGGTGTCGGTGGGAGCTCTCTCACCACCCAGGGTAGAGGGCACTCCCCCCTCCAGGGGGGAGCTCCTCTAACCTGGTGTCAGGCGGAGCTCCTACAGCACCCAGGGTAGATAGCACTCTCCCCTCCTAATGCAAAACCTAACACTAAAACTAACCCTAACCTAACCCTAATCCTAGTTGTAACCCTAACACTAACCCTAACCCTAACATACAATATCGCTAACCCAAACACTAACCTTAACCCTTACCATAATCCTAACACTAACCCTAAAACTAACCCTAAACTTCATCATAATCCTAACTGTAACCCTAACTCTAACCATAAATCTAAGAACACCCTAACACTCTAACAGTAACCCTAAACCTAACCTTAACTTAAATGCTAAACCTAACACTAATCTTATCGTAAAACTAACCCTAATACTAAAACTAACCCTAACCCTATCCCTAAACCTAAACCTTACCCTCACCCTAATACTAAGCCAAACACTAACCCTAATCCTAAAACAAACCCTAACACTAAATCTAACCCTATCCATAACCCTAAATGAAACATGAACGAACCAAAATCCCAAAGCCTACCCTAATCCTAACACTTACCCTACACCTAACCCTAATGCTAACACTAACCCTAACCCTAATCCAAACCCGAATCCTAACACTAACAATAAACCTAATCCTAAGACTAACCCTAACATTAACCCTAATCCTATCCCTAACACAAATCCTAATTCTAACACTAACACTAACCCTAACACGAACCCTAATACTAAACCTAACCCTAACTGTAATCCGAAACCTAATGCTAGAAGTAAACTTAACCCTGACCCCAACTCTAACACCAACCCTAACCTCAACCTAATAAACCTAATACTATCCTGAACCCAAACCGTAACACTAAAACTAACCTAAACCTAACACTAACACATACCCTAACACTAACACTAACAGTAACCCTAACCAAAACCATAACATCAAAACTAACCCTAACCCCAACCCTAACCTCTAAGTAACCCTAAACCTAACCATAAACCTTAACCTATCATTAACCCTAAACCTAACCCTAACCCTAACCCTAACCCTAACCCTAACCCTTACCCTAACAGTAACACTAACCCTATCGCTTACCCTAACACTAACTGTAAACCTAACCCTAACACTGACACTAACCCTAATTCTAAACCTAACCATAACCATAACCCCAACCCTAACCCTAACACAAACCCTAACCCTAACCCTAACACTATTTCTATCCCTAACCTGAAACAAAATCCTAATACTTTTACCATAAACCTTAACCTGACACTAACCCTAACCACAACCCTAAACCTTACCCTAACGTTCACCCTAACCCTAATCCTAATCCTAACCCTAAAACTAACCCTAACACTAACCCTAACCCTCTTTCTAACACTAACCCTAACATTAACCCTAATGCAAACCCAAACCCTAACACTAATCCTAATTCTAACCGTAACCATATCCCTAACATAAAATTTAACCCTAACACTAACCCTAACCCTAAAAATAACTCTAATTCTAATCCTAACCCTAACTTTAACTGTAACCTTAAACCTAACACAAAACCTAACACTTACCCTAACCCCAACCCTAACCCTAACCAGAACACTAAACCTAACCCTAACCCAACTCTAATCCTAAACCTTACCCTAACCATAACCTGAAAATTAACCCTAACCCTTACCCTAAGCCTAACACTAATCCTAAATCTAATCTTAAACCTAACACTAACACAAAAACTAACCCTAACTCTAACACTAACACTAACTGAAACTTAACCCTAACCCTAACAATAACCCTAACACTATCCTTAACGCAAACCTAACACTAACACTAACCCAAACCCTAACCCTAATCCTACCACTAAACCTAACTTAACACTTACTGTAACCCTTATCCTAACCATAAACCTAATCCTAACACTAATCCTAACCCTATCCATAACCCGAACTCAAACAATTTACCTAACCCTATCTTAAAACTAAGGCTACCACTAAGCCTAACCCTAAGACTAACCCTATCCTTAACCTGAAACTTGACCATAATGCTAACCTTAACACTAACCCTAAAACTAACCCTACTTTAACACTAAACCTAAACCTAACCCAAACCCTAACACCAGCCATAACCATAACCTTAACCCTAACACTACCCCTAACCCTAATGCTAATCCTAACCATAATCCCAATCCTAACCTAATTCTAAATCTAACCCTAACACTAACACTAAAGCTAACTCTTAAAATAACCCTAACACTTACAATAAACCAAATTCTAAACCTTATCATAAAACTAACCCCAACACTAACCCTAACACTAACCCTAACCTAATCCTATCCATATGTTACACTAAACCTAAACCTAATCCTAACATTAACACTTATCCTAAACCCTTCCCTAAACCCAACACTAACCATAACCCTAACCCTAACTCTATTTATAACCATAACACTTACCCTAACCCTAAAACTAACCCTAACAGTAACCCTAACCCTAACACTAAAACTAAAATTAACCCTAACCCTAAGATGAGTCAGAACCCTAATCCTAACACTAACCCTAGATGTAACCCTAACCCTAACCCAATCAATAACACTAATCCTAACCCTAACACTAACCCTAACACTAAAACTACCCTAACACTATCCCTAATGCAAAGACTAACACTAACAATAATCCTAACTCTAACCCTAATCCTAATCGTAACCCTGACACTAACACTAACCCTAACATTAACCCTAACACAAACCCGAACTCTAAACATAACACTAAACCTAACCCTAACCCTAACTCTAACACTAAACCTAACACTAATCTTAACCCTAACCCTAATTCTAAATGTAACCCTAACACTAACACTAACCCTAATCCTAACACGAACTCTAACATTAACCCTATCATTAACCCTAAATCTAACTTTAACCCTAACACTAATCCTAACACTAACACTAACCATAAACCTAAAAGTAAACCTAACCCCTAACTTACCTAACCTTAAACTTTACCCTGACTCGAACAATAAACCTAACAATAAACCTAACCCTAATCATAAACCTAACACTAACACTAACGTAGCCTTAACACTAAACCTAAAACTAACCCTAACCCTAAGCCTAATGCTAAACCTAACTCTAACCTTAATCCTAACCCAAACAATAACCTTAACACTCACCCTATCCTTAAACCTAACCCTAAATACAACACTAACTCTAAACCTAACCCTAAGATAAACCTAACCATAACCCTAACACTAAACCTAGCATAAACCCTAATCCTAACCCAACACTAACCCTAACTCAACCCTAACCTAACCCTAACATTAATCCTAACGCAAACCCTAACACTAACACTAAACCTAACACTAATCCTAAACTTAAATCTAACCTAATACTAATCCTAACCCTAATCCTAACCCTAATCCGAACCCTAACCCTAAACCTAACCTTAACTTAAATCGTAACTCTAACCCTAAAAAATGTCTAACCTTAACCCTAACACTAAACCTAAATCCAACCCTAACTTTAAAACTAACCCTAATTCTAACCGTACCTCCAACACTAATCCTAACCCTAACCCTAACCCTAACCCTTAGGCTAACACTAACCATAAACCTGAAACTAACACTAGCACTAACCCTAAACCTAATCCTAACCCTAACCATAACACTAACCATAACCCTAACCCTAACACTAACTCTAAACCTATCACTAACCCTAACCTATCCTTAACCCAAACCCTAACCCAAACCCAAACATTAACACCAAACCTAAACCTAACCTAACCCTAATACTCACACTAAACCTAACCTTAACATGAACTGTAACCTAACTCTAACACTAACCCTAATGGTAAACATAACCCTAACCCTAAGACTACCCCTAAACTTATTCCTAAGCCCAACCCTAACACTAACTGTAACCATAAACCTAACCCTAACACTAACTCTAACACTAACTCTAATGCAAAGTTTAACACTAACACTAACGCTAACCAAAACCCTAATAATAACTGCAACACTAGCCTTAACCCTAAACCAAACCCTAACACTACCTGAAACATAACCCTATCCCTAACACTAATCCTAACCCTAACCCTAACCCTAACAATCACCATAACATTAACCCTAAATTTATTAACCCTAACCCTAACACTAACCTTAAACCTATTTCCAAACCTAACACTATACCTAAACCTAACCCTAACACTAACCCTAACTATAACCCTAACCTTAACACAAACCCTAACACTAACACTAACCCTAACCCTGTCACTAAAACTAAACCTAACAAAAACCTAACATTAACTCTTAACCTAACCTTAAAACTTACCCTAACCCGACACTAACCCTAACTCTAACCTTAAACATAACACTAACCCTAATACAAAACCTAACCCTAACCATAATCCTAAATGTAACATTAACCCTAACCCTATCACTAACCCTAAAACTAACCCTAATCCTAACCTTAATGCTAAACCTAAATCTTACCCTAAACCTAACCTTAAATCTTAACCTAAACCTAACTCTAACACTAATCCTAACACGAACTCTAGCTCTACACATAACAGTAAATATAACCCTATCCCTAACCTTAACACTAACACTAAATCTCTCACTTACCCTAACACTATTGCTAAAAATAACCCTAATCCTAATTTAACAGTAACACTGACCCTTGTCATAACCGTAACATGAACCCTAACCCCAGCCCTATTACTAATCCTAAAGCTAATGCTAACCCTAACATTAACCGAAACACAAACTCTAACCCTAATACTAAACCTAAACCTAATGCACACCCTAACACTAACACTAACCCTAGCCTTAACCCTAATCCTACCCATAAACCTAATCTAACACCTACTCTAAAATAAACCTAACACAAACCCTAACCCTAACAGTAACCCTAAACCTAACCCTAAATCTATCCCTAACACTAACACTAAACCTATCCCTAAACCTAACACTATACCTAAACCTAACCCTAACCCTAACCCTAACCCTAATACTGACTCTAACCATAACCCTTACCTTAACCCAAACCCTAATGCTAACACTAACCCTAACCCTGTCCATAAAACTAAACCTAACAAAATCCTAACACTAACCCTTAACCTAAACATAAAACTTACCTCAACCCCAACATGAAGCCTAACTCTAACCTTAAACATAACAATAACCCTAAGACAAAACCTAACCCTAGCCAAAACCCTAAACGTAACACTAACACTAACCCTATCACTAACCATAAAACTAACCCTAATCATAACCCTAATGATAACCTTAACTCTAACTCTAAAACTAACCCTAAGATTAACCCTAAACCTACTCTAACACTTACCCTAAACCTAAACCTAACAAAACCCTATCACTAACCTTAACCTAACACAAACCCTATCACTAAGCAAAACATTATCATGAACCCTAACCCTAACACTAACACTAATTCTAACCCTTACCCTAACACTAACACTAAACCTAACCTTAACTCTAACATTAATTCTAACTCTAACTCTAAACCTAACACTATGATGAACCTTAACCCTAACTCTTACAGTAACCATAACACTAACCCTAACACTAAAACTGACCCTGACACTAACACTAACCCTAAACCTAACCCTAACATTAACCCTAAACATAACTCTAACAATAACCCTAACCCAATCAATAACACTAATCCTAACACTAACACTAACCCTAACACTAAAACTAACCATAACACTAACCCTAACCCTAACACAAACCCAAATGCAAACTCTAACACTAATCCTAACACTAACCCTAATCATAACTGTAACCCTAACCCTAACACTACCCTAAAACTAACCTTAACACAAAAATATAACCCTAAACCTAACACTAAATCTCACCCTAACCCTAACACTAACACTAACCCTAACACTAATCTTAACCATAACCCTAATCATAACTGTAACCCTAAACCTAATACTAACCCTAAACCTAAAACAAACCATAAATCTAAACCTATCACTAACCCTAAACCAAACTTTAACCCAAAGCCTAACCCTAACACTAACCATAACCTTAACCCTAAACCTAAACCTAACTTTAACCCACAACCCAACCCTAACCCTAACCCTAACCCTAACCCTGAACCTAACAATAAACCTAACCCTAAACCTTACCTAATCCTAAACCTTACCCTAACTTGAACAATAAACCAACCCTAAACCTAACAGTAACCCTAATGCACCAAACCTAACTTTAATCCTAAACCTAACACTAACACTAACCCTAAACATAACACTAAACCTAAAACTAACTCTAACCCTAAGCATAAAACTAACGTAACTCTAAGCCTAAACCTAACCATAATGCTAACCCAAACACTAACCCTATCCTTAATCCTAACCCTAAATATAACACTAACCCTAACCCTAATTTTAAACCTAACCATAATCCTAACACAAATCCTATCCCTAACACTAACCCTAATCCTAACCCAATCCTAACCCTAACCCTAAATCTAACCCTAACACTAATCCTAAGGCAAACCCTAAACCTAACCCTTAACCCTAAACTTAAATTAAATCCCAACTCTAACCCTAAAAATACCCTAACACTAACCATAACAATAAACCTAACACTAACCCTAAACCTAAATCCAACCCTAATTTTAAAACTAACCCTAATCCTAACCCTAACCCTAAACCTAACTCTTAGGCTAACAGTAAACATAACCCTAAACCTAACACTAGCACTCACTCTAAACCTAACCCTAACCATAACCATAACACTAACCATAACCCTAACCCTAAAATTAACTATAAACCTATCACTAACCCTAACACTATCCTTAACCCTAATCTTAACCCTAACCTAAACACTAACACCAAACCTAAATCTAACCCTAACCATAACACTCATGCTAAAACTAACCCTAACATAAACCCTAACCCTAATCCTAACACTAACCCTAACCAAAAACATAACCCTAACCCTAACCATAACACTAACCCTAAACTTATTCCTAACCCCAAATCGAACACTAAAAATAACCATAAACCTAAACCTAACAATAACCATAACACTAACTCTAAAACATAGTTTAACACTAATAGTAAACCAAACCCTAATCCTAACCATAACCCTAGCCCTAACCCTAACCCAAATCTTAACCCTAACTCAAAGCCTAACACTAATGCCAAACCTAACCCGTTCCCTAAAACTAAACCTAACCCTAACCCTAACACCAACCCTAACCCTAACCATTACCATAACTATACCACTAACCCTAATTTTAATCTTAACCTTAACCCTAACACTAACCCTAATATTAACCCTAACCCTAACACTAACCCTAGCACTACCCTAATTCTAACCCTAACCCTAACACTAACCCTAGCATTACCCTAATTCTAACCCTAACCCTAACCCTAACCTTAACGGTGACACTAACCCTTACACTTACCCTAACGCAAACCCTAAAACTAACACTAATCTTAACACTTAACCTAATACTAATGGTAACTATAACAGTAACACTAACCCTAACCCTAACCCTAATCCTAACCCAAACCCAAACCCAAACTCTAAACTAAACCTAACCCTAAACCTAACCCCAACACTAACCCTAACACTAACCCTAACATTAACCCTAATGGTAATCCTAACTCTAACTCTAACACTATCATGAACCTTAATCCTAACACTAAAACCAACCCTAAACCTAACCTTAACACTAACCCTAAACCTACCACTAACCCTAACACTAACACTAACCCTAATTCTAACCCTAACCTTACCGCTAACCTTAATGGTGACACTAACACTTACACTTACCCTAACACAAACCCTAACACTAATCTTAACACGTAACCTAAAACTAATGGTAACTATATCATTAACATTAACCCTAACCCTAACCCTAACCCTAATCCTAACCCAAACCCAAACCCAAACTCTAACATTAAACCTAACCCCAACACTAACCCTAACACTTACCCTAAACCTAACTCTAAACCTAACTGTAACTCTAACACTAACACTAACCCTAATAACCCTAATCCTACCATAAACCTAAGTTAACACTTACCCTAAACCTAACCCTAACACAAACCCTAACCTTAACACAAACCCTAACCCTAAACCTAATACTAAACCTAACCCTAACACTAAGCGTAAACCTAAACCTAACCCGAACCCTAACCCTAATCCTAACCCTTATCATAACCCAAAATATAACACTAACAATAACCCCATCACAAACCCTAACCCTAACACTAAAACTAACAATAATTGTAATCATAAACCTAACTCTAATCCTGAAACTTATTCTAACCCTAATTCTAACCCTAACCCTAATATTAAACCTAACCCTAACCCTAACCTTAACCAAAATTCTAACCCCAACCCTAACCCTAACCCTAACCATATCACAAACCATAACCCTAACCCTAACTGAAACCTAATCCTATCAAAATCTAACACTAACCAAACCCCTTATCCTATCCTTAAAACTAACCCTAACCCTATAACACTAAGGATACCCTAATCCTAACCAAAACAGTAAAAATAAAATCACCCTAAAACTAATGATAATACTTAACTAAAACTATCCCTAACTCTAACACTAAAACTAACCCTAAACTTAACCCAAACACAAACAATAACCCTAACCCTAACTGTAAACCTAATGGAAACACAAACCCTTAACCTAAACCTAACCCTAACACTAACTCTAACCCTATCCCTAACTCTACCCTAACACAAACTATAAGTTTCACCTTAACCCTAATCCTAACCTTAACCATACCCTAACCCTAATTCTAACACTATTTCTAAACTTAACTCTAACACTAAACCAAACACTAATCCTAACCCTACCATAACCCTAAACTTAACACTGACCATAAACATAAACCTAAATCTAAACCTAACACTAACACTAACCCTAACACTAAAATTAACCCTAACACTAACCCTAAACCTAACCCTAACTATAATCCTAATACTAACCCTAAACTCCACCTTATACTTATCACTAACCCTAACCCTAAGCCTAACCCTAACACTAACCCTATTTCTAACCCTAGCCTTAACCCTAACACTAACACTAACCCTAATCCTAAACCTAACATTAACCCTACCCTACCCATAACCATAAAATTAATCCTAATTTTAACCCTATGCCTCACTTTAAATCTCTTACTAACCATAACCCAAAACCTAAATCTAATTTTAACCCTAATATAAACCCTAACTTTAACACAAATCATAACTTTAACCCTAATACTAATACACAAACACTAATCCTAAACCTAAACCTAACCCTAACACTAACACTAACCCTAAATTTAACCCTAACCCTAACACTAACACTAACCCTAAACATAACCCTAACCCTAACACTAACCTAACTCTAACCATAATCCTAACACTTATCATAACCCAAACTATAACACTAACCATAACCCCATCACAAACCCTAACCCTAAACCTAAAACTAACCCTAAACCTAACACTAACACTAAAACTAACACTAATTGTAACCATAACCATGACCCTGACCCTAAACTAACACTAACCCTAAAACTAACATTAACCCTAACCCTAATCCTAACCCTAACTCTAATACTAACCTGAAACATAACCCAAACTCTAAATCTAACTCTAATTCTAACCCAAAAACTAACCCTAATGATAACCCTAAATGTAATTCTGAAACTAAACCTAAACTTAAACATAACCCTAACCATAACTAACCCTAACCCAAAAAGTAACACTAACCTATTCTAAACCCTAACCCTAAGCCTAATACAAAACCTAAACCTATCCCTCACCCAAAGCCTAACAGTAACCTCATTTTAACCCTAACCCTTAAACCAACACACTAACTGAACACTAACCCTAAACCTAACCATAACCTAACATTAATAAAAACCCAACTCTAGCCCTAATCCTTATACTAACCTTAACCTGAACCCGAACCATAACCCTAACCCTAATGTAACCCTAATCCTAACCATAAAAAAAATCCTAACCCAATCCATAACCCTAATCCTAACCTAACCTTAATGCTAAACCTTACATAATCCTAAGCCTAACCCTAAGTTTAACCCTAACACTAATTCAAAATGAAATCTTAACACTAGCCCTTACCCCAACCTTAACTTTATAATAACCCTAATCCTAACCATAACCCAAAACCAAACAGTAAAATTAACCCTAACTATGCCCTAACCCTAACACTAACCCTAACCCTAAACTAACACTAACCCTAACCCTAAAACTAACCCTAAGACTCACTCTAACCATAACTAATCATAACACTATCCATAAGCATTCCTCTAATCTAACCCTAGCCCTAATCCTAACACTAAAACTAACCCTAACATTAACCCTAGTCCTAAAACTAACACTATTTTAACCTAACAATAACCCTAACCCTATGTCTAACCCTAGCCCAAAGTGTAATCCTAACCCTAACCCTTATACTAACATGAACCCTAACTGCAATCCTAACCCTAACACTAATCCTAACACTAACCATAACCTTATTCCTAACCCAATTTCTAACCTGAACACAAACCCTAATCCAAACAGTAAACCTAAATCTAATCTAATCCTAACCCTAACCTTTACGTACCACTAACACGAATCCTAACACTAACACTAACCCCAACACTAACCTTATCATTAAACCTAACCATAACCCTAATACTAACTCTAACACTAACCATAATGCTAACCCTAACTCTAACACTAACCCTAACCCAAACTCTAATAGGACTTCTCACCCTAACCCTAACGTTAAACCTAACATTAACCCTAACCGTGACTCTAACACTGACCCTAGCACTAACCCTATTCCTACCCTTAACCCTAAAACTAATCCTACACTTACCTTTACCCTAAGTCTAAAACTTTTCCTACCATAAACTTAATCCTAACACTAACACGAACCCTAAACCTAATCCTAACCCTAACCCTTAACCTAACCCTAACCCAAACCATAATACTAACCCTAACCCTAACCATATCACTTAACAACCCTAACCCCAAATCTAATCCACAACCTAATGCTAACCCTAACCCTTACCCTAAGACTAACACTAACCCTAATCCTAATCCTAACACTAAACCTAACCATAAACCTAACACTAAACCTAACCCTAACGTAACTCTAACACTAACCCTAAAATTAACCCTAACCCTAACACTAATACTAACCTTAACAGTAAGCTATCCCTAACACTAACCCTAACCCTTACAAGAACCCAACCCTAATCCAAACACTATCCATAACCTGAACCCTAACCCTAAAACTAACATTAAAACTAAACCTAAACCTTACACTAACAGTAACACTACCCCAACCCTAACCCTAACACTTATCGTAAACCTAACCTTAACCTTAACATTAACCCTAACCCTCACCCTACAACGAAGCCTAACCCTAACACTAACCCTAACCCTAACACTAACCCTAACCCTAATATTAATTCTAACCCTATAACTATTTTAAACCTAACCCTTACCCTAACACTAATCCTAACCCTAAACCTAACCCTAACCCAAACACTTAACCTAACCCTAAACTTAAATCTAAACCTATCACTAACACTAACCCTAACAATAAACTTCACCATAAACATAACCCAAAAACCTAACACTTTCTCTAAACCTAACCATAACACCAACCTTAAACCTAACTCTAACACGATACCTAGACCTAATCCTAACCATAAACCTAACACTAACCCTAACCCTAACTCTAACCTGAAACCTAAAACTAATTCTAACCGTAACCCTAAAACTAACTCACACCCTAACCCTAACCCTAACCCTAAGACAAACCCTTAATCTAATGCTAACCCTAACACAAACCTTAACCAAACCATATCCCTAACCTTAAACTAACTCTAACCCCTACCTAAACCTAATCCTAACACTAACCCTAATACTAAACCTAACCCTAATACTAACACATACCTAACCCCAAACCTAATCCTATAACTAACACTAAACCTAAAACTAAACCTATCACTTACCCTAACCCTAACCCTAACCCTAATTCTAACTAATCTTAACTGTAACCCTAATGATAACTTTAACCCTAACCTTAACACAAACCCTAACCCTAACCGAACACTAACTCTAACACTACCCCTAAAGCCAACCCTAACCCTAACTCTAAAACTAACCCTAATCCTAACCTGAACCCTAAGCCTAAACCTAAACCTATCACAAACACTAATGCTAACCCTAACACTAACCCTACGCCTAACCATAATACTAACCCTAACCCTAAGCGTAACCCTAATCTTAACTGTAACTCTAAGCCCAACCCAAACCCTGACCCTAACAAAAATGCTAACATTGAACCTAATACTAACCCTAATGCTAGCCCTAACCCTAACATTAACCCTAACCCTAACCCTAACCCTGACCATATCCCTAAACCTAATCCTGTCTCTAACACTAAACTTAATCCTAACACTAATCCTAACCTTAACCCTTACCCTAAACCTAACACTCATCTTATTCTAACCCTAAACCTAACACTAACCATAACCCTAATCCTAACACTAATCCTAAACCTAACTATAACACTAACCCAAACACTAACGCTATCCCTAATCATAACTCTAACCTTATCACTAACTCAAACTGCAAGCCTAACCCTAAACCGAATCCTAACAGTAACCCTAACCTTAACCCTAACCCTATCCCTAATCCTAACCCTGCCTCTATTCCTATCCATTACCCTAAGCCAATCCCTCCCCCTGATGCTACCCTAGTCCTAACACTAATCCTTAGCCTATCCAAAACCCTAACTCTTTTACTAGTTCTAACCCTCAGCCTCATTCTAGCTTTAGCCTTAACCCAAAACTGACCCTTATTCTGACCCTAACATTAACCCTAGATCTAAACCTGTCACTAACCTTAAACTGGACCCTAACTATTCCTCTACCAGTAAACCTATACCTAAACCTAACAGTAACACTAGCACTGGACCAAACCTAATCCTATATAGAGTCATAAATCTAGCCCTAGCCCTAAACAAAAACCTTGATCTGGCCCTAACAATAACCCTTAACCTAACACAAAGACTAAACCTATCCCTAGACCCAACACTATTCCTAACTCTGGCCTAACATGAAACCAAACACTGATGCTTACCGTAACACACCCTAGCTCTAAAACTTATCCTAACTCAAAACCTAACCATAACACTAGACGTATCCATAACCCTAACCCTAAAACTAGCCATAACCATAACCCAAGCTCTTACATTACCCATAGCCCTAACACTAGCCATAAACATCACACAAACCTAGCCCTTATCCTAGCCCTAAACCTAGCCCTAATTGTAACCCCAACTGTAACCCTAGACCTAACCCTAACCCTAACCCTCGACCTAGTCCTAAACCTAGCTCAAACTCTAACCCTTTCCCTAATCATAACACTAACCCTAACCCCAGCCCTGACTCTAACCCTAACCTTTGCCCTAGACCTAACCCTAGCTCAAACCCTAATACTTACCCTAAGTCTAACCCTGACATTAACCCTAGGCCTAACCCTAACCCTAGCCATAATCTTCACCTTAACTTTAGCCCTAACCTTAGCTCTAACCCTATCCATTACCCTAAAGATAAGCCTAAACCAAATGCTAACCCTAGGCCTAACTCTAACCCTATCACTAACAATAACCATATAGATTACTCTAAACCTAACCTGAATCCTAAACCTAACCCTATCCATTACCTGAATCCTAAACCGAACCCTAATGCTAACACAAGCCTTAACCCTAAACCTTAACCTAAACCAAACCATACACAGACACTTACCCTAATAAAACACCTTGCTCTAAACTTGACCCTTACACAAAACCTAACCCTTACACTAGACCTAGCCATAACCTAACCATAAAATTACCACTTACTTTGAACCTAGACTTGACATTAGCCCTAGCCCTAATCTTAGCCCCAGCCCTAACACATACTCTCATCCTGGCACTAAACCTAGCCTTAATCCTAACCCAAACCCTAACCCTACCCCTAAATCAAATTCTAACCCAAACCCTAGCTCTAAACCTAGGTATAACCCCCTTCCCCTAAATCTTACCCTAACTCTAACACTTACCATAACCCTAGCCCTAACCCTAGGCCTAATCCTAACACTAACCCTAGCACTAATCCTAGCCTTAATTTAGCCCTAACCCTAAACCTACCACTAACCCTAGCCCAAAGAATAACTCTAATCACACCCTAGTCCTATTTCTAGTTCTAACCCTATCTGTTACCATAACCCTAACACTAGCCCTAACCTTAACCCTAATGCAGACCCCAACCATAAACCTAGATTTAACCATAAAAATAAATCTAAGCCTAAACCTCATCCTACCACTAGCCGTAACACTATTGCTAATCCTAAAACTAGCCCTAACCCTAGCCCTAGCTCTAAAACAAAACTGAGCCATAGCTTTAACCTAACCCTAGCCTAATGGTAACGCTAGACCTGACATTTGCCCTATCCCTAATTCTTACCCTAACACTAACACAAAACCTAACCCTACACCTAGCCTTAATCCTAGCCCTAATTAGAGTCATATCCCTAACCCTGATCAGTAACACTGATCCTGACTCTGACTCTAATACTAACCCTATCTCTAATCATCTCTCTAAACCTAATCTAAACACTAGACCTTGACCTATACCTAATGCTATCTCTATTCATAACCCTAGTTCTTACATTAGCCGTAGTCCTACACTAGCCCTAACCCTAACCAAACACCTAGACCTAATCTGAGTCCTAACTCTAGTTTTAATCATAGCCCTAACCCTATCCCTAGCCTTAACACTTAACCTAAACCTAACCCTAAACCTAAACCTTGTCCTAACCTGAAACCTAAACCGAACCATAGCCCTATTCCTAACCATAACACTAGCCCTCAACTTAGATATAGTTTTATCCGTTACCCTAAACATAACCCTAAGCAAATTCTAACCCTAGGCCTAACCCTAACCATAGCCCTAACCTAATCATAACCCTAGTCCTAACTGTATTTCTAATCCTATCCATTACCTAAACCATATCTTTAACCAAATTCTATCCCTAGGCCTAACTCTAACCCTATGCCTTATCCTAACCCTGTCCATTATACTAAACCTAACTGAACCTGAAACCTACCCTAAACCTAATGTTAATTTTAGCCCTAACCCTAAACCTTAAGTTAACCCATACCTGAATCTGACCCTAATAATAACCCTAGCTGTAAACCTGACCCTAACCCTCAATGTAACCCTTACAAAGATCTGGTCATAAACCTAAACCTGAAACTATCCCTAACCATAACCCTAGAACTGACATTAGCCATCAACCTAATTCCATCCCTAACCCTAGAACAATCCCTACCCCTAATCCTAGCCCTAAGACTAGCCTTAATCCTAATCCTAACCTTAAAAAGAGCCCTAACCCTAATTATATCCCATGCCCTAGCCCAAAATGTAGCTGTAACATCATACCTTACCATAACCCTAATGCTAACCCTAACGCTAGTCCTAATCCTAGGCCTAAACCTACCACTAACTATAGCTCTAATGTAGTCCTAATTTAGCCCTAACCCTAAACCTAACACTATCCCTAGCCCTAAGACTAACTCTAACTCTTGCCATATCCTATCCCCAGTTTTAAGAATATGTGTTACCATAACCCAAACCCTATACCTATCCCTAGCCCCAATACAACCCTAACCTTCACCTGAGTCCTAAACCTGGACCTAACCCTTAACTGTAGACTAAATCTCATTCTAACACTAGCCCTAACCCAAATGCTAATTGGAAAAATAGCCCTAACAGTACCCTCGCCCTAAAACAAAATTGAACCATAACCCTAATCCTTAACCTAAACCAAACCCTAATCCTACACCTAGCCCTAAACGTAGTCCTAATTTGAATCCTAACTCTAATCCTAGAAGTAACGTGACCCTTACTGAGACCCTAACAGTAACCCTAGTTCTAAACATTGACCTAATGCTATCCCTAGAACTAGTCCTAATCGGAATCCTAGTTCTTTCATTAGCTGTAGCCTTAATGCTAACACAAATCCTATCCCTATTTTGAGCCCTAAATCTAGATTTAACCCTAACCCTAACTCTAACCCTAACCCTTACTCTATCTCTAACCCTATTCCTTACCCTAAGCCAAACCCTCACCCTAATGTTACACTAGTCCTAACCATAATAATTAGCCTACCTAAAACCCTATCTATATTACGAGTCCTAAACCTAGACCTCATTCTAGCTCTTACTCTAACTCTAACCCTGATCCTTATTCTGACACTAACACTAACCCTAGGTCTAAACTTGACACCCTTAAGCAAACCCTAACCCTACCCCTATCAGTAAACCTATACCTAAACCTAACAATAACAGTAGCACTACACTAACCCTAACCCTAAATAGAGTCATAAATCTAGCCTTAGCCCTAAACAAAAATCTAGCAGTAGCCATAACAATTACCATTAACCTAACATAAAGACTAACTCTATTCCTAGACCCAATGCTAGTCCTAAATCTCGCCCTCACCCTAAACCTAACCCTAACCTGACAATGACAGTTGCCCTAAAACAAACCCTAGCTCTAAATCTTATCCTAACAAAAAACCTAACTAGAACACTAGACTTATCCATAACCCTAACCCTAAAACTAGCCATAACCATATCCCTAGCTCTTACATTACCCATAGCCCTAATGATAGCCATAAACCTCACACAAATCATTGCCCTTATCTTAGCCCTTAACCTAGCCCTTATTGTAACCCTAACCATAAATCTAGACCTAACCCTAACCATAAGCCTATACCTAACCCTAACCCTAAACTTCGCCCTAACCATAAATCTAGCTCAAACTCTAACCTTAATCTAAAGATAACCCTAATATTAGCACTCACTCTAACCCTAATTCTCAAGCTAGCCCTAATCCTAGCACAAACACTAACACTTACCCCAAACCTAACCTTGACATGAACCCTAGTCATAACCCCAACCCTAGTCCTAATTCTAACCATAACCCTAGCCCTAACATTAGCTCTAACCCTATCCATTACCCTGAAGATAAGCCTAACTCAAATGCTAACCCTAGGCCTAATGCTAACACTATTGCTAACACTAACCCTATTCATTACTCTAAACCTAACTTGAACCCTAAACCTAACCCTATCAATTACCCTAACCCAAACCCTAACCCTATCCCTAATGCTAATTCAAGCCTTAACCTAAATCTTAACCTAAACCAAACCCTATTCAAACCCTGACCCTAATAATACACCTAGTTTTAAACCTGACCCTTAACCTAAACCTAAACCTTACACTAGATTAACCATAACCTAACCCTAAAACTAACCATAACCATAAACCCATACTTGACATTAGACCCAGCCCCAATCTTAGCCCTAAGAGTGACACAAACACTAGTCCTCATCTTAGCCCATACCTACCCTTAATCTTAACCCAAACCCTAACTTTAACCCTCGCCCTAACCTAAACTTAGGTATAACCTCATCATTTCCCCTAACCTTATCACTAACCCTAACCCAAACATTAACCATATCTCTAGCCCTAACCATAGGCCTAACCCTAACACTAACCCTAGCACGAATCCTAGCCCTAAACTAGCCCTAACCCTAACTCTACCCCTAAACTTGGCTTAAGACTAACTCTTAACTCTCCCCAGCCTTATTTCTAGTTACAATAAACCTAACACAAGTCCTAACCTTAGCCCTAACCCTAGTCTTAGACCCTACCCTAGATCTAACCATAACTCTACATTTGACCCTAACCCTAAGCCTAATCCTCAACCTACCACTAGACCTAACACTATCGTTAATCTCAAAATTAGCCATAACCCTAGCCTTATCCCTTAAAATAAAAAAAAACAGCCGTTGTCCTAATCCTAAATGTTAGCCTCAACAAAACCCTAACCCTAAAACTAGCCATAACATTCTAGCTCCAATTTATTCCTAGTCCTAAAATTAATCCTGACCCTGACTTATATTCTAACACTAAACTTAATACTAAATATTACACTAACCCTAAAGATAATTTTAACACAAGATCTAAAAAAAATACTAACTCTAAACATAACTTTAGTTCTTATATTAGCCATAGCCCTAACCCTAGCCCTAAACCTAGCTCTAACTCTATCACTTACCCTAAGCCAAACCCTATCCATAATGCTAACCTTAGCCCTAATCCTAATCCATAGCCTAATCCAAACCCTAACCCTATTCCTAGTCCTAATTCTAGCCCTCATTCTAGCTCTAACCCTAACTGAAATCCTTACCCTAACACAAACCCTCAGTCTAAATCTGACCCTAACCCTAAACCAAACCCTAAAATTAGACCTACCAGTAAATTTATACCTAAACCTAAGCCTAACACTAGCCCTAGATCTAAGCCTAATCATAAATATAGCCATAACTCTAGACCTAGACCTAAAAAACCCTGAGCCCTAGCCCTAACATAATCCTTAACCTAAAGCAAACACAAACCTGGACCTAAACCTAGTCCTAATTCTGGCTTTCCCCCTAAACCTAACTCTAACCTGAACACTGACCATAACACTAACATTAAACCTAGCTGCAAATATGAACCTAACCCAAAACCTAAACCTATCACTAGACACAGCCATAACTCTAACCCTAAAACTAGCTCTAATCAGAACCCTAGAGTTATTGTTAAGCCCAGGACTAGGATTTTGTTTAGGTCTAGGGCTAGAGATCAGTCTAGATTTAGGATTAGGTTTAGGTCCAGGTCTAGTGTTAGATTTTAGTCTAGTGTTGGGGTCAGGCTTAGAACTAGGGTTTTTGTTAGGGTCAGAATAAGGGTCAGGGTTAGCGTTCAGATTTGGGATAGGATTAGAGCTAGAATGAGGGCTAGATTCAGGACTATTAATAAGGTTAGGATTCTGGTTAGCCTAAAGATTAGGCATAGGTCTAGGGCTACCATTAGGGTTGGGTTATTCATAGGGTAAGGGATAGCCTTCCAGGTAGGTTTAGGGCTAGAGTTAGGGTTAGGGTTAAATCTAGGTTTAGGTCTCAAATTAGGGCTAGTTTTTGCATTAGGGTTCGGGCTAATGACAGGACAATGGCTAATGTAAGAACTAGGGTTACAATGAGGGTTAGTTTTAGCATTCAGGTTAGGGGTAGGTTTAGTGTTAGGGTTAGGTTTATGTTTACACTGACATTTAGTGCTAGTGTTAGTGTAAGGATATGATTCAGAGACAGGGTTAGGGTTAGGACTCAAATTAAGAATGGGTTTACTGTTAGGTTTTAGTTTAAGTTTAGGAGGGTGTTTAGAACTAGGGTGAGTGTTAGGATATGTGTCAGGGTCAGGGTTAGATTTAAGGTTAGTGTTAGGATTTCAATTAAGGCTATGATTAGGTCTAGCTGTAGTATTAGGGTTTGGTTTAAGTTAAGGTTTATGGTTATGGCTATTGCTCAGTTTGTTTTACTGCCAGGGTTAGGGTTAGAGCTAGTTTTATGATTAGCTTTAGGGTTAGGGCTAGTTTTAGTGTTAGGCATAGGCTTAGGCTTAGGGTTAGATTTTTGAGTTAGGGTTAGATATAGGATTAGGGCTAGGACTAAGGATATGGCAAGGGTTAGGGCTAGGGTTAGGGTTATGGTAATGGATAGGCTTAAAACTAGTGATAGGGATAGTGTGAGAGTTAGAGTTAGTCTTAGGTCTAAGGTTAGGGTTAGGTTTAGGTAAGTTAGCGGTATGGCCAGTGTTAGGGTTTGCTCTAGGTTGAGGGTCAGTTTTAGATCTAGGGTTTGTCTTAGGGTCAGAATAAGGGTCAGGGTTAGTGTAAGGGTTTGGGATAGCTTTAGAGCTAGAATGAGGGCTAGGGTCAGGACTATTAATAGGGTTCAGATTTTGGTGAGCCTAAGGATAAGGGATGGATCTAGGTTTACCATTAGGGTTATGGCTTCACTTATGGTGAGGGAGAGAGTTAGAGCTAGGTTTAGGGCTACAGTTAGGGTAGGGTTAGTGTTAAAGTTAGGTTTACTCTTCGCATTAGGGCTAGTTTTGTGTTAGGGTTACGACTAGGGTTAGAACAATTGCTAATATAAGAACTAGGTTTGCAATTATGGTTAGTTTTAGGATTAGGGTTAATTTTAAAGTCAGGGTGATATTTAGATCTAGGTTTAGTTTTAGGATATGAGTCAGGGTCAGGGTTAGTGTTAGGACTTAAATAAGTGGTAGTGTTACTCTTAAGTTTTGGTTTAAGTTTAGGATGGTGTTTTGAGCTAGGGTGAGTTTAGCATACGAGTCAGTGTCAGGTACACATTTAAGGTTAGTGTTAGGACTCAAATTAAGGCTATGGTTAGTTCTAGATGTAGTGTTAGGATTTGGTTTTAGTTATTTTTAGGGTTAGGGGTATTGCTCAGTTGTGTTTTACTGGTAGTTGTAGAGTTAGGGCTAATTTTATGATTAGCGTTAGGATTAGGTATAGTATTAGTGTGAGTCTTAGTTTTAGGGTTATGGCTAGGAGTAAGGATTGGGTAAGGGTTAGGGCTAGGGTTAGGGTTATGGTAAGGGCTAGGATTAGAACTAGTGATAGGGCTAGTGTGAGAATTATGGTTAGTCTTAGGGTAAGGTTAGGGTTAGAGTTAGGCATAGGGCTAAATTAGGGCTAGGATTAGGTCTATGTTTAGTGTTCAGTTTAAGCATAGATTTAGGGTTAGATTTAGGATTTAGTTTAGGGATGGTGTTATGCTAATTTTAGAGGTAGGGTGATGTTTAAAATAAAGATTAGGATTAGGGTTATGATTAATGCTAGGTTTAGAGCTAGGATGAGGGCTATGGTTTGTTTTAGGATTAGGGCTATCATTAGAAGTATGGCTAATTTCAAGTCTAGAATTATGTTTAAAGATAATTTTAGGGTTAGGATTATGGGTATGTCTAGTGCAAGGTTTAGGTTTAGGGTTAGGGTCAGGTTTAGGGCTTGGAATATTATTAAGGTGAAGGTCGAGGTTATGGTTTGGAATAGGTTAAGGCTTAAAGTTAGGGACTGATTTAACATTAGTTTAAGTGTTTGGGTAATTATAGCCTTAGAATTAGGGTTCATGTTAGGTTTAGGGAAATGGATAGGGATAGGGTTAGGTTTAGGCCTAGGGTTAGCATTAGGGTTAGGGTTATTGTTATGGTAATGTATAGGTTTGGGGCTAGGGTTATTGTTATGATTAGCACTAGGGCTAGGGTTAGGGTTAGGATTAAAGCTTGTGTTAGGGCTCAAATTAGGGCTATGATTTCGGTTAAGATAGTGCTAGGGTTAGTATTATGGCTAATGTAAGTACAAGGTTTAAAATTAGGGCTAATTTTAGGGTTAAGATTAGGGCTAGGTATAGTGTTAGAGTTAGTGTTAGGATTAGGTTATGTTTAAAGCTAGGATTAGTGTTAGTGTCAGAGTCAGTGTCTGGGTTACTTTTAGGGTTCGATTAAAACTGGAATTGGAGCTAGGATTATGAGTAGGTGAATGGTTAGGGTTTGGTTTAGTTTAAGGATTAGGGATAGAGCTTATGGCTCGGTTTTGTTTGGGGGCTAGGGCTAGGATTAGGGCTCGTTTTTGGATTAGTGTTAGGGTTATGTCTAGTGTTAGGGTTAGGCTTAAGCTTCAGCTCAGGGTTAGATTTAGAGATAGATTATGATCTAAGGTTAGTGCTTGTGCTATAGATAGGGCAAAGGTTAGGGCTAAGTTTAGGGATAGTGTAAGAGTTATGTTAAGAAATAGGGCTAGTACTAGTCATAAGGCTAGTGTGAGAGTTAGATTTATCTTAGGTCTAGGGTTATGGTTAGGTTTAAAGATAGGGTGAAATTAAGTCTAAGATTAGGGCTAAGATTAGTATTGGGGTTAGAACTAGGGTTAGGGTTAGGGTTGGCATTAATCTAGGTTTAGGGCTAGGATAAGGGCTGGGTTTTTGTGAGGGTTAGGGCTATGATTATGGCTAGGGCTAATGTCAGGTGTGGGGTTACAGTTGATGAAAGGACAGTTTTAGGATTAGGTTTATGGTTAGGTCTAGTTTAAGTGTTAGGTTTAGGGTTAAGGGTCAGGTTTAGAGCTAGGGTAATTATTATTAGGGTCAGGATCAGGTTAGAGTTTGGTTGAGGTTAGTGTTTAGGGTTAGGTCTCAAATAAGCATTAGGGTCAGGGTTAGGTTAATGATAGGTTTTTGTTTTGGGTTCAGGTTTCATTTATGGTAATTGAAGTATTAGGTTTAGTGATAGGGTTTGTGTTAGGCCTAGGGTTAGCATTAGGGTAAGAGTAATGGTTAGGATAATGGATAGGGTTATGGCTAAGTTTAGGGCTAGGGATATGGTAAGGAATAGGTTTTGAGTTAGGATTAGGGTTAGGATTAGAACTAGGGTTAACGTTAGGATTATGTTTAGCATAAAGGTTAGGTTTTGAGCTAGGTTTAGGGCTAGGGCGGGGGTTAGGTTTAGAGTTAGGTCTAGGGATAAGATTAGAGTATGGTTAGTGTTAGGATTGGATTAGGGCTAGCATCATCATTAGGGGTAGGGGTAGGGTTAGAGTAATGGATATGTTTAGATGTAGGCATAGGGTTTTGGTTAGTGTTAGATTGAGGTTTAGATTTAGGGTTAGGGATAGGGTTATGTTTAGGTTTATAGTAAGGGCTAGGGTTTGAGCTAGAGTTAGGCCTATGGCAAGTGTGAGGTTTAGGGTTAGGTCTAGTGTTAGTTTTCTGGTTAGGTTTAGGGTTAAGGTTAGGGTTAGGCCTAGTTCTTATCAATAGGTTTTGGGTTAGTTTTAGGGTAATGAGTAGGTTTAGAGCTGGGTTTAGGGCTGGGATTAAATTTAGGATTAGGGCTAGTGTTAGGGGTATTTTTAGGGATAAGTATAGGTTTATGTTTAGGAAAAGGGTCAGGCTTTGAGCTAGGGTTAGGACTAATAAAGTGTAAGGTTAGGTTAGGGTTAGGGTTATGATTAGGCTTAGGATTAGCTCTAGGTTTTGTGTTAGGTTTAGGCCTAGGGTTAGGGCTTTGAGTAATGTAAGAGCTAGGTTTATGATTAGGGCTAGTTTGAGGGTTAGGATTTTGGCTAGGTCTAGTGTTAGGTTTAGATTTTTGGCTAGGGTCAGGTTTAGAGGTAGGTTTACTCTTAAAGGCAGGGTAAGTGTTTGGGTTTGAGTTAGAGTTAGGGTTACAGCCAGAATTAGAAGTAGGTTTAGGTTTAGGAGTAGGGTTAGTGTTTGTGTTAAGTTAAGGGTTACTTTAAGGGCTAGGGGTAGGTTTTTGTTTAGGTCTATGGCTAGAGTTAAGGCTAGATTTAGGATTTGGTTTAGGTCTAGGGCTAGTGTTATGGTTTGGTCTAGGATTAGGGCCAGCTTTAGACCTATTGTAAGTGTTAGGGTGAAAGTAATGGTCAGAGTTATCATTAAGGTTTGGAATAGGGTTAGAGCTAGAGTGAGGGTAGGGTATGACTATTAATAGGCTTAGGGCTTTTGTTAGCTTAAGGATTAGGGATAGGACTAAGGTTACCATTAAGGTTAGGGTTTTGCTTTAGGCATGGAATAGGCTTAGAGCTAGGGTTAGGGCTAGAGTTAAGTTTAGGGTTACGGTTAAATCTAGGTTTAGGGCTCAGATTAGGGCTAATTTTTGTGTTAGGGTTAGGGCTAATGTTATGGCAATGGATAATGTAAGAACTAGGTTATGGTTAGGGTTAGGGGAAGGGGTCGGTCTAGTGTTAGGGTTAGGTTAATGTTAGGGTGATAGTTATAGCTAGGTTAGTATTAGAATATAATTCAGAGACAGTGTTAGTTTTGGGGAAAGGGTTAGGACTCAAAAAGGAAGTAGGATTACTTTTAGGGTTCAGTTTAAGGTGAGGGCTGTCTTTAGAGATAGGGTGACTGTTAGGATATGAGTCAGCATCAGGGTTAGTTTTAAGGTTAGGGTTGAATTAAGGCCAGGGTTACTGTTAGGGTTTGGTTTAAGTTTAGGATGCTGTTTAGACCTAGGGTGAGTGTTAGAATATGATTTGGGGTCAGAACTAGGGCTACAGTTAAATCTAGGTGTAATATTATGGTTTGGTTTAAGTTCAGGTTCAAGATTAGGACTATTGCTCAGGTTTTTATTTTGAGAGAGAGAGAGAGAGAGAGAGAGAGAGAGAGAGAGAGAGAGAGAGATTTTAAAAATATTTTTATTTATTTATTTATTTATTTATTTATTTATTTTTAATTTTTGGTGGACAGTACATCTTGTTTCTTTATTTATATATTAATTGTTGCTGAGGATCGAATGCAGCACCCCGCACATGCCAGGGGAATGTGCTACCACTTGAGCCACATCTTCAGCCCCTATTGCTCAGTTTTTTTTTTTTTTTTTTTCCCCTAGGTTATATGATTAGCATTAGGATTAGGGCTAGTATTTGTGTTAGGCTTAGGCTTAGGGTTAGGTTAAGAATTGGAGTTAGGTTTAGATCTAGGGTTAGGGCTAGGTCTAAGGATAAGGCAAGGGTTAGGGCTAGGTTTAGGGTTATGGTAAGTGATAGGTTAAAACTAAGGATAAGGTTAGGGTGAGAGTTAGAGTTAGTTTTATGGCTAGGGTTATGGTTAGTTTTAGGGACAAAGCTAAATCAGGGCAAGGATTAGAACTATGGTTGGTGTTCAGGTTAGGTCTATCATTAGGGCTGGTTTAGGGTTAAGTTTAGGGTAAGAGATGTGTTATAGCTAGGTTTAGAGGTAGAGTGAGGTTTACAATTAAGATTAGGGCTAGGGTTAGGTTTAGGATTATGATTAAAGCTAGGTTTAGGGCTAGGATGAGGGCTAGGATTTGTTGTAGGGTTAGGTCTAGAATTAGGGCTAGGGATAATTTCAGGTCTAGTGTTACAGTTAGCAGTAGATTTATGACTAGGTGTATGTCTTAGTCTATTGTTAGTGTTAAGTTTAGGTAAGGGTCAGTTTTAGAGCTAGGAGTATTTTTAGGTTCAGGGACAGGGTTGTGGTTTGTATTAGGTTAAGATTTATGGATAGGTCTCAAATGAGCATTACAGTTAGAGTTAGGATTATGATAATTGATTGCATTAGGTTTAGGTTTCAGTGTAGGTTTAGGGTAATGGAGAGTTTTGGGTTTGCCATAGGGTTAGGGTTAGGCCTAGGTTTAGCATTAGGAAGAGGGTTATCATAAGGGTAATATATAGGGTTAGGGCTAGGTTTAGGGTTAGGCTAGGATTAGGTTTATTGTTAGGGATAAGGCTAGGGCTATGTTTAGGACAAAGGTTAGGCTTTGAACTATGATTAGGTATAAGGTGAGGGTTAGGCTTAGGGTTAGGACTTGGTTTAGGGTTAGGATTATGCTTATGGTAGGTTTAGGCCTTGGGTTAGGGCTTTGTTTTGTGTTCGGTTTATGTCTAGGGTTAGTGCTTTGGGTAATGTAAGATCTAGGGTTCTAATTAGGGTTAGTTTTAGGGTTAGGGATATGGATAGTTCTAGTGTTAGGTTTAGATTTTGGTTTTGAGTCAATTTTAAGGCTAGGTTTAGTGTTAGTGTCAGGGTCAGTGTTCACATTAGAGTTAGGGTGAAAGCCAGAATCAGGAGTAAATTTAGTTCTGGGGGTAGTGTTATTGTTTGGTTTAGGTTAAGGGTTATTGTTAGGGCTAGGACTAAGTTTTTGTTTACGTCTAGGGATAGTGTTAGGGTTATGTTTAATGTAAAAGATCATCGGTAGAGCTAGTTTCAGGGTTCAGTTAAGGGTTAAGGTCAGGTTTAGAACTATAATTAGTGTTATGGTCAGAATAAGGGTGAAGGTTAGAGTTAGGTTTTGGGTTAGGTTTAGAGCTAGAATGAGGGCTAGGGTTTGGACTAGTAATAGAGTTAGTGTTTGATTTAGGCTAAGGATTATGATTAGGTCTAGGGTAAGCATTATAGATAGGGTTTGACTTAGGAAAAGGGATAGTGTTAGATCTAGGCTTAGATCTAGGATTAGGGTTAGGTTTAGGGCTAGGGTTAGTGTTAGGGTTAAATATAGTTTTAGGACTCAGATTAGGGCTATTTTTGTTTTGGGGTTAGTGCTAGGGTTAGGACTAGTGCTAATGTAAAAACTAGGGTTATCATTAGGGTTAGTTTTAGGGTTAGGGTTTGGGCTAGGTATGGTGTTAGCATTTTCTTTGTGGTTAGGGTGATATATAGAGTTAGGTTAGTGTTTGTATATGAGTCATGGTAAGAGTTAGTTTTAGTCCTAGGATTCAAATTTGAGCTAGGACTATGGCCAGTTGTAGGGTTAGGTGTTGGTTTAGGTTAGGTTTAAGTTTAGGGTAATGTTTCAGTTTAGTTTTAGGGTAGGGTTAGGGTTAGGGTTAGTTTTATGATTAGCGATAATGTTCAGCTAGGGTAAGGTGAGGCTTAGGATTAAGGTTAGGGTTAGATTTAGAGTTTATAACCATAATTTAGAGTTATGGTAGATCTAGGGTTAGGGCTAAGGTTAGAGCTAGTGTTAGGGTTATGGTAATGGACAGGTTTAGAAATAGAAATAGGGCTAGTTTGAGTTAGAGTTATTCTTAGGGCTAGAGTTAGGCATTTGCTTAGGGTTAGGGCTAAATTAGCACTTGGTTTAGTGTTAGGGTTAGGCCTATTGTTAGGGCTAGAATAAGGTTAGCGTTAGTGTTAGGATTATGGTCAGTTTTAGGGAAAGGGATGATATTATGGCTAGGCTCAGGGCTTGGGCAAGGGTTAAAATTATGTATTGGAATAGGGTAAGTGTTTGGGTTAGGATTAAGGCTAGGTTTAGGGCTAGGATGAAGTCTAGGTTTTGTGTTACCGTTAGAACTAGGATAAGAGCTAGGGCTAAAGTCAGGTCTAGGGTTATGTTTAGGAATAGTGTTAACTTTACATTTATGGCTAGGTCTAGTGGAAGGTAGGTTTAGGTATAGGATTACCAGTAGGGATAATGTTAGGGTTCTGGTTCGGGTTGGGGTCAGGTTTAGACCTATGGATAGTGTTAGGGTGAGAATGTTTCAGGGTTAGGATTAGGGTTTGGGTTATGGTTAGAGCTAGAGTGAGGACTAGGGTTAGAATAATTAATATGGTTAGTATTTGGGTTAGGCTATGGATTAAGGTTAGGATTTGGGTTAGCATTAGGTTTAAGATTTGGCTTATGGTAACAAATAAGAGCTAGGGTTAAGGAAGGGTTAGGGACTGGCTTATGGCTACAGTTAGTGTTAGGGTTAAAGCTAGGGTTTGGATTGGGGCCAGGTTTTGTGTTAGGTTAGGGCTAGTGTTAGGGCTTCAGCTAATGTATGAACTAGGGTTATGATTAGGTCCAGTTTTGGGGTTAGTGTTATGGCTAGGTCAAGTGTTAGTGTCAGGGTTAGTGTTAGCATGATTTTTAGAACTAGAGTTAGTGTTAGGGACAGGGTCAGTGTTCAGTTTAGAGTTAGCTTTAAGATTAAATCTAGAATTATCACTAGGGTTAGGTATAGGGGTAGGGTTAGTGTTTGGGTTTGGTTAAGGTTTATTATTAGGGCTGGGGCTAGGTTTTTGTTTATGTGTAGGGCTAGAGATATGGCTAGATTTAGGATTAGGTTTAGGTCTAGGGCTAGTATTAGGGTTAGGTTTAGGAATAGGTTTATTTCTAGTGCTAGTGTTAGTGTTCAGTATAGGGTTAGGGTCAGGTTTAGACCTACGATTACCTTAGGGTCAGAATAAGTTTCAGGTTTGAGTTATGGTTAGAGCTAGAATGAAGGCTAGGTTTAGGACTAGTAATAGAATTAAAGTTTTGACTAGGATTAGCATTTTGGTTAGGTTTGGCTTAGGGTAAGGGATAGGGTTAGACCTAGGGTTAGGGCTACATTTAGGGTAGGGTTAGGGCTAGTGTTAGGATTAGGTTTACTGTTAAAGCTATGGTTAGGTTTCAGATTAGGGCTAAATTTTGGTTAGAGTTTGGACTATGTTTAGAGTTACAGCCAATGTTTGCATTAGAGTTATAATTTGGGCTAGTTGTAAGATAAGGTTTAGGACTAGGTATAGTGTTGGAGTTAGGTTTAACATTAGGTGATGTTTAGAGCTATGGTTAGTATTAGGGTCAAAATTAAGGTCAGGGGTAGTTTTAGGTTTAGGGTTTGGACTCGAATTAGGGCTGGGGTTAGGGCTAGGTGTAGAGTTGGGTTTTGGTTTAGGTTAAGCTTTAAAGTTAGGCTCATGGCTTGCTTTTGTTTTAGGGCTAGGGCTATGGTTAGGGCTAGTTTTAGATTAACATTATTTTTAGGACTAGTATAGTAATCCTAACTCTAAATCTAACTCTAAACCTAAGACTAGCACTAGAAATAAACCTATTCCTAAACCTAACCCTAACACTAGTCTTAGGTTTAGAGTTAGATTTAGGGTTAGGATTAGATCTAGGTTTAGGTCTAGGGCTAAGGATATGGCTAGCCTTAGTTCTAGGTTTATAGCTGGGTTTAGGTTTATAATAAAAATGGGGTTGGAACTAGGGCTAGGGCTAGGGGGAGAGTGAAATTTAGTCTTAGGGCTAGGCTTAGGGTTTGGATAGGTATAGGACTTAATTAAAGCTAGGAATAGGGCTAGGTTTATGTTTTTGTTTAGGTCTAGGGTTAGTTTTGGCTTAGGGTTAGGTTTAGTGTAAATAATGGGGTTAGAGCTAGGTTTAGGGCTAGGATGAATGTTAGAATTAGGGTTAGGTCTAGGGTTGTTTGAGTTATGATTAAGGCAAGGTTAAAGGCTAAGATGAGGGCTAGGGTTTGTGTTTTGGTTAGGGCTAGGATTAGTGTTAGGGCGAACGTCAGGTCTAGAGTTATGGTTAGGGATAGTTTTAGGGTTTGGTTTATGCTATGTTTAGAGTAAGGGTTAGTTTTGGGTAAAGGTCAATTTTAGAACTAGGAGTATTATTAGGGTTAGGGTCATGTTTAGGGTTTTGTTTAGGTTAGGGTTTAGGGTTAGGGCTCAAATTGGCTTTAGGGTTTGGGTTAGGGCACTGATAGTGTTAGGTGTAGGGTACAGGTTATGTTTACCATAATAGATAGGGTTATGTTAGGCATAGGGTTAGATTTAGGCCTAGGGTTAGATTTAGGCTTAGGGTTAGCATTAGAATTAGGGCTATGTTTAGGGTAGTTGATAGGGTTAGAACTAAGTTTAGGGCTAAGGTTATGGATATGATTAGGGTAGGGTTAGGGTTAGGGTTAGGGTTAGGGGTATGGTTTGTGTTAAGGTTAGGGCTAGGATTATAGCTAGGGCTAATGTCAGGTCTATAGTTACGTTAGGAATAATTTTAGGGTTAGGTTTATTGCTAGGTATAGTGTAAGGGTTAGGTTTAGGTAGGGACAGGGTTAGAGCTATGTATATTATTATGGGAAGGGTCAGCATTAGAGTTTGGCTTAGGTTAAGTTTAGGATTAGGGCTCAAATTAGCATTACAGTTAGTGTTAGGGTAATGAAAGAGTTAGGTTTAGGGTTCAGGTTAGGTTTTTGTTAATGAATAAGGTTAGGGTTAGTTATAAGGTTAGGGTTAGGCCTATGGTTACCATTAGGGTAATGGTTATAGTTAGGGTAATGGATAGAGTTAGCACTAGTGATAAGGCTAAGGTTTTGGTTAGGATTCTGGCTAGGGTTAGGGTAAGGTTTAGGTCTAGGTTTTGGGTTAGGATTAGATTTAAACATAGGGTTAATTCTCAAATAATGGCTAGGATTTGGGTTTGGTTAGGGGTAGGTTTACAGCTATGGCTAATGTATGAACTAGTATTACAATTAGTGCCATTTTAGGGTTAGGGTTAGGGTGATGTTTAGAGCAAGGGTTATATTTAGGGTCAGAGTCAGGGTCAGGGTTGGTTTTAGTGTTAGGTTTAGGACTCAAATTAGGGCTAAAGTTACTTCTAGGTGTAAGGTTAGGTTTTGGTTTAGGTTAAGGGTTACATTAGGGTTATGGCTCAGTTTTGTTTTAGGGCTAGGGTTAGGGTTAACAATAGATTTTGGATTAGCATCAGTGTTAGGGCTAGTGTTAGAGTAAAGTTTATGCTTAGGGTTAGGGTTAGATTTAGAGTTAGGGTTGATATAGAGTTAGGGATCATGCTAGGGTTAGGGCTAGGGTTAGAGTTATGGTAAGGAATATGGTTAGAACTAGGGATACGACTAGGGTGAGAATTAGAGTTATTCTTAGGAGTAGGCTTAGTTTTATAGCTAAATTAGGGCTAGGATTAGGACTAGGGTTAGTGTTAGGGTTAAGCCTAGGGGTTGGGCTAGGGTTAGGGTTAGCACTGAGGTTAGGGTTAATTTTAGAGGAATGGGTGGGGTTATAGCTAGGTTTAGGGCTAGGGTGAGGGTTATATTTAGGATTAGGCCTAGGGCTATGGTTCAGTTTAGGATTAAGGCTAGGATTAGGGCTAGGATGAGGGGTAGGTTTTCTGATAGGGTTAGGGCTATGACTTGGGCTAGGGATAATATCAGGTATAGGGTTATGTTTAAGGATAGTTTTAGGGTTAGGTTATGGCTAGGTATAGTGAAAAGGTTAGTTTTATGTTAAAGGTCAGCTTTAGAGCTAGAATTATTATTTGTGTCTCTGTCAGGGTCAGGGTTAGTGTTTGGTTTATATTAAGGTTAAGGGGTTAGAGCTCGAATTAGCCATTAGGGTTAACTTTAGAGTTAAGACAATGGAAGGGTTTACTTTAGGTTTTAGTTAAGGTTTAAGGTAACGGATGGATTAGGTTTCAGCGATTGGGTTAGGGTTCCATTAGAGTTAGGGTTATGTTTAGTGTAATGGATAGTTTTAGAGCTAGGATTAGGGCTAGGTTATGATTTGGATTATGTCTAGGATTAGTATTAGGTTTAGGTTTTTGGATAGTCCTAGGGTTTGGTTTAGGGTAAGTGTTAGTGTTACGGTAAGTGTTAGTTTAGGGTTAAGGTTATGGTTAGGTTAGGATACGGGTTAGTGTTTGAGCTAGGGTTAGGGCTAGTGTGAGGGTTATGTTTAGGTTTACTTTTGTGTTCAAGATTATGGTTAGAGTTAGGTTTACTGTTAGAGATAGGGTTATAATTAGGGTTAGGGTTAGGATTAGGGTAATGGATATGATTAGAGCTAAAGTTTGGGCTAGGGTTAAGGTTAGGATTAGGGATATTGTTAGAATTAGGATTTAGGATAGGTCTAGGATTATGTTTAGTGTAAGGCTTAGGCTTTGAGCTAGGGTTAGGTCTAAGGATAAGGTTAGGCTTAGAGTTAGGGTTAGGGTTAAGACTAGGCTTAGTCTTATGCTTAGAGCTAAGTTTAGGCCTAGGAGTAGCTCTAGGTTTTGTGTTAGGTTTAGCACGATGGTTAGGACTATGGGTAATGTAAAAGCTAGGGTTATGTTTAGGGCTAGTTTTAGTTTTAGGGTTATGGCTAGGTCTAGTGTTTGGTCTGGGTTTTGGGTTAGTGTCAGGTTTAAAGCTAGTTTAAGTGTCAGGATCAGGGTCAGTTTTCAGGATAGTGTTAGGTTTAGGGTTATAACCAGAATTAGGACTAGGTTTAGGTCTAGGGATAGGGTAAGTGTTTGGTTCAGGTTAAGGTTTACTGTTGGGGCTAGTGCTAGTATTTTGTTTAGGTCCAGGGCTAGAGTTATAGCTTCATTTAGGATTAGCTTTGGGTCTAGGTCTAGTGTTAGTCTTAGGAATATGTATAGGGTTACTGGTAGGTCTAGTGTTAGGTTCTGGTTTAGGTTTAGGGTGAGGCTTAGCCCTAGTGTTACTGTTAGGGTCAGTTGAGGATCAGGGTTAGGGTTAGAATTATAATGAGGGCTAGGGTTAGGACTAGTAATGCTGTTAGTGTTTAAGTTAGACTAAGGATTAGGGTTAGGACTAATGTTACCATTTGGGTTAGGGTTTTGCTTAGGGTAAAGTATAGGGTTATCACTAGGGTTAGGGTTCGGGTTAAGGTTAGGTTTAGGGCTAGTGTTAGAGTTAAGATTAGGGTTTCAGCTATGGTTAGGACTAGAATTAGGGGTAGGATTTTTGTTAGGGTTATGGCTAGGGTTAGGACAACGACTAATGTACGAACTAGGGTTACAATTAAGGTTAGTTTTAGGGTTACTATTAATACTGGGTCTAGTGTTATGGTTAATTTAAGTTAGGGTGATGATTATAGCTAGTATTAGTGTTAGGGTCAGCATCAGGGTCAGAGTAATTTTTAGAGTTAGGGTTAGGGCTAGGCGTAAGGGTTGGATTGGGTTTAGGTTAGAGTTTGGGTTAGAGCAATGGCTTGGTTTTGTTTTATGTCCAGGTCCCGGGCTAGGGTAAGTTGTAGGATTAGCATTATGCTTAGGGGTAGTGTTAGGGTTTGGTTTGGCTTATGATTACTGTTAAATTTAGAGTTAGGTTTAGATTTAGAGTTAGGTTTAGATCTAGAGTTAGGTTAGGGCTATGGATAGAAATAGGGCTAGGGCTATGGCAAGAGTTATAGTTAGTCTTAAGGCTAGGGTAGGGGTAAGGATAGGATTACACTAGGGCTAGGAATAGTGTTAGGCTTAGTGTTAATATTAGGCCTAGGGTTATGGTGGGAATTCTGGTTAGATTTAGGGTTATGGTTAAGTTTATGGTAAAGGATGGGGTTATAGGTAGATTTAGGGCTAGGGTGAGTTTTAGAATTGGAGTTAGGGCTCGGGTTATGCTTCAGGTTAGGATTAAGGCTAAGTGTAGTGGTAGGATTATGGTTAGGGCTAATTTCAGTTCTAGGTTTATGGTTAAATATAGTTTAAGTTTAGGTTTATGTTTAAGCCTTGTGTAAGCATTAGGTTTAGAGTTAGGGTCAGGTTTAGAGCTAAGGGTATTATTAGGGTCATGGTCATGATTATTGTTTTGGATATGTTAAGTTTTAAAGTTAGTACTCAAATTAACATTAAGGTTAAGATCAGTGTAATGATAGGTTAGGTTTAGGTTTCAGGTTGGATTTAGGGTAATGGATAGAGAGAAATTTAGGGATAGGTTTAGGTTTAGGCCTAAGGTTAGCATTAGGGTTAGGTTAGGATAATGGATAGGGTTAGATCTAGGGTTACAGCTAGTGTTATGGTAGCAATTAGTAATAGGTTTAGAGTTAGGTTTAGGGTTTACCTGACTTTAGCCCTAGCCATTATCCTATTCCTAAACCTAGAACAAACCCTAGTCCTTATCCTAGCCCTAAACATAGCCTTAATTATACCCCTAACCCTAACCCTATTCCTAAACCTAACACTAACCATATCCCTAATCTTAGCCCCAATTTAGCCCTATCTCTAAGCCTACCTTAACCCTAGCCCAAAGACTAACTCTAACTCTCACCTTAGCCCTAACTCTATTTCTAACACTATACTTTAATGGAAGCCTAATGCTAGCCTGAACCTTACATCTAACCCTAGGGTTAGGGCTTGGAATACGACTAGGATTTGAGTTAAGTTAGGGCTACGGTTAGGGTTATAGCTAATGTAAGTACTAGGGTTATGATTAGGGCTAATATTAGTGTTAAGGGTTAGGACTAAGTCTAGTGTTAAGCTTAGGTTTAGGGTTAGGGTGTTAAGTTCAGAGTCAGGGTGAGGGTTAGTTTTAGGGTTCGGCTTAACACTCAAATTGTTGCTAGTGTTAGGGCTAGGTGTAGGACTAGGGCTTGGTTTATGTTAAGGATTTGGGTTAGGTCTATGGCTTGGTTTAGTTTTAGGCTAAGTCTAGGGTTAGGGCTAGTTTTAGGATTAGCCTTAGTGTTAGGGCTAGGGTTAGGTTTAGGATTAGGCTTATTGGTAGGGTTAGATTTAGAGTTAGGGTTAGATCTAGGGTTATGGCCAGGGATATGAATAGTTCTAGGGTTAGACCTACGGTTCAGGCTAGGAGAAGGCTTCCAGTAAAGTATAGGTTTAGAACTAGAGTTAGGGCTAAGGTGAGTATTAGAGTTAGTCTTTGGGCTAGGGTTAAGGTAGGGTTAGGGATAGGGCTAAATTATGGCAAATATTAGGGCTATGGTTAGTGTTAGGGTTAGCCCTAGAGTTAGGGTTAGGGTTATAATTGAGGCTATGTTTAGAGCTAGGATAAGGACTAGGGTTTGTGCTAGTTTTAGGGCTAGGATTAAGGCTAAGGCTAAAGTCATATCTAGGGTTATGGTTAGGGATAATTTTAGGGTTAGGTTTATGGCTAAGTCTTGTTTCAGGGTTAGGTATAGGGTAATAGTCAGGTTTAAAACTAGGGGAATTTTTAATGTCAGGGTCAGTGTTGGGCTTTGGTTTAGGTTTGAGTTTAGGGTTAGGGCTCCAATTAGCATTATGGTTAGCATTAGGATAATGATAAGGTTAGGTTTAGGGTAATTGACAGTTTGGGGGATAGTGATAGGGTTAGGGTTAGGCCTATGGTTACATTAGCATAAGGGTTACGTTTAGGGTAAGGATGCAGTTAGAGTTAAGGTTATGGCTAGGGTTATGGTTAGGATTAGGTCTTGACTTAGGATTAGGGTGAGGGTTAGAACTATGTTTAGGTTTAGGATTATGCTTAGCATAAGTGTTGTTTTGAGGTGTGGTTAGAACTAGGCTGGGAGTGAGCTTCAGTGTTAGGTCTGGGGATAGGATTACCATAGGTTTTGAGTTAGAATTAGGATTAGAGTTAGACTAGGATTATTGGTATGGTCAGTATAAGGATCACGGTTAGGGTTAGAATTTGGTATAGCATTAGAGTTAGAATGAGAGCTAGGGTTAGGGCTATTAATAGAGTTAGGGTTTTGGTTAGCCTAAAGAATAAGGATAGGTCTAGGGTTACCCTTAGGTTTCGGGTTTTGCTTATGGTAGGGGATTGGTTTAGAGCTAGGTTTAGGGCTATGGTTAGGGTTAAATTTAGGGTTAAATCTAGGTTTAGGGCTCAGATCAGGCTAGTGTTCGTGTTAGGCTTAGGTATAGGATTAGGGCCATGGCTAATATAAGAACTAGGGTTAAAATTAGTTTAGTTTTAGTGTTATGGTTAGGTTTATTGTTAGGGTTAGTTTTAAATTTAGGGTGGTATTTATAGCTAGGGTTTGTATTAGTATAAGAGTTAGGTCAGGGTTCATTTTAGGGTTAGGGATAGGACTCGAATTATTATTAGGTTTATTCTTAGCATTCTGTTTAAGGTGAGGGTGGTGTTTAGAGGTAGGTTGAGTGTTAGGGTATGAGTCAGGGTCAGTGTTAGAATTCAAGTTAGTGTTAGAACTCAAATTAGGGGTAGGGATAGGTCTAGGTTTAGTGTTAGGGTTTGATTTAAATTAATGTTTAGTGTTAGGTTAGGGCTATTGCTTGGTTTTGGTTTAGTCCTAGGCTTAGGTTTAGGGATAGTGTAAGTGTTAAGCTTAGGCTTATGTTAGGGTTAGATTTAGAATTAGGGTTAGACCTAGAGTTAGGTCTGGGAGTAAGGATAGGTCAAGGGTTAGGACTAGGGATAAGGTAATGGTAAGGAATAGGGTTAGAACTCAGGATAGGTATAGTGTGAGAGTTAGAGTGAGTCTTAGGGCTAGGGTTAGTGTTAGGTTTAGAGATAGGGCTAAATTAGTGCTAGGATTAGGGCTAGGTTCATTGTTTGGCTTAAGCCTAGAGTTTGGGTTAGGGTTAGGATTAAGTTTAAGGTAAGAGATGGCATTATAGCTAGGTATAGAGGTAGTGTGAGGGTTATAATTTGGATTAAGGGTAGTGTTAGGTTAGGGTTATGATTAAAACTAAGTTTTGGGCTAGAATGAGGGCTATGATTTGTTTCAGGTTTAGGACCAGGATTAGGTCTAGGGCTAATTTCAGGTCCAGAATTATGGATAAAGATAGTTTTAGGGTTAGGATTATGGTTATGTCTACGGTAAGGGTTAGGTGTAGGGCTATGTTCAAGTTTAGAGCTAGGGATTTTATTAGGGTAAAGTCCAGAGTTAGGGTTTGGGATAGGTTAAGGTTTAAAGTTAGGGCTTCAGTTAGTGTTAGTGTTAGGGTTAGGGTAATTTTAGGGTTAGGTTTAGGTTCAGGTTAGGTTCAGGGTAAAATATTGGATTAAGATTAGGGTTCATGCTTAGGGTTAGCATTAGGTTATGGTTTTGGTTATCGTAATGGGTAGAGTTAGAGATCGGTTTAGCGCTAGGTTTATAGTTACAAATAAGGCTAGGTTTAAAGCCAGGATTAGGGCTAGGTTTTAAGTTAAGTTAGGAATAGGGTTAGAGTTAGGGCTAATGTAAGAAGTAGGATGATGTTTAGGGCTAGTTTTAGGGTTTTAGGGCTGGAGTTAGTGTTAGGGTTACGTTAAGGGTTAGGCGATCTTTGGAACTAGTAGTGTTAGGTTCAGTGTCAGGTTCAGATTTAGTTTAATGGTTCAGCTTAGAACTGATATTAGGGCTAGGGTTAGGGCTAGGTTTAAGGTTAGGGTTTGGTTTAGTTTAAGAGTTAGGTTTGTAACTATAATTAGGTTTTGTTTTAGGGCTAGGGCTAGGGTTAGGGAGAGTTTTAGGATTAGTATTATGGTTTGGGCTAGTGTTAGGATTTGGCTTAGTCTTCAGTTTAGGGATTGATTTAGAGTTATGTTTTGTTTAAGGTTAGTGCTAGGGCAAAGGATAGGGCAAGGGTTAGGGTTATGTTTAGGGTTATGGTAAGGAATAGGGTTAGAATAAGGAAAAGGTCTAATGTGAGAGTTACTTAGTCTTAGGACTAGTGTTAGGGATAGGGCTAAATTAGGGTTAAGATTAGGGCTAGGGTTAGTGTCAGGTTTAGGCCAAGAGTTTGAGTTAGGATTGTAATTAAGGCTATGTTCAGGGCTAGGATAAGGGCTAGGGTTGGTGTTAGGGTTAGGGTTAGAATTATTGCTAGGGCTAATGTCAGGTCTTGTGTTACAATATGATAATTTTAGGGAAAGGTTTAAGGCTAGGTCTATTTTAAGGCTTAGGTATAGAGTAAGAGTCAGGTTTAGAGCTAGGGAAATTATTAGGGCCAGGGTCAGTGTTAGGGCTTGGTTTAGGTTTGAGTTTAGAGTTACAACTCAAATTAGAGTTATGGTTAGTGTTAGGATAAAGATAGGGTTAGGTTTAGGGTTCAGATTAGGTTTAGGGTAATTGATAGTTTGGGGGATAATGATAGGGTTAGAGTTAATCCTAGGGTTATCATTAGGATAAGGGTTATGTTTAGGATAATGGATACACTTAGATTTAAGTATAGGCCTAGGGTTATATTTAGGATTAGGTCTTCAGTTAGAGTTAGGGTGAAGGTTAGGAATAAGGATAGGTTTACAGCTTGGATGAGGTTTTGGGTTAGGGCTAGGGCTGGGATTAAGGCTAGGGCTAATGTCAGGTCTAGCATTGCAGTTAAGGGTAGTTGTAGGGTTTGGTTATAAATAGGTCTACTGTAAGGATTCTGTTTAGGGTAAAGATCAGGTTTAGAGCTAGGTGTATTATTACAGTCATGGTCAGGATTAGATATTGGTTTTGATTAAGGTTTATGGTTAAGACTCAAATTATCCTTAGGTTTAGAGTAATGGATATTATTAGGTTTAGGGTTCAGGTTAGGTTTAGGGTTTTGAATAGCCTTAGGGATAGCTAAAAATTTAGGTTTAGTCCTATTGTTAGCATTTAGGTTAGGCTTAAGTTTATGGTAAAAGATAGGATTATAGCTAGGGTTAGGGCTATGTTTATGGTTAGGAGTAGAGCTAGTGTTAGGGTTAGGTTTAGGGTTATGTTTAGGCCCAGGGTTAGGGTTAGGTTTAGGGTAAGTGTTATGGTTGGAGCTAGATTTAGGGCTAGGGTGAGGGTTAAGGTTAGAGCAGGTTTAGGGTAAATGTTAGGGTTTTGGCTACATTTAGCAGTAGGATTAGGGTTAGAGTTATAGTAATGGATAGGGTTAGAGCTAGGGTTTCACTGATGGTTACTGTTAAATTAGGGTTAAAGTTAGGGTTAGGGATAGGTCTATGTTAATGTTTAGGGTTAGGATTAGGGCTCAGTTTAGAGGTAATGTTAGGGTTAGAGTTACTTTATTCAAATTTCTTTGATACAATTCAGGAGTCATCTTTAACAAACCTTACTCTGTTTCCCAGGTTTAGGCCTTCTGGTTCAAAGTTTTGGTGTCCAGAACAGTTAATATTTTCATTTTACTTCATTATAACCTGTATGAGTAAATGTAAGTGGAACTAGAAATCAAACAGGATTTATGCTAGCTGCTTGAAACTCCATGCATACCCACACTTCTTTGTGGGGACAATCTATTATGTTCCTTGTGAGTGTAGGCCTAACCTGAAACAGGCAAAAACAATTTTATCCAAGAGCCCTTTAGGATAAAGCAGAGAATATGCATGCACTGAAATTCCTCCCATTATTGTTTTTTCAGATTTGTTTGATACTGAGTAGGATTCATTATTTAGCTTTCCCCACAAATCTCTCCAAATGTGGGCCTTATAGGATCAATGGTTATCTAATCAAGTTAGTGTTACTGTTAGGTTTGGGGTTAGGGCTAGTGTTAGATGTAGTGTTAGGGTGAGAGTAAGTTTTGTACAAAGTTCTGTGATACTTGGAAGGAGCCAACTCTTACCTAGCCTTAATATGCTCCTTAGGTTTGGGACTTCTCATTTTAATGGTTTGCTAACAGAGACACTCTGTATTTTAAGTTTTCACTTCATATTGACATATAAAGGTAAATGAAAATGGAGGTTGAAATCAAACCAGGTTGGTGCTAGCTGCTTGAAACTTCAAACACTGAACCAGTTCTCTGTGGGAACTCTCTGGTTTGTTCCTTGTGAAAGTAGCCCTAAGATGAAGGTAGCAAAAAAGACTTTATCCGATAGCCCTTTAGCAGAAAAAGGAAATATCCATAAACTGAAACACCACCTCAATTATTTGTTCATATTTCTGTGGGACTGCACAGGATTCATCTGATAGCTTAGTCCCCTAGGCTCCCCAAGTTCGGGATTCTAGGATCAACAGTTTTTCAAACAGGTTAGGGTTTGTGTTAAAATAGTGTTAGGGCTAGTGTTAAAGCTAGTATTAGGATTAGGGTTAGTTTTGTTCAAATTTCTTTGATACTAGGCAGGAATAATTTTTCTCCTAACCTTACTATCCTTTCTATGTTTGGGCCTCCTATGTTAAATGGTTCACTGTAAGGAACAGTTTGCATTTGAAAATTTCAGTTCATTTTGTCCTATACAGGTAAATGGAAATGGAGCTGAAAATCAAACAGCATTTGTACTAGCTGCTTGAAACTTCACACTCCATCAATTCTCTGTGAGCAATCTCTGGTTTGTTCTTGTGACACTAGGCCTAAGCTGAAGCATGTAAAAACAACTTTATCCAAAAGTCCTTTAGGAGATAACAGGGAAATATGCATGTACTGATATACTCTATCAACGTTTTGGACAGATTTCTTTGATACTGTGCAGCATTCATCCCTTAGCTTTCCCCACTAGGCTGCCCAATTTTGGAAATTCTATGGTCAAATGTTTCATAAAAAAGTTAGGGTTAGAGGAAGAGCTATGGTTAGAGCTAATGTTATGGTTACAGTTAGTTTTATTCAAAATTCTATGATACTTGGAAGGATTTATCATTTAGCTAGTTTTACTCTGTTCCCCAGGTTTAGGCCTTCTCCATTCACTGGTTCACTGTCAGCAACATTTTGTATTTTAAGATTTCACTTAATTTTGACCTATATATGAAAGTTTATGGATTTGAAAATCAAACAGGGTTTGTGCTAGCTGCTTGAAACTTCACACACTCCATCAGTTCTGTAGGGACTCAGGTATGTTCCTTGTAAAAGTAGGCCTATGCTTAAGCATGCAAAAAAGACTTAATCTGAGAGCCCTTTAGTAGAAAACAGGAAAATATGCATGTACTGAAAAACCTCCCATAATTATTTTTTTCAGATTTATTTGATGGTGCATAGGATTAATTACGTACCTTGCCCCACAAGGCTCCCCAAGGGCAGAAATTCTGGGGTCAATGGTTCTCTAATCAGGTTAGGGTTAATGTTAGGTTTGGTGTTATGTCTAGGGCGAGGGTCAGAGGTAATATTAGGGTGAGAGTTAGTTTTGTTCAAATTTCTTTGATACTGGTCAGGAGCCATCTTTTATCTAAATGTAGTATGCTCCCAAGGTAGTTCTTCTCAATTTAATGGTTCACTATATTGAACACTTTGTATTTTAATGTTTCACTTCATTTTGACACCTATGTGTAAATGGAAATGCAGGTGGAAATCAAACAGGCAGCCCTTCCCCTAAACCTAACCCTAAATCTTACCATAAAATAGTCCTAATACTAGGCCTAAGCCTAGCACTAAACCTAGACCTATTCCTAGCCCTAATTTAGCCTTAACCATAACCCAAACTCTAGCCCTAAGACTAACCCTAACTCTTGCCATAGTCCTATTCCTAGTTTTAACCCTATCCTTTACAATAATCCAAACACTAGCCCTAATCTTAGCTCTAACACTAGACATAGCCCTTACCCTAGAATTAGCAATAACTGTAAATCTACTCCTAAACTTAAACTCACCCTATCAGTAGCAATAACACTAACACTAATCATTAAACTACCCTTAACTTTAGCTTTAGTCATAAACAAAACCGAGCCATAGGACTAACCCTTAACCTAAACCGAAACCTAATTCTACATCCAGCCCTAAGCCTACACCTAATTTGAGTCCTATCCCTAACCAAACATGAATCATGATTCTAACTCTGACCTTAACACTAACCCTAGTTAAAAACATCACCCTAAACCTAAACATAATCCTAAAACTAGACCCATTCCTAAATGTAACCCTAAAAATAGCCCTAATTGTAACCTTAGTTCTTACATTAGCCATATCCCTAAAAAGGGCCTTAACTTAACCCAAAATCTAGCCCTAATCCAAGACCCAACCCTAGCTTTAAACCTAACTCGAACCCCAAACCTAGCCATAACCCTTACCTTATGCCAAACCCTAACATTTATCCTTGCACTAAAGCTAAACCTACCCCTACCCCTAGCCCTTAATCTAACCATAATCCTATCCCTAACCCTAGCTCTAACCCTATCTATTACCCTAACCTTAACCTTAACCCTAATTCTAATCCTCAGCCTGACCCTCCACTATCCATAAACGTAAACTCTACATTACCATAACCCTAACCTGAACCTAACCATAAAAATATCATTACCCAAAATGTAACCTTAACCCTAGTGCTAACTCAAGCCCTATACCTAACACTAAACCTAACCCTAACACTGACACTAATGCTAATTCTAACACTAACCCTAAAAGTAACTCTAAAGGTAACCCGAATGCTAACACTACCACTAATCTTAAACCTAACCCTAACCCTAACACTAACACTAAGTCTATCCTGAAGCCTAACCCTAAATATAATACTAACCCTAACACTAACCCTTACGCTAACCCTAAACATATCCCTAACCCTAACACTATTGTTAACCCTAACCCTAAACCTAATCCTAAACCTAACACAATCCCTAAACCTAACCCCAATAAAAACCCTAATCCTAACCCTAATTCTAACACTAACACTAATCCTAAACCTAATCCTAAATCTAACACAAACCCTAATTCAAACCTAACAAAAACACTAACACTAACCCTAATGCAAAACCTAACACTAACAATAACTCTAATCAAAAACCTATCCTACCTATAAACCTAACAACACTTACCATAATCCTAACCCTAACCCTAACCCTAAACCTAAACCTAAACCTAACACTAACCCTAATGCTAACCCTAACCCTAAACCTAACACTAACCCTAACCCCAAACCTAACCCTAACACAAAATATTACCCTAACCCTAACTCAAACATTAAGGCTAACCCTAACATTAACCTTAAACCTAAACCTAATGCTTACCCTAAAACTAACCCTAAACCTAAACCAAAATCTAACAGAAACCCTAACCATAAACTTAACCCTAACATTAACCCTAACCCTAACCTTAACCCTAATGCTAATCCTAACTGTGATCCCAACCATAACATAAATTCTAACCCTAACCCTAACCCAAAAACTGATTCTAATCCTAAGACACACCCTAACCCAAACAATAATTCTAAACTTAACCTAACCCTAACCCTAACCACAAACTAACCCTAAACCTAACCCTAACAGTAACCCTAACACTAACCCTAACCCTAACCCTAACACTAAACCTAACTCTAAACCTAGACCTATCACTGACCCTATCTGTAGACATAACCCTAAACCTAACACTAACCCTAATGCTAATATTTACAATAACCCTAACTGTAACCATAACTCTAACCCTAATCCTATCTGTAACCCTAAACTTGAACCTAACTCTTAAACTAACCCTTACAATTACCATAATCCTAACCCTAACACTTACCCTAAAACTAAGCCTAACCAAAACCTTGACACAAACCCTAACTTAAACCATACCACTAAACCTAAATCTAACCTTAACCCTTACCCTAAACCTAATATAACATTAACCCAAACCCTAACACAAACACTAACCCTAATCCTAACCTTAAAACTAACCATAAGCTAAACCTAACCATAATTTTAACTGTAAACATAAACCTAATATAACCCTAACCCTAACTCAAAAACTTACACTAACCCTAACACTAACCCTAACCCTAATACTTAGCCTAACACTAACCCTATCATAACACTAAATCTAAACATAACCCTCACCCTAACCATAGAAGTAACCCTAACCCTATGACTAATACTAACTCTAAACCTATTCCTAAATCTAACACTATCCTTAACACTAGCCCTAAACCTAAACCTAACACTAACACTAACACTAAACATCAACCTAAACCTAAACCTAATGCTAACCGTAACAAAAATCCTAAATTTATACCTAACCATAACACTAACACTAACCCTAAACTTAATGCTCAACCTAACCCTAAATCTAACACTAAACCTAACCCTAACTATAAACCTAACCCTTACACTAAACCTAACACTAACTCTAATGCAAAAATTAACACTAACACTAACCCTAACACTAACATTAATTCTACTTGTAAACATAACCTTACACTTACCTTGAACCTAACCTTAACACGAACCCTAACATGAACAATAACACTAACCCTAACTCTTATCAAAACCCTAACATTAAACCTAACCCTAAACCTACACCTCACCAAAACACTAACTCTAATGCAAAATTTAACAATAACACTAAAGCTAACCTTACTCTTAAACCTAATCCTAATCCTAACCCTCAAATAACCTAACACTAAAACTAACACTAACCTTAACCCTAACACTAAACCTAACTTTAACCATAACCCTATCCCAAACCCTAACCCTAACACTAAGCCTAACACTAACCATAACAATAACTCTAACACTAACCCTAAACCTAATTCTAATGCTAACCCTAACACTAACTCTAACCATAACCCAATCCTTACATTAACCCTAACCCTAACCAAAACCTAATACTATCCTTAAACCTAACCTTAACCCTAACACTAACCCTATCCCTAAAACTAACCCTAACACTAACACTAACCCTAAATCTAAAACTAATCCTAACCAAATCACTAAATGTAAATATAACCCTAACCCTAACACTAAACTTAAACCTAATAATAACCCTTACCCTAAAAGTAACACTAACCCTATACCTAAATCTAACACTAATCCTAACCCTAACCTAAACCTAATGCTTACCCTAAACTAACCTTAAACTTAACTATAATGCTAACCCTAACACTAAACCTAACCCTAACAAACAATAACACTAACCCTAATCCTAACTCTAAGCCGAAAACTAACCCTAACCCTAACCAAAACCTAAGGCAAATCCTAACCTTAATACTAATCCTAAACCAAACCCTAACCCTACCATAAACCCTAACCCTAAACATAATGCTAACTTAACCCTAACCCTGACACTAATCCTAATATTAACACTAACACAAACCCTACCACAAACACTAACCCTCACTTGAACACTAACACTAACCCTAACCCTAATGTTAACACTAACTCTAACCCTAATCCTAACAGTAACACTAAACTATCCCTAACCCTAACACAAAGCCTAACCCTAACTCTGACCCTAACCTAACACGAACCCTAAACCTAACCCTAACCATAGCACTAACACTAAGCCTAACACTAACCCTAACCCTAACACAAACCCTAACAATACCCTAACCCTACCCAAACCCTAAACCTAAACTAAACCTTTCGCTAACCCTAAACCTAACACTAACTCTAAATCTAACCTTAACCATAAATCTAAAGATAACACTAACAATATCCCTAACCCAAAACCTAACCCTAAATTTAACCTTACACAAACCTTAACCCTAATCCAAACCCAAACTTAAACCTAACCATATACCTAACCTGAATTCTAAACATAACCAAAAACATAACACTATCCCTAAACTTCACCCTAACTTGAATCTTAACCATAACTGAAAAAAAAACCCTACCACTAAACATCACCCTAACACAAATCATAACACTATCCCTAACACTAACCATAACACTAACCCTAAACCTAACCATAACACTAACTCTATCCATAACCATAACCCTAACCCTAACACTTACCCTAACCCTAACCCTAACACAAAACCTAACCCTATCACTAACCCTAACACTAAACATAAATGTATCCCTAAAACTAACACAAACCCTAACATTAATCCTAACCCTAACCTAACACTAAATCTAACTAAAACCCTAACCCTATCACTAACATTAACCCTAAACATTACCCTAAAACTATCACTAACGCAAACCCTAACCCTAACCCGAAACATAACCCTAACCCTAACCATAACACTAACTCTAACCCTAAGCCTAACACTAACCTTAAACCTATCCCTATCCCTAACAATATCCATAAGCCTAACACTAATTTGAAAGCAAAAACTAAATCTTACCTTAACACTAAACCTAACCCTTACACTCACATTAACCCCAAACTTAACCCTAATTCTAACACTAACTTTAACCCTATTTATAATCCTAACACTAACCTTAAACCTAACCATAAATATTAATCTAATCATAATCCCCACCATACAATAACCTTAACTTTAACCCTAACCTTAACACTAACACGAATCCTAAACCTAAAACTAACACTAATTGGAACTGTAACCCTAACCATAATACTAACCCAACCCTAAAACAAACCCTAACACTAAGCCTAAAAATTACCCTAACCTAACCCTAAATCTAACCCTAACCTAATTTTAAACTTCACCCTAAACCTTACCCTAACCCTATCCCTAACCCAAGACCAAACAGTAACACTAACACTAACAATAACCCTAACTCTACACCTAATCATAACCTATTCCTAACTCTAAGCCTAAATCAAACCATAACCCTAAACATAACCCAAACCTAACTCTAACATTACCAAGTTCTAACCCTAACCCTAACCCTTGCCATAAAACTAAAGCTAAAACTAACCCTAACCCTAATACAAACCCTAAACCTAACACTAATCCTAACTTTAACACTAACTGTAAACCTAACCCTGACACTAACCCTAAAGCTATCCCTAAACCTAACACTATACCTAGCACTAACATAATCCTAACACTAACAGTAACCCTAACACTAAACCTAACCCTATCTGTATCACTAAATCTAACACTAGCTGGAACCCTAACCCTAATCTTAACACTAACCCTAACCCTAAACCTAACTCTAACCCTAACCTTAATACTAACATTAAAATTAAACTTAATTCTAACCAGAACCCTAAGCTAACCCTAACCCTTACCTTAATACTAAAACTAACCCTAAAACTAACCCTAACACAAAACATAAACCTAACCATAACACAGTAACACTAAAGCTAAACCTAACCCTATCCTAACCCAAACCCTAACACTAAAACTATCACTAACCTGAACGCTATCCCTAATGCTAACACTAACACTAACACTAACTTAAACGTAAACATAACCTCAACACAAACCCTAAACATAAACCTACCAACAACCCTGAACCTAAGCCAAATTCTAACCCAAAAACTAACACTAACCCTAATGCTAACCCTAACTATTACCCTAATACTAACTCAATCACCAACCCTTACCCTAACCCAAACCATAACCTTAAACCTAACCCTTACACAAACCCTAAACATAATTTTAACACTAAAACTAACCATGATCCCAACCCTATCTTTAACCTTATCACTAACCCTAACCCTAATCCTAAACCTAACATTCACCCTAACCCTAACCCTAAACCTCAACCTAACCCCAATCTGAATACTAATACAAACCCTAAATCTCACGCTATCAATAACACTATCCCTGAAACTAACACTAAACCTAACACTAACCCTAACCCAAACATTAAACTTAAGCCTGACTCTAACAGTAACACTAACCCTAAGCCTAACCCCAAACCTAACACTAAACCTCAACATATCCATAACACTAACCCTAACACTAACACCAACCGTATTACTAACATGAACCCTAATCCTAAGGCTACAACTAACACTAAACATTAACCTAATCATAAGCCTAACACTAACCCTAAACTTAATCCAAACTTTAACACTAAACCTAACTTTAACCATAACACTAACACTAAAATTAACCGTAACACTAACACTTTCACTAACCCTAAACCTAAGCCTAACCCTAGGCATAACACTAACCCGAACAATAAACCTAAACCTATCCCTAATATTAAGACTATCGCTAACCCTAACACTAACAGTATCACTAACACTAACCCTAACACTAATCCTAACACTAACTCAAAACTTAATCCTAAACATAACCCTAACTCTATTGCTAAGCCTAACAAAAAACCTATACCTAATCCTAACACTAACCCAAACAATTTCACTAACCCTAAACATAAACCTAAACCTAAAATTAACCCTAACCCTAACCCTAACTGTAACCTAACCCTAACCCTAACCTAACCCTAATCCTAACACAAACACTAATGCTAATGATAACGCTAACCCTAACCTAACCCTAACCCTAAGACAAACACTAAAACTAATGATAACCCTAACCCTAACCTAACCCTAACCCTAAACATAACCTAAACCTTACCCTAACCCTAATATTAACACTAATATTAAAACTAACCTTAATCTAAAACTAACAATAACCCTAACAATAAACGTATCTCTAACCCTACTCTAAATCTAACCCGAACATAAATGTTAACCCTAACTATAACACTAACTTAAACCAAACCTTATCCCTAAATGTAACCCTATAATGAATCCTAACCATAACTGTAACCCTAATCCTAACCCTTACAGAAGACAACCCTGTAACATTAAACCTAACACTACTCATGAATTTAACTTTATCGTTAAACCTAACACTAACCATTACCCTTACCCTAACACTAACACTAACTCTATCCGTAATTAAGCCCTAACCCTAATTATTACCCTAACCTTAAACTTAACCCTAACCCTATCACAAACCCTAAACTTAAGCCTAACACTAACCCTAACATTAACCTTAACCCTATCCCTAAAACTACTACTAACTGTAACAAAAATCTTAACCCTAAACCTCTCACTAACACTAACCCTAAACATAACCCTAAACCATTCACTAACCCTAACCCTAAACTAATCTTACACTAACACTAACCCTAACCCTAAATCTAAACTTAAACTTAACACTAACTCTAACACTAACACTTATCCTAACACTAACCATACCCTAACCCTACCCTAACACTAACTCTAAACATAATCCTAAACCTAATTGTATTACTAACACTAAACCTATGCCAAACACTAACTCTAAACCTATCTTTCCCCCTAAAATTATCCATAACCCATACACTAACCCTATCCCAAACACTAAATCTAACCATTACCCTAACTCTAACCCTAACACTCACCCTAATCCTAACCCAAACACTAAACCTAAACTTAAACCTAAGACTAACCCTTACCCTAAACTTTACCCTAACCCTAACACTACCCTTAGCACTTACCCAAATCTTAACACTAACCCCAACACTAAGCCTAACCCTAATACAAACCTTAATGCTCACCCTAAAACTAATTCTAAACCTAACCCTTACTCTAACCTTAACACTAACCCTAAACCTATACCTAAAAGTAAACCTAACTCTAACCCTAACCCTAACATAAACCATAACCCAAACTATAACTCTAAACCTAACACAACCCTAACACTAACCCTAACACTAACCCTAACACTGACCATAAAACTAAAGCTAAAACTAACCCTATACCTAATTCTATCTGTATCCCTAACCCTAAACCAAACCCAAACTCTAAAAGTAACCCTACCCCTAAACCTAACCCTAACCATAAACCTAACTCTCACCATAAACTTAACCCTAACACGAACCCTAAACATAATCCTAACACTAACCCTAACCCTATCCCTAAACCTAACACTAAACCTAACCCTAACCCTAACAATAACGTTAAACCTAACCCTTACCACAATTCTAACCCTAACCCTCACCCTAACACTAACCATAATCCTAACCATAAGCTAACACTAGCATTCACCCTAACACTAACCCTAATCCTAATTTGAACATTTCTAAAACTAAGCCTAACCCTAAACAGAACCCTAACCCAAACCCCAAAACTAAATTTAAGCATAAACATAACCCTAACTCTAACACTAAACCTAACTCTAACCCTAACCCTAACCATAACCATACCCCTAATTCTAACCATAAACATAAAAGTAACTCTTATCCTATCCCTAACCCTAACACTATTCTTAACCGTAACCCTGACACTAACAGTGAACCTAACTCTAAACCTAACCTTACCCCAGCCCTCACCCTAAACCTTACCCTAACAATAACCGTAACCCCAAATTTAACACAAATCCTAACCCTTACCCTAACACTAACCCTAACCTACGAGTAACACTTAAACTTATCCTAAGCAAAACCCTAAGCCTCACTCTATCCCTAATCCTAACCATAACCCTAACACTTACTCTAACATAACTATATCCCTCACATGAACACTAATTCTAACACTATCCCTAATTCTTAATCCTAACTCTAAAACTAAACTAAAACCTAACCCGAACCCTAAATCTATCTCTATCCCTAGAATTAACCCTAACCATAACCGGAACCTTAACCCTAAAACAAAACCTAACCCTAACACTAACCCTAACCCTAACACTAAGCCTAAACCTATCCCTTACACTAACACTGAACCTAAGCCTAAACCTAACCTTACCCCTAACAAAAACCCAAACCCTAACCCTAACACTAACCCTAACCCTTACCCTAACACTCACCCTAACCTACAAGTGACACTTAAACTATCCCTAAACCTAACCCTAATCTTCACTCTAAACTTAATCCTAATTATAACCCTAAACTTTACCCTAACACAAACCATATCCCTCACACGAACACTAATTTTAACACTAACCCTAACCCTTAAAGCTAACTCTAAAACTAAACCTAAACCTAACCAGAATCCTAAACCAAATCCTAACCCCAGAACTAACCCTAAACATAACCGTAACCCTAACCCGAAAAAACCCTAACCCTAACCCTAACCCTAACCCTAACCCTACCCTAACACTAACAATAAAGCTAACACTAAAACTAACCTTAACCCTAACACTAACCCTGAAACTAATCCTAACACTAACTTTTACACTAAACCTAAACTTAACCTTAAACCTAACACTAACTTTAACCCTAACCCTAATCCTAACACTAACCCTAACCCCAAAACTAACCCTATCACTAACCCTAACCCTAAGTCTATCCCTAAACCAGCACTAATCCTATCCCTAAACTTTACTTTAAACCTAACACTAACTATAAGCCTAACCATGACGCTAACAGTATACCTAGACAACTTGGACCCTAAAACTAACCCTAACCCTAAACCTATTCCTCACTCAAACTCTTTTCTATTAATAACCAAATTCCTAACTTTAACTCTAACCTAACACAAAACCTAAACCTAACCCTTACCCTAACACACGCCATAATTCATACCTGAACAATTAGCTTAACACTAATCCTAACTGAAGCCCTAACCTTAATTCTAAAACTAACCCTAACCCTAACCCCAAAACTAACCTTAACCATAAAGCTAACCCTAATTCTAACACTAATGCTAACCATAAGCCTAATCCTAAACATAACACTATCCCTAACCCTAATTCTAACCCTAAACCTAAAAGTAACCCTAAACCTATACCTAACCATAACACTATTCCTAACACTAACCCTAACACTAACCCTGAACCTAACCTTAAACCTAATCCTACTCCTAACCCTCACTGTAAACCTTACCCTAACACAAACCATAAACCTAAACCTAACTAAATAGTAATCCTAACCCTAACCCTAACACTAACCCTAACCTACAAGTAAACCTAAAATTAACCCTGAAACTAAATCTAAGTCTCACTGTAACCCAAATCCTAATGATAACCTTAACCCTAACCTTATGCCTCACTCTAATCCTCCTTTAAATCATAACCAAATCCCTAATATTAACTCTAATCCTAAGAGAAAACCTAAAGCTAACCCTTACCATAACACAAACCACAATTCTTACCCTAACACTAATCTTAACATTAACTCAAACACTAACACTAACTCTTACCCAAAAACTAACCTTAAATATACACCTAAATCTAACCACAAAACTAACCCTAACCATAAACCTAGCTCTAACTCTAACACTATCTCTAACCCTAATTTTAAACCTAAACCTAAAATTGTCCCTAAACCTATCCCTAACCCTAAAACTATTCCAAATCCCAACCCTAACACAAACACTAACAGTGAAACTAACCCTAAACCTAAACCTACCCCTAACCCTCACCCTAAAACTTACCCTAACAAAAATCCCAAACCTAAAACTAAGCCCACCACTAATCCTAACCCTAACCATAAACCTAACACTAACCCTAACCTACAAGTAACCCTAAAACTAACCCTAAACTTTAACCTAAGCCTCACTCTAAACCAAATCCTAAAAATAACCATAACCCTAACCATATCCATAAACCTATCACAAACCTTAACCCTAATCCTTACCTTAACACAAACCATATCCCTCACATGAACACTAATCCTAACACTAACACTAATCCTAACCCTAAACATAACTCAAAAACTAACCATAACCCTAACCCAAAAGTCAACTTAACTCTAACCCTAGAACTAACCCTAAAAATAACCATAAATCTAACTCTAAAACAAACAAAACTAACCTTAACTGTAATAATAACTCTAAAAAAGCCCTAAATCTAAACCTATCTCTAACCCTAACACTCTCCCTTAACCAAAACACTAACCCTAACACTAACACTAAAGCTAAACCTAAACCTAACCATAACCCTAACACTAACTCTAAAACTAACACTAACCAAACTCTTACACAAACTGTAAGCCTAGCCCTAAACCTAACACTAACCATAACACTAACACTAACCCTAATCCTAACAATAACTCTAACACCAACACTAACCCTATCACTAACCCAAACCCTAAGCCTAACTCTAAACCTAACACTAAAGCTATCTCTAATCCTTACTTTAACCCTAACACTAACACTAACCCTAACCCTAACACTCTACATAAACTATCCATAATTCTAAAACTAACCCTAACCCTAACCCTGCCCCTCATTCTAACCCTCTTTCTAATCATAAGAAAAACCCTAATTTTAACTCAAACCCTAACACAAAACCTAAACCTAACCCTTACCCTAACACAAACAATAATTCTTACCCTAACACTAACCATAACACTAACCCTAATTCTAAAATTAATCTTAACCCTAACCTGATCCCTAACCCTAATGCATTCCCAAAAAGTAACCTTAACCATAAACCTATCTGTAAACCAATACGAAACCCAACCATAAACTTAACCCTAACCGTAACACTAACCCTAACCCTAATTCTAACCCTAAACCTAAAAGTAAGCCTAAACCTATCCCTAAACCTAACACAATCCCTAATCCTAACCCTAACCCTAATCCTAACACTAACACTAACACTAAAACTGAACCTAACAGTATGCCTTACCCTGACCCTAACTCTTACATAACAAAAACCCTAAAACTAAACACTAACTCTTACCCTTACCATAACACTAACCCTAACCTACAAGTAACCCTAAAACTAAATCTAAACCTAACCCTAAGCCTCACTCAACCTCTAATCCTAACCCGAACCATAAGCCTTACCCTATTCCTAACTGTAACACAATCCCTAACCTTAAATCTTATTCTAACACAAACCATATCCCTCACACAAACACAATCCTAACACTAAACCTAACCCTAAACTTGACTCTAAAACTAACCCTAACCCTAACCCAAACCCTAACACTAACCTATTCCCAAAACTACCCTAAACATAACCCTAAAACTAAGCCTAAACGAACACTAAAACTAACCCTAACACTAAATGTAACACTATCACTAACCCTAAACTTAGCCCTAACCCTCAATCTATCCATAACCCTAATACTCTCCCTAACCTAACCCTAACCCTAACACTAAAGCTAACCCTAAACCTCACCCTAACCCTAACACTAACCCTATCCTTAACACTAACACTAACACGAACCCTAATCCTAAACCTAACCACAGCCTTAAACCTAAAATTAACCTAAACCTATCCCTAATCCTAACATTAACCCTAACCCTATAAATAACATTAATAATAACCCTTACAATGACCCTAAACTTAATCGAACCCTAACACTAACACTAACCCTAACACTAACACTCACACAAACCCTAATCCTAACACTAACAATAACTCTAAACCTCACCATAAATGTAATCCTAACCCTAACACTTAATCTAACCTTAAAGCTAACACTAAGCCTTAATCTAATTCTAAAACTAATCCAAACACTAATTTTAAACCTAACCCTAATTCTAACTGTAACACTAACCCCAATCCTAACCATAAACCTACAACTAACCCTAAAACAAACCCTAGAAGTAACTCTAACACAAAGCCTTAAACTAACCCTAACCATAACAGTAACACTAACTTACACCCTATCCCTAACCCTAAAACAAACCATAACCTAATCCTAACCATAACACAATTTCCAACCAAACCCTAACCATAACTTCAACCTAACTTTAACCCTAACCCTTATCTAACCCAAAGACTAACCCTTAGACTAATTCTAACACTAACCCTAACCCCAACCCTAAACCTATAAGTAACCGTAACCCTAAACCAAACCTTAAACCTAACACTAAGTATAACACTAACCGTAACCTCACTCTAAACTGAATCCTAAAAATAACCATAACCCTAACCATATTCATAAACCTGTCACAAACCCTAACCCTAAGCCTTACCCTAACACAAACCATATCCCTCACACAAACACTAATCCTAACACTAACACTAATCCTAACCCTAACTGTAACTTCAACCCAATCCTAATACTAAATCTAACTCTAATCTTAACCCTAACCCTAATGATAATCTTAACACTAACCCTATTACAAACACTAACCTAACCCTTCAGTAATTCTAAATACAACCCTAACCCTAACTATAAAACTATCCCTAACTCTAACCTGAACCCTAACTCTAAATTTAACCATATATCAAACACTAACCCTAACCCTAACACTAACCTTAACCAAAACCCTAACCCTAAAACTACTAACTGTGACCCTAAATGTAAGTGTAAACCTAACCCTAACCCAAACCCTAACCATAACACAAACCCTAACACTAAATCTAAAACTAACCATAATCCGAAACATAACATTAACCCTAAAAAACCTAACTCTAACCCTAAGCCTAACACTAACCCAGCACTAATCCTAACCCTAATCTTAACCCTAACACTAACATCAACCCTAAAGCTTACCATAACCCTAACTTTAGCCCAAACACTAACAAGAACCCTAACCCTAATCATAAACCTAAAACTAAACTTAACATTAAATCTAACCCTAACCATAACTCACCACTAAAACTAACCCTAAACCTAACCCTAATGATAAGACTAATTTTAACTTTAACTCTATTTCTAATGCTAATCATAACACTAAACCTAAACCTAACACTAATGCTAACCATAACACTAAACCTAATCCTCACCTTAACTCAACCAAAAAAAAAAAAAAGCATAACACCAATCCTAAACCAAACACCAATCATAACCGTAAACCTTACCCTAACTTTTACACTATTCCTAAATCTTACCTTAAACCTAACACTAAATCTAACCCTAACCCTAACCCTAGTGTTAAATATAATTGTAACACTAACACTAACCCTAACCCTAATACAAACCCTAACCCTTTCCATAACAGTAACCCTAACCCTAACACAAACAATAACTCTAACCCTAAAACTAACAGTTACCCTAACCCTAAATCTAACCCTAATCCTAAACCTAACTATAACATTAACCCAAACACTAAGGCTAACCCGAACCATAACCCTATACTAATAATAACCCAAACCACTACACTAACCCTAAACCTAATCCTAACAGTAACCCAGCCCTAACCATAAAGCTAACCCTAACACAAACCCTAACTCAAACACTAACCCGAACACTAAACCGAACCCTAACCCTAAAACTTACCCTAACACTAAACTTAAACTAAACCCTTACACTAACACTAAACCTTAACATAAACCTAACCCTAACCTTAACACTAAATCCAACCCTAACCCAAAACTAACCATAAATCTAAATGTAACCCTAACCCAAACACTGATCTTAAACCAAACCCTATCCCTAACTCTAACACTAACCCTAACCTTAAATGTAAATGTACACCTTACCCTAACACTTACCACAAACCTAAACTTAACACCAACCCTAACCCTAACCCTAACCATAACTCTAACACTAACCCACATCTTAACAATAACCCTAATACAAACCCTAACTTTAACCCTAATTCTAACAGAAAGCCTTACCCTAACCCTAACCCTAAATTAACCGTAATTCTTACCCTTGCCTAACCCTAACCCTAATACTAACCCTAACTCTAACTTTAAACCTAAACGTAACACAAATCTTAACCCCAACCGTAACTCTATAACTAAACCTAACCTTAACCCTAAGCCTAAACCTAACACTAACTGTAAAACTAAAACTTACTCTTACCATAACACTAACATTACCCCAACCATAACCATAACCATAATACTAACCCTAACCCTAATTCTAACATGAACTCTAACACTAACTCTAACCTGAGACCCAACCCTAACACAAACCCTAACACTAACCCTAATACTAACCCTAACAGTAAACCTAAACCTAACTGTAAACCTAATTCTAAAACTAACCCTAACCCTAACCTGAACCCTACTCATAACCCTAACTCTATCAGAAAAACTAAGCCTAAACCTAACACTAACCCTAATCCTAAGCCTAAGCCTAATCCTAACCATAAATGTAACCCTAAACTGTAACCCTAACTCTAATCCATACCCTAAACCTAACACAAACCCTAACAATAACCCTAACACTAACTGTACCCTAAACTAACCTTAATTAACCCTAACAATAATCCTAACCCTAAACTTAACTCTAACAATAAACATAACACTATCCCTAACCCTAACACTAACCCTAACTCCAAACCTTACCCTAACCCTAAACCTAACCTAAACATTAATCCTAACCCTAACACTAAAGCTAACCCTATCCCTAACACTAAACGTAACCCTAACCCTAACCGTAACACAAACCCTAATTTAACCCTAAACCCAAACCTGTCCTAACCCTAACCCTAACACTAACACTAAACCTTAATCTAACTATAACCCAAAAACCAAACACTAAGGCTAACCCTAAACTTAACTCTAAGACTAACTCTAACCCTTAACCTAACCCTAATGCTACCTCTAACCCTATCCTTTACCCTAAGCCAAATCCTCACCCTAATGTTACCCTACTGCTAACCATAATTCTTAGTCTTCCCCAAAACCCTAACTCTATTATGAGTCATAAACATAGACCTTATTCTAGCTCTAACCCTAACACAAACCCTGACCCTTATTCTGACCCTGACACTAACCCTGGATCTAAACCTGACCCTAACCCTAAACCAAACCCTCACACTACCTCTACCGGTAAACCTATACCTAAAGCTAATAGTAACACTAGCACTAGACAAATATAATTTTATAATCATAAATCTAGCCCTAGCCTTAAACAAAACCCTAGCACTAGCCCTAACAATAACCCTTAACCTAACGTAAAGGCTACACCTCTCACTAGACCAAACACTAGTCCTAATTGTGGCTCTAACCTAAAACTAAACCCAACCCTACAATGAACCTTAATCTAATAGAAACCTTAGCTCTAAAACTTATCCTAAATCAAAACCTAACCCTAATACATTTATCCATTACCATTACCGCTAAATTAGCCATAATCATATCCCTCGCTCTTTACCCAAGCCCCAATGTTAGCCCTGGAAATCACACAAAACCTAGCCCTTATCCTAGGCCTAAACCTAGCCCTAATCATAACCCTAACCATAACCTTAGACCTAACCCTTATGCTAACCCTTGCCCTAGCCCTAAACCTAGCTCAAATTCTTATCCTTAGCCTAAAGATAAACCTAACCCTAAACCTAACACTAGCCTTCACTTAAAACCTAACCCTTGCCCTAGCCTTATCCCTAGCTCAAATGTCTACACTGACCCTAACCCTAACCCTAACCCTAATTCTAACCTTAAAACTAGCCCTAACCTTAGCTCTAACCCTATCCATTACCCTAAAGAAATGCCTAACACAAATGCTAACCCTAGGCCTAAAAATAACCCTATTGTTAACACTAAACACATCCATTAATATAAGCCTAACCGGAACAATAAACCTAATTCTATCCATTACCCAAACCCTAATCCGAACCCACCACTAATTTAAGCATAAACCCTAAATCTTAACCTAAAGCAAACCCTATCCTGACCCTGACCCTAATAATACACCTGGCTCCAACATTGACCCTTACCCTACACCTAAACCTTACAATAGACATAGCCATAACCTAAAACTAAAACTAATACTAATCATAAACCTAGACTTGACATTAGCCCTAGCCCTAATCCTAGCTATAGCCCTAACACAAATCCTCAGCCTAGCCCTAAACCTAGTCTTAATCCTAACCAAAAGAATAACCTCAGACCTAATCCTAATTCTAACCCTTGTCATACCCCTAAATCTAGCTATAACCCTATCCTTTCCCCTAAATCTAGTCCTAACCCTAACCCTAACACTAACACTAACCCTAACCCTAGGCCTAACCCTAACACTTACCCTCATGCTAATCCTAGCCCTAAGTTAGCCCTAACCTAAAACTACTCCTAACCTTAACCAAAAGACTAACTTGAACTCTGAACCTAGACCTATTTCTAGTTCTAACTCTATCCATTACCATAACCCTAACAGTAGCACTAAACTTAGCCCTAACGCTAGCCATAGCCCTCTACTTAGATCTAACCATAACAATAAATCTAAGCATAAACTGCACCCTACCATTAACCCTAACATTATTGCTAATCATAAAACTAGCCCTAATCCCAGGCCTAGTTCTAAAACAAAACTGAGCCACAGCCCTATCCCTAACCCTTGCTAACCTAGATCTGAAATTAGCCCTATCTATAGAGCTAATCCTAGTTTTAATCCTTAACCTGATCCTTAATCCTTAACCTCATCTTAACCCCAGCCCTATTCCTAATTTTATCCCTTATCCTAGCACTAAGCATAGCTGTAACTTCATACCTTACCATAACAATAATGCTAAACTTAAGCCTAGCCCTAACCTTAGGCCTAAACCTAACACTAACCCTTGCACTAATCCTAGCCCTAATTTAGGCCTAAAACTAAACCTAACCATATCCCTAACCCTAAGACTAACTCTAACTCTCGCCCTAACCCTATCCCTAGTTCTAAACCTATCCCTTACCAAACCCCAAAACCTAGCCCTGTCTCTAACCCGAATCTTAGCCCTAACCTTTGCCCTATGCCTAAACCTGGATCAAAACCTAACCTTAAGCCTAAATCTCACCCTAACACTAGTCCTAACAGCAATATTAATTGGAAAACTAGACCTAACCCTAACCTAGCCCTAAAACAAAACTGAGCCATAAACATAAAACTAACCCTTAACCTAAACCAAACTCTAACCCTTAACCTAACCTTAAACCTTGCCATAATTTGAGTGCTAACCTAACCCTAGAAGTAACCCTGAACCTGACTCGGTTCCTCACACTACCACTAGCTCTAAACATTACCTTAACGCTAAACCAAAAGTAGCCCTAATCAGAAATCAAGTTCTTTCATTAGTCATAGCCCTAATGCTAACACATATCCTAGTGCTAATCCTAGCCCTAACTCTCAGTTTAACTCTAAGACTAACCCTTATTCTATCCCTAACCCTATCTCTATTCCTAACCCTACCTCTAATCCCATTCTTTACCCTAAGCCAAACCTTCACCCTAATGCTACCTTAGTCCTAACACTAATCCTTAGCATATACCAAACCCTATCTCTATTATTAGTTCAAACCCTAGGCCTCATTTTAGCTCTAGC